>NC_068422.1:27516395-27881395 GCF_023373465.1 Oncorhynchus keta
TGCATTATAATGCATACATTATAAAATCAAACAATAAATATAACTGTTTTTAACAATGTAACTACATAACATAATGGTAATAATGGTATTTGAATGGTAAATGTCTTGATAATTTACCCAGTTTAAGATGGCATAGGCCTACTCACAATACAGGCAATACCAGGCGAATGCATAAATCAACAGGAGTGTGTGCGTGCATTGATTATTGAGCTTGACTGATCAGTGGAGTCTATGGTGCTACAGATGACAGATGCTTTCCATTTGGGGCAGCAGGTAGCCTAGTGGTTAGAGCGTTGGAATAGTAACCGAAAGGTTGCAAGATCGAATCCCTGAGCAGACAAGGTAAAAAATCTGTCGTTCTGCCCCTGAACAAGGCAGGTAACCCACTGCTCCTAGGCCATCATTGAAAATAAGAATTTGTTCTTAACTGACTTGCCTAGTTAAATAAAGGTCAAATAAATTAGCCTACTGATCAACAACATTTGCATATATAGTAAGCATCACTCCATCTACTCAATGCACGTGTCTAATGTAATGTGATCATGGATGATTACGAGAATAGTATTATTATTAGTAGTATTATCATTTCCTACGATCAGGAAGAAAAAATAATAATAATTGATGAAATGTTGATTTTGTGTCACCGGCCTACACACAATACCCCATAATGTCAAAGTGGAATTATGTTTTTAGAAATGTTTGCAAATTAATAAAAAATGTAAAGCTGAAATTTCTTGAGTCAATAAGTATTCAACCTATTTGTTATGGCACGCCTAAATAAGTTCAGGAGTTAAAATGTGTTTAACAAGTCACAAAAATAAGTTGCATGTACTCACTTTGTGCAATTGTCACGTTCTGACCATCGTTCTTGTGTGTTTTCCTTGTTTTAGTGTTGGTCAGCTGGGTGGGCATTCTATGTTGTGTGTCTGGTTTGTCTATTTCTATGTTTGGCCTGATATGGTTCTCAATCAGAGGCAGGTGTTAGTCATTGTCTCTGATTGGGAACCATATTTAGGTAGCCTGTTTTGTGTTGGGTTTTGTGGGTGATTGTTCCTGTCTTTGTGTTTGTGGCACCAGATAGGACTGTTTCGTTTTTTTTCACGGTTCTTGTTTTGTAGATTGTTGTATTTTAATCTTTATTAAAGTTGTACAAAAATAACCACGCTGCATTTTGGTCCGCCTCTCTTTCACCAGAAGAAAACCGTTACAGCAAGTGTTTAACATAATTTTTTTATGACTACTTCATCTCTGTACCCCACAAAGACCAGGGAGGTTTTCCAATGCCTCCCAAAGAAGAGCACCTATTGTAGATGGGTAAAAATATATAATAAAAAATTGCAGACATTAAATAACTCTTTGAGCATGGTGAAATGATTAATTACACTTTGGATGCACCCAGTTACTACAAAGATACAGGTGTCTTTCCTAACTCAGTTGCAGGAGAGGAAGAAAACTGAACAGGGATTTCACCATGAGGTCAATGGTGACTTTAAAACAGAGTTTATTGGGCCTTAACCTATGGACTTCACGACTGGGAATACAGATATAGAGTATCGGGCCGATATTGGCCTTTGCCGATAATCCCTCAACATAGCAAAACTGTTGCTACGACAGCCGCCAAGGCCTAATGTACTGAACAATGTTTTTAAGACCCCCATCCTAATCTCTATGGCAAACCTCCTATAGTACCAAAAATGGATGCCCCAGTACCATGCATTGTAAATAAGAATTTGTTCTTTACTGACTTGCCTAGTAAAAATACACAGAGATATGCACACAGCTTAAAGTCCAGGCACTGAGCCAAGGTTCTAAATATTTAAACTTGCAGAAACTCAGTCCTGAACAACCAAATACCAGTGTGTGTGTGTGTGTGTGTTCCGGTATGTGAGACGTCCATAACTACAACATGAAGCAGATCTGGAATGTACCAGTCAGAGGGAGGTGAGGTAGAGAAGGGGAGGACAGGAGAGGAGAGTGAAAGATTGGGAGCAGCGGACGAGGGCGGGGGGCACTGAACTACTGAAAATACAAGATTGTGCCAAGCCATATTCCCTCTAATTTTTGGGGGCCCTGAGCAAATGTTAGGTCTTGTGGGTGGAAATTTGAACGTTGTGAGAATTTTGTGCAACTTCTGGCGCACGTTTACAGTGAACAATGAGGCTGTACCCTTATAGTTTTAGACAGTAGCCAATAGGCTATTGTGGCTATTTCAGCATAATGTAGCCCTACCAACAAAACCAGTAATACCTTTGGAAATACCTTTTGATTTCTATACCTTTTGATTTGCAATTAATTGAAAAGCCGACTGTGAGCCAGGCATCAGGCATAATCGCCCAACCTCACTAATGCTCGTGGTTGAATGGAACCAAATCTCTGCAGCAATGTTCCAACATCTAGTGGAAAGCTTTCCCAGAAGAGTGGAGGATGTTATAGCAGCAAAGGGGGGACTAACTCCATATTAATCCCCTTTATTTTGGAATGAGATGGTCGACGAGCAGATATCTACATACTTTTACATACTCATGTAGTGTATATAGTGCAAACAAAATGGGGCGAACTCAGTGAAGTTCAATCTCTTGCGTGTCTGCGCGGCCTCGCATCAGCGAGGCAGTCCTGGAGGTGTGTGGATGCGCAAGCGCGCAGCTTAGAGGGCACATTGGTGCCAAGCCAGGATGTTTCCACCACAAATTTCTCCTGATGCATATTGAGACCTACACAACAGATGTGAAAAACTGGACTAAACTCAACTTGAGACCACCTTTGGAGGCGTGAATCGACTGTCAAACTATTTCTATTATGGATGACCTAGCCTAGAGCCTCTCATGTGGTGCAATGAAACCATTGTGTTATGTGAAACCATTGTAAAATGTTTGTGAAATACATTGCATTCGGGAAGTATTCAAACCCCTTGACTTTTCCACATTGTGTTACGTTACAGCCTTATTTTTAAATTGATTAAGTAAAAATAATTTCTCATCAATCTACACACAATACCCCATAATGATCAAGTGAAAACAGGTTTTTAGAAATGTTTGCAAAAAAACAAAAACAAAACATAAATACATTACTTATTAGACCCTTTGCTATGAGACTCGAAATAGAGCTCAGGCGCATCCTGTTTCCATTGATCGTCCTTGAGATGTTTCTACAACTTGATTGGAGTCTACCTGTGGTAAATTCAATTAATTGGACATGATTTGGAAAGGCAAACACCTGTCTATATAAGGTCGCACAGTTGACAGTGCATGTCAAAGCAAAAACCAAGACTTGAGGTTTAAGGAATTGTCCGTAGAGCTCCGAGACATGATTGTGTCAAGTTACAGATACAGGGAAGGGTACCATTGAAGGTCCCCATTGAAGGTCCCCAAGAACACAGCCTCCATCATTCTTAAATGGAAGAAGTTTGGAACCACCAAGACTCTTCCTAGAGCTGGCCGCCCGGCCAAACTGAGCAATCGGGGGAGAAGGGCCGTAGTCAGGGAGGTGATCAAGAACCTGATGGTCACTCTGACAGAGCTCCAGAGTTCCTCTGTGGAGATGGGAGAGGTTTCCAGAAGGACAACCTTCTCTGCAGCACTCCTCCAGTCAGGCCTTTATGGTAGAGTGGCCAGATGGAAGCCACTCCCCGCTTGGTGTTTGCCAAAAGGCACCTAAATACTCTCAGACCATGAGGAACAAGATTATCTGGTCAGATGAAACCAAGATTGAACTATTTGGCCTGAATGCCAAGCGTTACGTCTGGAGGAAACCTGGCATCATCCCTACTGTGAAGTTTGGTGGTGGCAACATAATGCTGTCAAGATGTTTTTCAGCGGAAGGGACTGGGAGACTAGTTAGGTTTGAGGGAAAGATGAACGGAGCAATGTACAGAGAGATCCTTGCTAAAAACCTACTCCAGAGCGCTCAGGACCTCAGATTGCAGTGAAGGTTCACCTTTCAACAGGACAACAAGCACACAGCCAAGACAATGCAGGAGTGGCTTCGGGACAAGTCTCTGAATGTCCTTAAGTGGCCCAGCCAGTGCCCGGACTTGAACCCGATCTAACGTCTCTAGAGAGACCTGAAAATAGCAGTGCAGCGACGCTCCCCCTGCATCCTGACAGAGCTTGAGTGGATCTGCAGAGAAGAATGGGAGAAACTCCCCAAATACAGGTGTGCCAAGCTTGTAGTGTCATACCCAAGAAGACTCGAGGCTGTAATCACTGCCAAAGGTGCTTCAAAAAAGTACTGAGTAAATGGTCTGAATATGTAAGTAAATCTGACATTTAAAAAAATTGTCATTATGGGGTATTGTGTGTAGATTGATGAGGGGTAAAAACAACTTAATCCATTTTAGAATAAGGCTGTAACATAACTTAATACTTTCCAAATGTACTGTAGTTGTGGAACAGTGTTGCATTGCTGAACTACCGTGGCTATGTCAAACAAACATGTGCAGTTGTGAAACCATGTTGCGTTGCTGAACGTATGTACCTGGTGTAAAACTGGAAAAACGTTTGTGAATCACGGTTGTCGAACCGTGTTCTCTTGCCTTCAGAAAGTATTCATACCCCTTAACTTATTCCACATTTTGTTGTGTTACAGCCTGAATTCAAAATGTAATAAAATCGATTTCGCGTTACCCATCTACACACAGTACCCCATAATGACAAAGTGAAAACATGTTTTTAGACATTTTTGCACATTTATTGTAAATGAGATACAGAAATAACTGATTTACATAAGTATTCACACCCCTAAGTCAATAAGTTAGAATCCCTTTTGGCAGCGATTACAGCTGTGAGTCTTTCTGGGTATGTCTCTAAGAGCATTGCACACCTGGATTCTTCAAGCTCTTTCAAACCTTGACATACATTTTCAATCTGATGCAAGTCAAAGCTGTAACTAGACCACCCATGTCATCTTGGTAAGAAACTCAAGTGTATATTTGGCCTTGTGTTTTAGGTTATTGTCCTGCTGAAAGGTGAATTCATCTCCCAGTGTCTTTTGGAAAGCAGACTGAACCAGGTTTTCCTCTAGGAATTTGCCTGTGCTTAACTCTATTCCATTTATTTTTATATTTAAAAAAAACTCCCTAGTCCTTGCTGATGACAAGCATACTGATAACATGATGCATCCAGGACATAAAGGTAATTCCTTTGCCACATTTTTTGCAGTTTTACTTTAGAGCATTATTGAAAACAGGATGCATGTTTTTGAATATTTGTATTCTGTACAAGGCATCCTTCTATTCACTCTGTCATTTAGGTTAGTATTGCGGACTAAATACAATGTTGTCAATCCATCCTCAGTTTTCTCCTATCACAGCCATTAAACTCAAACTGTTTTAAAGTCACCATTGGCCTCATGTTGAAATCCCTGAGCGGTTTCCTTCCTCTCCAGCAACTGAGTTGAAGGACGCCTGTATTGACTGGGTGTATTGATACACCATCCAAAGTGTAATTAATAACTTCGACATGCTCAAAGGGATATTCAATGTCTGCTTTTTTTTAACCTACTTACCAATAGGTGCCCTTCTTTGTGAGGCATTGGAAAACCTCCCTGGTCTTTGTGGTTGAATCTGTGTTTGAAATTCACTGCTCAACTGAGGGACCTTACAGGTATGTGTGGGGTACAGAGATGAGGTAGTCATTCATGTTAAACGCTATTATTGCACACAGAGTGAGTCAACAACTTTTTATGTGACTTGTTAAGCACATTTTCACTCCTGAACTTATTTAGGCTTGCCATAGCATAGGGTTGACTACTTAGACTCAAGACATTTCAGCTTTTAAATGTTAAATATATATATTGTTAATTAAAAATATAATTCCACTTTGACATTATGTGGTAAATGTGGAAAAAGGCAAGGAGTGTGAATTATTTCTGAAGGAACTGTACGTACCTGGAAGTTGCCGACCATGATGAGTCCTGCAGCACAGATCCAGCCAGTGGAAAGGCCCGCTGTGTTCAATACACAGTTCTGATGCTTCTCTATCACATGGGCATAACGCAGGAGGACTATCACAATCACTATGGAGAGAGAGATACATATAATTATATTCATTGTGCAAACAAAATAAACACACACTATGGGACAGAAGGAGGGGGAGAAAAAGTTGAATTCTGATAGTAAACATGAGCCTAGGGGGAAGAGTGACGTTATGAATGAACAGCAAAAGCAACAACAAAAGCAGCTAGCTAGAGTTCCCCTGCAGGGGGGCATTTAGCTGAAGAGACACAGACAGACAGTGGTAAGAAGAAAATAAATGGTTTCGTTGTGTGTGTGTGTGTGTGTGTGTGTGTGTGTGTGTGTGTGTGTGTGTGTGTGTGTGTGTGTGTTCAGTACACCCAAGTCATTTCGGAGAAGTGAGTTACAAGCATGGAAAACTCACTCCCTTGTCTCCAGGGTTAGTAGGAATAGGAAATGATCCCTCTTGTCTTGGTGTTCTGGTTTTGCTTTAACATAGTGAATCTCTTTGAGAGAAGGAGGAAGAGAGCTAATTGGCGCTTACTGCATTGGATTATAGTGTCTCTATGTTGCATGTCATGTTGAATGGCTGGCTGTCTAGCCAACTGTCCTGGTCAATAGGGTTCGGCTGATTCTGAATAAAAACAAGTTTCAGTATTGAAGCCTTCAATAGTAACAATATATTTAATTTGTATAGCGCTTTTCATTACAAAAATAATCTCAAAGACGCTCTTAAAACAACAAAACATTTTAGTTAGCCTATTGACAACTCTGGGTGGAAGATCTTCCACGGTCATCCACAGAGGCAGGTGTAAGTCTAGCAGGTCACATCCTGTGTCCGATCCGGTCTCATGCGCACCTTCCTTGGGCTGTTGCGGTGACCGTATTACCACCATGAACGCAGTGTAAAATTCCATATAACCGCTGAGTAACGGTATTCTCCTCTTATGCACTCTGGACATGCTTTGGTAGTAGCCAAATTGCTAACTACCATCAGGTCCTAATGGCCTGGTACTCAGGGCTCTATTGTCCCTCTAACCACTCTGACATCAATGCAAATGCATAAAAAAAACACATCAAACACTTATTATCAAAACAGTATGTGCTTTTAAAATGCACGTCACTGTGATGATCAATTTGAAGAAAGTTCAACAGCCGGTTGAAACTAAGTGTAAAACATGGTTGTTGTGGATGTTGTTTCAAAGACTAACACAACGAAATGGACAGCTTTCTAAGGTGATGATTAACTCAAAACAGCCATATGCATATTAGTTTATGCAATAAACTTAATTAAAATTATGATTGTGTCGTTACACAATACGATTCTCTGGTCTGATGAAACCAAGATTGAACTCTTTGGCCTGAACGCCAAGCGTCATGTGTGGAGGAAACCTAGCACCATCCTTATGGTGAAGCATGGTGGTGGCAGCATCATGCTGTGGGGGTGTTTTTCAGCGGCAGGGACTGGGAGACTAGGATCGAGGGAAAGATGAACAGAGCAACTTGAACCTGATCGAAAATCTCTGGAGACCTGAAAATATCTGTGCAGTGACGCTCCACATCCATCCTGACAAATCTTGAGGATCTGCAGAGAAGAAACTTCACAAATACAGGTGTGCCAAGCTTGTAGCATCATACCAAAAAAGACTCAAGGCTTTAATCGCTGCCAAAGGTGCTTCAACAAAGTACTAAGTAAAGGGTCTGAATACGTATGTAAATGTAATATTACATTTATTTCGTAAATATATATATATATATTTTTATCTAAAAACCTGTTTTTGCTTTGCCATTATGGGGAAGATTATGGTGTGTAGATTGATGAGGAAAATCCATTCATCCATTTAAGAATAAGGCCGTAATGTAACAAAATGTGGAAAAAGTCAAGGGGTCTGAATCATGTTTCTTTAGACCAGACTAAAATAAATAATGGATTTATTATGATGGTGTATTGATTTAAACCTTCTTTTTTTATGTAGCGGCTTGTATTCAGCTTGTATGAGTGGAGGAGATGCTAAACGTGTTTATGTTAATTAACAGTCAACCGCTAAGCTTAGGCCACATGAAGTTGCAGTCTACATGGATAGTCCACCTTGAAATAAACCATTGGGGAAAGATTTTACTGAGCATCTGCCATCTTCTACAGTCTGCAAGCCACTGCCATCTCTTGTTGTTTCAAATAAAAACTGTTAGCTAGCTAGCTAAAATGTTAGTGCTTGACCCTAATGTAGGCTTATAATGAAGAAACATGTTGATGTTTGATAACAAAATACATTTCTCTCTAAAATGGCTGAACCTATCTGATACTACATTCAGTGTTGTTTCCAATAGCAACAGTGTCCTTCTGAGAATACCTGTCATCCCATAATAGATTACAATGCAGATTCAGGATGTGTACTAACTAAAGCAATTGATGAGTTAGCACCTGCAATGACCTCCATGTTACCATGGAAGGACATAGAATCTCTGAACAAGGTTCACTAGCTGGAAGAAAAATTGGCCTGAAACGGGAAGGGTGTTATGTTTGCAATGGTGTGTCCTAATGAATACGACACTGGCCTTGCAATGGGACATGGCTATGGACATTTCCAACCGCTAATGCCAAATTAAAGTAAATGTGCCCCACCACAGAACAGCATGTGCCTGTTCCTCACACTGGTTCTCTCTGAACTCAGGAAAGAGAGGGGGAAACTGAGCCATGGCTTTGACCCAGACCCAGATATTTTGGCTCTGACAAAGCCTTATTTTCCACCGTAAGTCACATATAGATTTGACACAAACACACACACCAGGGCTGCACAATTAATCAAATCCCAATCTAAATTGTGGTATTGACATGTGCAATACCCATATCACAAGAGAATGTGATTTTCTCATTTCTTTGGCGGGAGAGGCTATACAAACAAATGTCACACCTTGATCTGTTTCACCTGTCCTTGTGATCGTCACCACCCCCTCCAGGTGTCACTTATGATCCCCGGTGTATATATCCCTGTTTTTCCTGTCTCTCTGTGCCAGTTAGTCTTGTTTGTCAAGTCAACCAGTGGTTTTCCTTGCCTCTATTTTTTCCCCAGTCTCTTTTGGTTCTAGTCCTCCTGGTTTCGACCCTTGCCTGTCATGACGCCAAACCGGCCTGCCTGACCACTCTGCCTGTCCTGTCTTCAAGCCTGCCTATTGACTTGTACTGTTTGGACTCTGACCCGGTTTATGAACTCTCGCCTGTCCCCAACCTACCTTTTGCCTACCCCTTGGATTAATAAATATCGGAACTCAAACATCTGCTTCTTGTGTCTGCATTTGAGTCTCGCCTTGTGTCTTGCCAAAATTGATGAAGTATGCCGCGCAGCTGCGAGTTGAGTGGAGACGAACGGATTCAGTTCAGGCTAGCTAGTTTATGCTTGTGGTTGGAAACTTTAGAGAGAATTTTAATCTTGTCTGTCGAGGTTGGGACTTGGAGATGGTTCAAAATATTAAGTTGTCAGAGTAATTGTTTTTGTTAACAAAAATTTAGATGTTAATGCCATAGGCCTAGTTGTACATTTACAGTGAAAATCACTAGTTATAATAAATTTGCTTTAGCCGTCACCCTTGCCTGATATTGGCTACACTAGCTTTGCCTGGCTACCCAAACTCCTTGCTCTGGCGAAATGCTACACCACACCCACGGACGTTAGTTTGATCTCCGTAGTATGTCTGGATCTGAGTACATCACAGACAATTTCTTGAATGGAAATCCGGCCATCACCCCTGGTGAGACAAAACCGCAACTCGTCAGTCCTGTCTGGTCCAGTGACGGTGGGTTTGTGCCCATAGGCGACGTTGTTGCCGGTGATGTCTGGTGAGGACCTGTCTTACAACAGGCCTACAAGCCCTCAGTCCAGCCTCTCAGCTTATTGCGGACAGTCTGACCACTGATGGAGGGATTGTGTGTTCCTGGTGTAACTCAGGCAGTTGTTGTTGCCATCCTGTACCTGTCCCGCAGGTGTGATGTTTAGATGTACCGATCCTGTGCAGGTGTTGTTACACGTGGTCTGCGACTGCGAGGACAATCAGCTGTCTGTCCTGTCGCCCTGTAGCGTTTTCTTAGGCGTCTCACAATACGGACATTGCAATTTATTGCCCTGGCCACATCTGCAGTCCTCATGCCTCCTTGCAGCATGCCTAAAATTCACGCAGATGAGCAGGGACCCTGGGCATCTTTCTTTTGGTGAGTCAGTAGAAAGGCCTCTTTAGTGTCCTAAGTTTTCATAACTGTGACCTTAATTGCCTACCGTCTGTAAGCTGTTAGTGTCTTCACGACCGTTCTACAGGTGCATGTTCATCAATTGTTTATGGTTCATTGAAGAAAAATTGGAAACAGTGTTAAAACCCTTTACAATGAAAATCTGTGAAGTTATTTGGATTTTATGAATTATCTTTGAAAGACGGTCCTGAAAAAAAAGGTTATTTTTTTGCTGAGTTTAGTAATGCTGCACACTCAAAGAAAGGTTAAAATCTCACCTTTCTGGTAAATTGAAAAGGTATAGTCACTTTCGAAGTACACAGTACAAATATGATACAAATATTTAAAGAATTATATGATGCATTACCTATTCAACAAAACTGTATGAATAAGGCTTGAAATGACTTATATACTTTCTAAATATAGCATAATCAACTTATAAAACGACTAACTGTAAGATTTCACCCTCCTTATAACTGTAAATACATATTTGTATGTTTAGTGTTAGAAAAAAATGTGCACAGGGCTTCCTGAACTCGTTAGGAACTTGCCTTTCATCTAATATTAATTTTGTCTGTCTATGACACTATGACAAACAAAGTTTTTGGTTTAAAATCTATGAATAATATTAGATTAATGGCTAGAAATCGATCTTTGACTGTGCTACCGTGATGAAACCACTCTACTGCAGCACTACGATGTCAGCGGCTGTGATTTGTAATTTTAATGTTATTTATTTTACAGAATTTGCACAACCTTTCACAACTTTGTTACTGTTGTATTTTCCAGCCCCAGTTTAAACATATCAAATCAAACTTTATTTGTCACATGCGCTGAATACAACAAGTTTAGATTTGACCATGAAGTGCTTACTTAACCAACAGTGCAGTTCAAGAAGAGTTAACCCTAAATGAAGCAAATGTAAGTTTGGTTATTACTCATCATTTCAGTTATATTACTTGACTTTAGGGGCAGTCAATAAAATAATTAAACATGTTTGAATACCCAGAAGGTGGTAGACATTATTTTTATGTTAAAAGGTTCAATAAAACATGTTGGAAAATATTTGTTTCATTTGGTTTTGTATTCAGTTAGCACAGTATGAATTCATTCCTATGATCTCATTGTAGAATTGAAAAAGAAAATATTAGATTTTTTCTATAAATCGTGCAGCCCTAACACACACGCACACACACACAAATATATCTAAATCAGTCCCAACACACCTCAGTTAAATGGGTCAGGAAATTCTCTGGGTTGTCAAATACACATACACACATGTGTTATTTGGCTTGACCGCATGCTGTGTATTTATGAGTAGGAATTGGCAGGAAACAATGCATTTACACCCAAACACTGCCAGTGTGTTTACTGCCTTGTTAAAACTGGTGATATTACTGGAGTGTAGTAGCTTGCAGACAGGCGGTTGACATTTTGGGATAGGGTAGAGAATGTCATACCAGGGGTATCTAAGTAGTTGTAGCTCAATAGGATTAAGGTGGCAAGAAGAAACCTGCTCTGCAGTACCATATCCTAACTTGAGACTGCCTTCAAGATGGAATCCGCGCCACTGTCTGCACCAGAACCTTTGTTTTGTGGTCGAAATTGAGCTGAGGTGCATTGAACAGTGTAGTAAAAAAATCAAAACAGCTCATATTCTGCTGTTCTATCACATGTACAATTGTTTCAAAAAGGGAAAGAACCCGTGTTTGTTGTTTGCAGTAGAGTCGTTCCATCAATTCGGTGCCTTTCGCGAGGTGTAACTTGGCCCCAAAAAACATTCATGTCACATCTACTCCCGGTTCCCGCTCCGGTGGTCTACTAACCACCGGTCCTGGAAACCCATCGTTATGCACACCTGCACAACCATCATTAGTCACACCTGGACTTCATTACTCCCTTGATTACTTACCCTTTATATAAAACTCTTTTGTTATCAGTCATCAGGTAGTATTGTTTACGTTTCCATGTCAGACATTTCTCTTGGTTTGTACCGTTCCATGTTCATTATTATAGAACTCACTAACTGCACCTGCTTCCTGTCTCCCTGCGTCTACGTTACAGTTTCATTTCATAACAATTGAACATTCTGTCATAAAGAGCACATTTTCGAATTCAGAAAAAACAAGTTCTCATCATAAAAAAGACTAGCCTATAGTAGTGGCAATTAAGGTAACATGGTTGACGACTTCATCTTAAAAGCGCCATACATGAAAGCTTGTTGTTTGCAACAGTGAATGGCAGTTGAAAGCAAGCGGCACAAAATAATTGTTATTGTTAAAACATTTCTAGCCTGTCCTATGGGTAACAGTGTTGACGTGTTAACCTCGACCCACTCAGTTTTCCACCACAAAATTTGCCAAAAGAGTAGGACCAGCACACATGCTTTTACACTGCTTTTACTATTAATTGTTCAATGTTTCTTTGGAAAAAAAAACATTTAAAAAAGGAATAGTTTCACCACATTAAAACAAGAGTTCAGTTCACGTAACAGGCTTGACTTTAAAATGAGGGACAGTCGTAAGTGAATCTCTAATCTCATTAAATAAATCATCTTCAGAAATGACTGTCAAAGCAACAACATAACTAGGACTTTACAATTATGGTGAAACTAGGAGAAATGTTGGGATTAAGTAGGTTAAAATCTTCATAGATGTCACAGAGGGACATGTCAAAATGAAAAAGTCTATTCATATAAAAAAAATGAATTCTCCATGTGGTCTATATTAAAAGGCACTGCATTTAATATAACAGGCTTTCGAAATGCAATATTGGTGATCAATTTCAATTTAAAATAGCAAAGGGACACAAAAGGCACTCTTTTCGTTGTTGTTGTAATATCCCAAATGGTTTACTAGTTGTCTAGTATGTGCTTCATAAATGTGCAAAGAGTATAAAAATTGGAATTTATATCAGAAATGGGCAACTTGTTCTCATTCTGAGAAATATGCATGTTCTTAACCAGGTAGGCTACTTGATTTCAATATCTTAAAGTGAACAGGCTATGTTGTTCAAACAGTTGGAGACAGACATGAGTGTGTATTCATAAAAGTTAAACTTTTCTGCCTTGTTTGCAAGCAAATAGATCCAAGTTGGCTAGACTTTAAATATAATGATTAGCTGGCTACTCACTAGCATGCGGGTTTGTGCTTGAGAGATTGTTTATGAGACTAGTGTTAATTTTCTACAACGCCTGCTATAAGAAGTTGTTAATTATTAGTGAATGTGCATTGTGCATGGTTCTGGTACAATTTGTAGCAAAAACATAATTTTCATAAGCAGACTTGAAAGCCAGATCAGTGATTTTTGCAAAATAGCAGGTTAAACTATTTTGACAAAATAATTAAATTATTAGTGGGTCTTATATTTAGCCTAGGTATAATTTCACATGCAGTTTATTGACCTTAAATTGTGCAACAAAGCTTATTTAGAAAAATCTAGATATATATCGTGAATAGCCTAAACGTTTGAAAAACATTGAGATATGATTTTTAGGACATATCAACCAGCCCAGTTTGAGTTAGTTTGGGCAAAACACTAATTTGACCCTCTGTGGAATGGTGAGTCTCCCACGAACACGTAAATGTTGATTGTCTTGCTCTAGGATGCCCACTAGCCTCATAAGACTTGTCTGAAGACAAATATGGAAGTATATAGTGCATTCGGAAAGTATTCAGAGCCCTTGACTTTTTCCACATGTTGTTATGCAGCTGCATTATTCTAAAAATGATTAAATGTATTTTTTCCCTCATCAACCTGTACACAAATCAAATTGTATGTCACATGCGCCGAATACAACAGTGAAATGCTTACTTACACGCCCTTAACCAACAATGCCGTTTTAAGAAAATGCTTTTTTTTATGTGTCCAATGTGCAGGGGTACCGATGTCGAGGTAGTTGAGGTAATTATGCAGGTAGGGTTATTAAAGTGGCTATGCATAGATGATAAGTGGCTATGCATAGATGATACGAGAGTAGTAGCAGCGTTGGGGGGGGGGTAAATAGGATAGCCATTTGATTAGATGTTCAGGAGTATTATGGCTTGGGGTAGAAGCTGTTTAGAAGCCTCTTTGGACCTAGACTTGGCGCTCCAGTACCGCTTGCCGTACGGTAGCAGAGAGAACCGTCCATGACTGGGGTAGCTGGAGTCTTTGACAATCTTTGGGGTCTTCCTCTGACAACGCCTGGTATAGAGGTCCTGCATGTCAGGAAGCTTGGCCCCGGTGATGTACTGGGCCATACACATACACGTGCCTTGCGGTAGGAGGCCGAGCAGTTGCCATACCAGGCAGTTATGCAACCGCCAGGATGCTCTTGATGGTGCAGCTGTAAAACCTTTTGAGGATTTGAGGACGCATGCCAAATCTTTTCAGTCTCCTAAGGGGGAAAATGTTTTGTCGTGCCCCTCAACTGTCTTGGTGTGCTTGGACCATGTTAGTTTGTTGGTGATGTGGACGCCAAGGAACTCGAAGCTCTCAACCTGCTCCACTATAGCCCCGTCAATGAAAATGGGGGTGTGCTCGGTCCTCCATTTTCTGTAATCCACAATCATTTCCTTTGTCTTGATCACATTGAGGGAGAGGTTGTACCACACAGACAGGTCTCTGACCTCCTCCATATAGGCTGTCTCATCGTCGGTGATCAGGCCTATCACTATTGTGTCATCAGCAGACTTAATGATGGTGTTGGAGTTGTGCCGGGCCGGGCCATGCAGTCATGAGTGAACAGGGAGTACAGAAGGGGACTGAGCACGCACCCCTGAGGGGCCCACGTGTTGAGGATCAGTTTGTCGGATGTGTTATTACCTACCCTTACCACCAGGGGACAGCCTGTCAGGAAGTCTAGGATCCAGGATCCATCAGTTTCAACGTCAACAGTGAAGAGGCGACTCCGGGATGCTGGCCTTCTAGGCAGAGTTGCAAAGAAAAAGCCATATCTCAGACTGGCCAATCAAAATAAAAGATTAAGATGGGCAAAATAACAGACACTGGACAGAGGAAGTCTGCCTAGAAGGCCAGCTTCCCGGAGTCACCTCTTCACTGTTAACGTTGGAATTTATGTTTTGTGGGTACTATTAAATGAAGCTGCCAGTTGAGAACTTGTGAAGTGTCTGTTTCTCAAACTAGACACTAATGTACTTGTCCTCTTGCTCAGTTGTGCATCGGGGCCTCCCACTCCTCTTTCTATTCTGGTGAGATACAGTTTGCATTATTCTGTGAAGGGAGTAGTTCACAGTGTTGTACCAGATCTTCAGTTTCTTGGAAATTTCTCGCATGGAACAGCCTAACATGCTGACCAGACCGGACCTCACGCGTGCCAACGAGCGTCTGTGTTGCCAAGGGCTAAATTAGAAGTCATTCCTATTTCTGATGCAGATCGCGCTGCAAGTCCTGCCTCTCCCATCTCCTCATTGGTTTATAGAAGCAGGTAACCACGTGCCATCTCCTCAATGGTTATATCCACGTGGTTGATTGAAAGACTAACTGTTTTTGCCCGGTTGTCGTGGTAACTGCAAGCTAGCTAAATGGGACAAATTAGCTAGCAAGTGCAAGCTAACTAGCTAAATTGACATACATGTTTAATGCTTTTCGACCTGTCCCCAAATTAATGTCATTGGTTCAGTTGGTTTTGATATTTGAACCTGCGTGTTGTGATTGCGTTTGGTGTAGGGGGACAAAATAAATTTATGCACGACACAAGCGCACAGTCGGTTTAGGTTCCGTGTAAGGCTTAAGAGGGTGTGAACGATGTTGAATGGGTGTAGACAAAGAAGAGCTCTCCAGTAGGTGTACCAAAACATTCAGTGTACGATATACAATTTTCTATTATGCTGCATAGGTGGTGTCACAAATACCTTTTCAATAACCAAAAATCGTATATTTTCAGCTGTTTGAAGCTGGTGTACAAAACCGAAAGTAAATGACGCAAAAACGAAACTTAAGAACGGGAAGCATAGCGCACATAGGACAGATCCACCGCTTCTTAGACTTGCTTTCAATGACAATTACACATTTCTATGTGAATTTGGTTGGGTAGCCACAAAAGTTACATATTACACATTTAAGCTCCATTTCTCAATGTCAACCTCTTGCCCTTTATCCCTAGTTCCTACACCAGATATCTCCAATCCTCAAGGGCCACAGTGCATGCTGGTTTTCATCCTGAACTTTTAACCAGAGAATGTTTTTGTCCAAAAAAAATCACCAAACAGTAACATTGGTGTATAAATAAGATCTAAGGTCCAGGGAGAACAGAAAAAAATGGCAGGACTGTGTGTAGCCTAACTCAAGGCCCTGAGGGGTGAGACAGACACCTATGGACCAGAGTATGGTATGACTCTGATAGTAAACTGACTCCGCAGCAGTCACTGACTGAACCTATAGGGTGTGATCCATCCCTGAGCCCTTGTTCTATGCACAGTCCTACACATCTTCAGCTCACCACCAGCCAACTATAATAACATCCTATTGTTTCAGCCAGACCTCAGGGACCCAGTGTGTGTGTGTGTGTGTGTGTGTGTGTGTGTGTGTGTGTGTGTGTGTGTGTGTGTGTGTGTGTGTGTGTGTGTGTGTGTGTTGACTGGATTATGTAACTGATGACTTTAAGAATGTTAAGAAGAATATGTTAACTGTTAACTGTTAAAAGGCTTATAAGGCTACACTAAGCTAAGTCATCTATACTCAACGTTGTTTCAAAATGTCCAGGCGAATGCCCACATACACAGAGAGTGTAGAGCTCAGACAGAGCATGACCCTAGCTCAGGGGTCATGGTTGAGTAAGAGCTCCAGACCAACATAGAGACTTTCACTGCTGGGTGTCAGGTGGTTCACACTGGACTGCTACAGACAGAGAGCTGGCAGCTGTCCCACCTCCCCCCCTACCACCACATATACACACAGACCCACACAGTCAAATGTGTGTCTCACTAGCAGAAACCAAGGCCATAACAGAGACTCAGAGTGGTCATAACCACAACATGATGACCATTACAGTGCTCCACATTCTTTTGGAGAGATTGGAAACCCAAATTGGTCTACACGGACATGTTCTGGCCTGGTTTAGGTCTTATCTGTCGGAAAGATATCAGTTTGTCTCTGTGAATGGTTTGTCCTCTGACAAATCAACTGTACATTTCGGTGTTCCTCAAGGTTCTGTTTTAGGACCACTATTGTTTTCACTATATATTTTACCTCTTGGGGATGTTATTCGAAAACATAATGTAAACTTTCACTGCTATGCGGATGACACACAGCTGTACATTTCAATGAAACATGGTGAAGCCCCAAAATTGCCCTCGCTAGAAGCATGTGTTTCAGACATAAGGAAGTGGATGGCTGCAAACTTTCTACTATTAAACTCGGACAAAACAGAGATGCTTGTTCTAGGTCCCAAGAAACAAAGAGATCTTCTGTTGAATCTGACAATTAATCTTAATGGTTGTACAGTCGTCTCAAATAAAACTGTGAAGGACCTCGGCGTTACTCTGGACCCTGATCTCTCTTTTGAAGAACATATCAAGACCATTTCGAGGACAGCTTTTTTCCATCTACGTAACATTGCAAAAATCAGAAACTTTCTGTCCAAAAATGATGCAGAAAAATTAATCCATGCTTTTGTCACTTCTATAATATAATAATAATAATAATAATAATAATAATAATAATAATAAGGTTAGGTTAGACTACTGCAATGCTCTATTTTCCGGGCTACCCGGATAAAGCACTAAATAAACTTCAGTTAGTGCTAAATACGGCTGCTAGAATCCTGACTAGAACCAAAAAATTTGATCATATTACTCCAGTGCTAGCCTCTCTACACTGGCTTCCTGTCAAAGCAAGGGCTGATTTCAAGGTTTTACTGCTAACCTACAAAGCATTACATGGGCTTGCTCCTACCTACCTCTCTGATTTGGTCCTGCCGTACATACCTACACGTACGCTACGGTCACAAGACGCAGGCCTCCTAATTGTCCCTAGAATTTCTAAGCAAACAGCTGGAGGCAGGGCTTTCTCCTATAGAGCTCCATTTTTATGGAACGGTCTGCCTACCCATGTCAGAGACGCAAACTCGGTCTCAACCTTTAAGTCTTTACTGAAGACTCATCTCTTCAGTGGGTCATATGATTGAGTGTAGTCTGGCCCAGGAGTGGGAAGGTGAACGGAAAGGCTCTGGAGCAACGAACCGCCCTTGCTGTCTCTGCCTGGCCGGTTCCCTCTTTCCACTGGGATTCTCTGCCTCTAACCCTGTTACGGGGCTGAGTCACTGGCTTGCTGGGGCTCTCTCGTGCCGTCCCTGGGGGGGTGCGTCACCTGGGTGGGTTGATTCACTGTTGTGGTCGGCCTGTCTGGGTTGCCCCCCTTGGGTTGTACCGTGGCGGAGATCTTTGTGGGCTATACTCGGCCTTGTCTCAGGATGGTAAGTTGGTGGTTGAAGATATCCCTCTAGTGGTGTGGGGGCTGTGCTTTGGCAAAGTGGGTGGGGTTATATCCTTCCTGTTTGGCCCTGTCCGGGGTGTCCTCGGATGGGGCCACAGTGTCTCCTGACCCCTCCTGTCTCAGCCTCCAGTATTTATGCTGCAGTAGTTTATGTGTCGGGGGGCTAGGGTCAGTTTGTTATATCTGGAGTACTTCTCCTGTCCTATTCGGTGTCCTGTGTGAATCTAAGTGTGCGTTCTCTAATTCTCTCCTTCTCTCTTTCTTTCTCTCTCTCGGAGGACCTGAGCCCTAGGACCATGCCCCAGGACTACCTGACATGATGACTCCTTGCTGTCCCCAGTCCACCTGGCCATGCTGCTGCTCCAGTTTCAACTGGCCTGGGCCCTAGGACCATGTCCCAGGACTACCTGACATGAGGACTCCTTGCTGTCCCCAGTCCACCTGGCCATGCTCCTGCTCCAGTTTCAACTGTTCTGCCTTACTATTATTCAACCATGCTGGTCATTTATGAACATTTGAACATCTTGGCCACGTTCTGTTATAATCTCCACCCGGCACAGCCAGAAGAGGACTGGCCACCCCACATATGCTCTCTCTAATTCTCTCTTTCTTTCTCTCTCGGAGGACCTGAGCCCTAGGACCGTGCCCCAGGACTACCTGACACAATGCCCCAGTCCACCTGACTGTGCTGCTGCTCCAGTTTCAACTGTTCTGCCTTATTATTATTCGACCATGCTGGTCATTTATGAACATTTGAACATCTTGGTCATGTTCTGTTATAATCTCCACCCGGCACAGCCAGAAGAGGACTGGCCACCCCACATAGCCCGGTTCCTCTCTAGGTTTCTTCCTAGGTTTTGGCCTTTCTAGGGAGTTTTTCCTAGCCACCGTGCTTTTACACCTGCATTGTTTGCTGTTTGGGGTTTTAGGCTGGGTTTCTGTACAGCACTTTGAGATATCAGCTGATGTACGAAGGGCTATATAAATAAATTTGATTTGATTTGATTTGATTTGGTCAGATTGTAGTAACCCTGAAGATGACATGCCAAAAGTGTTTCTCAAATTTCATCAGAACCATAAACTAATGAGCTAAGACATCTGCTTCTATATACTCTAAAGAAGCATTTCCCAGATGCTTTTATCTGAACAAAAGCAATGTTTCTTCAATTTATACCGACCATCTAAAGCTCCCTCTCCCTGTTTTCTATCCAATATGGCGTGATTGGCTATCTGTGTTCTCTGTGAGGTCAAGTCAGAGCGAAGTCAAGGAGAGCTCTTATCGAGGCTCCGGGAATGAGAAATGTCCTGGGCTACATCCCAAATGGCTATTCCCAATATAGTATTAGTGTACTACTTTTGACCAGAGCCTATGGGCCCTGGTCAAATGTAGAGCACTATGTAGGGAATAGGTTGTCATTTGGGTCACAGACCTGCACTCAAAGATGTAATGTTAAAGCTGCCACAGCCAGCCAGCAGACCTTAAATAGCAGCGCTCATCAGTTCTCCTCTCCCGTGATAGTAGGGTAGGGACACACACACACACACAATTAAGTGATAATGCCAAGAAGCCAGTGTTTGGAGGAGATTGGCACAGGTGTTGTTAGGCCCGAGATGAAGTCGATACCCACCAAACCGTGCCAGTATATCCTCCAAAAACCGGCTTCGAGGACATTATCACTTTTATACAACGGGGGACCAACCTACTTAAATAATGATTGACAGATTTTCATTAAAAACGTTATTGATATGAATTTATTCATACTATAGTCCCGAAACAAACCCAGGGTTGCTACCGATGAATGTCCCATTGCCATACTGGCTGTCAGCGTTCCTATCCCTTGCTTGCCAGCTAGCCAACTACGGCGAATTTACAGTCACGTGGAACAGTGCAGACAGAATAACAACAGTAGCTGCATTTATTTAAGTTGTTTTGTAGTGACATTTATTTGGATACTTAATAACAATGAGCTAATGAAGCACAATTTCACCTGGCATAGAAAATGTGCTCTCTCATTAGGGCACTGTTGTTCAGAGGAGCTAGCCAACAACATAGCTAACACAATCACTTCAAACTGAAGCTGGAAACTAGCTACACTTCATTTGACCTTTTTTTCCAATTGACATTTCTTTGTATATACCAATAAAATGATGCCAGCTAATTCATGATTTCAATCTACACGTTCATTACTATGGAATAGTTGAAGATTGAATTTGAATATAGAAACAAAGTTGCAAATGTCAGAGAGACAGACAGTGAGGTTTATACAAATCTCCACTGTTGAAAACTAAATGTTAGTCTAAAAGAAATGTGAGATAATGTCTAAATGCTTTATATAGTGGATATCAAGTTCATAACTTCCCTGGCTGGGCTGATGAGACAGTGGATTGCGCAGTCAGATGGAACAAAGTAAATAGGCATTTTAACGTCAGATTTAGCCGGTGGCAACTTGTGGAAAAGGCACCGGCTGGAATGCACTTTTAACCAATCAGCATTCAGGATTAGACTCGCCCGTTGTATAACTATGAACACACACACAAACAGCCATAGACATTCGCAGGCATACACACACACACACCATGCAGAGCTGGGATGGCTCTCTTATGCTTGGCATGTGTCCTGCTGCCCGCCCGGCCCACACAGACATAGTGTATAACATACACACCCGCACACACACACAGGCATGCCCAGCGCTGTGTATCTATGGGGTGGGCTCAGCCACAGCTGGGAATCATTGACTGGAGCTGTTACTCAAACTCCAACACACACAGGGAACGACACGTGCATATGATGTATGAGTGTATGTGAGTGAAGAGTATAGACTCACCCATGAAGGATCCAGTGCTGCAGATGAGGCTGAAGAAACAGCTTTCTGGAGGAAGAGTGCCACATTTACTGTTGAAGACAGCAGAACAGCCAAAAGACAAATCAGATCACCGCCAAACATCAACAGACAAAGAATGTCTCTCGCTCCGTGTGTGTGTCTAATCTGCCCTTTCTCAGTTGGATAAAAGTCTGTCCTCTGTTCTCCTTTCCTCCGATAAATGGTCGCCATATGTAGGAGGGTGTAAATTTGTTAATAGGTGAACAAAGGAGTTTGCTCCTCTACTCAGGATTTTAAGGTGTATCCTACCACAGAAGAGTTTTGAAATCCTTTGAAACTGTGGTTTCCTCGGAGGAGAAAAGCATGCACAGACATTGAAAAATGATACGATTACTTATCAATTTGTCAAAAAAATGTCTAGCATAACTAGTTACATTTCTTTTGACCACTTTACATAAGATGGCGTAGCAGTCAGACGTCTTTGTCTTGTCTCGTCCCATGTATACATATTTTTCTTTGCATTCTTTAAATATTTTTCACAAACCTCAACTTCAAAATACTCTCCTGCAACCCACCTCACCCAATGTGGTGTGGATCTGTTTATTTTCTAAAGTATTTCTATTTACCTCCGAACTGGAATACCTCAACTGAAGCTGGCTAGCTAACTAGCTACCAGCTATCAGTCAGCTTACCACTGCTAGCGGTCATCAGCTAACCTTTAGCTCGGAAAGCTGTCGCCAGTTTGTACAACGCGTTACAAGCCTGAGCATACCGGACCTATTTTTCTCTCCATATCCCCGGATTCCTACCGCAAACGATGAACCTTTTCATCTGGATCATCGCAGCAGGCTAACCGCAACCCGGGTTGACTACTCCTGGCTAACGTTTCCGTCCTGGAGCTAGCACCAACTAGCCTGGAGCTAGCCCATACTAGAACCATCCAGGGCCACTCCTGAAGCCCACTCCTCAGCTACAATATCCGGACCCTTCTACTGCCGGTACGGGGCACGGAACCCCACCGATCCTTCACGACTGGAATACCGACATAATTAGCCCGAGGTTCCCAACAGGGCCCTCAGGCGCGACGTCCCCTGAAGGCCCATTCTGCTAGCCGTGGCCTGCTAGCTATCTAGAGCATATTGGACTGTTAGCTGATCCTTCAGCCAGTTTCTTGGACCACTCTACCCATTTTGCCAATTAGACTTGGACCCCTCTGCTACTTGGGACCCTACTAATTCCACAACTGGTCTATCGACATCACCACATGAGGAGGCAAAAACAGACTTTCCCCCATCGCGACGTTCCTGTAAGGCCCTTATGCTGGCTTGCTAGCCCCGGCCTGCTAACTGCTAGCCCCGGCCTGCTAACTGTCTGAATCGCCGTGTCCCCAGCCAGCCCAATCACTCACTGGACCCATACGATCACTTGGCTACACATGCCTCTCCCTAATATCACTATGCCTTGTCCATTACTGTCCTGGTTAGTGATTACTGTCTTATTTCACTGTAGAGCCTCTAGCCCTGCTCAATATGCCTTAACCAACCATGTTGTTCCACCTCCCACATATGCGATGACATCACCTGGTTTAAACATCTCTAGAGACTATATCTCTCTCTCATCACTACTCAATGCCTAGGTTTACTTCCAATGTACTCTCTTCCTACCATACCTTTGTCTATACATTATGCCTTGAATCTATGCTATAGTCCCTAGAAATCTGCCCCCTTTACTCTCTTTTCCAAAAGCCGTACCCTTAGCCGTACCCTTATCCTACATCTCCTCTGTTCCTCTGGTGATGTAGAGGTTGATGTAGAGGTTAATCCAGGACCTGCAGTGCCTAGCTCCACTCCTATTCCCCAGGTGCTCTCCTTTGTTGACCTCTGTAACCGTAAAAGCCTTGGTTTCATGCATGTTAACATTAGAAGCCTACTCCATAAGTTTGCTTTATTCACTGCTTTAGCACATTCTTCTCCGCTGTGCAATCTGGTTTCCGAGCCGGTCACGGGTGCACCTCAGCCACACTCAAGGTACTAAATGATATCATAACCGCCATCGATAAAAGACAGTACTGTGCAGCCGTCTTCATCGACCTCGCCAAGGCTTTCGACTCTGTCAATCACCAAATTCTTATCGGCAGACTCAACAGCCTCGGTTTTTCGGATGACTGCCTTGCCTGGTTCACCAATTACTTTGCAGACAGAGTTCAGTGTGTCAAATCAGAGGGCATGCTGTCCAGTCCTCTGGCAGTCTCTATGGGGGTGCCACAGGGTTCAATTCTCGGGCCGACTCTTTTCTCTGTATATATCAATGATGTTGCTCTTGCTGCGGGCGATTCCCTGATCCACCTCTACGCAGACGACACCATTCTATATACTTTCGGCCCGTCATTGGACACTGTGCTATCAAACCTCCAAACGAGCTTCAATGCCATACAGCACTCCTTCCGTGGCCTCCAACTGCTCTTAAACGCGAGTAAAACCAAATGCATGCTTTTCAACCGATCGCTGCCTGCACCCGCATGCCCGACTAGCATCACCACCCTGGATGGTTCCAACCTTGAATATGTGGACATCTACAAGTACCTAGGTGTCTGGCTAGACTGCAAACTCTCCTTCCAGACTCACATCAAACATCTCCAATCAAAAATCAAATCCAGAGTCGGCTTTCTATTCCGCAACAAAGCCTCCTTCACTCACGCTGCCAAGCTTACCCTAGTAAAACTGACTATCCTACCGATCCTCGACTTCGGCGATGTCATCTACAAAATGGCTTCCAACACTCTACTCAGCAAACTGGATGCAGTCTATCACAGTGCCATCCGTTTTGTCACTAAAGCACCTTATACCACCCACCACTGCGACTTGTATGCTCTAGTCGGCTGGCCCTCACTACATATTCGTCGCCAGACCCACTGGCTCCAGGTCATCTACAAGTCCATGCTAGGTAAAGCTCCGCCTTATCTCAGTTCACTGGTCACGATGGCAACACCCATCCGTAGCACGCGCTCCAGCAGGTGTATCTCACTGATCATCCCTAAAGCCAACACCTCATTTGGCCGCCTTTCGTTCCAGTACTCTGCTGCCTGTGACTGGAACGAATTGCAAAAATCGCTGAAGTTGGAGACTTTTATCTCCCTCTCCAACTTCAAACATCAGCTATCCGAGCAGCTAACCGATAGCTGCAGCTGTACATAGTCTATAGGTAAATAGCTCACCCTTTTTCACCTACCTCATTCCCATACTGTTTTTATACTGTTTTTATTTATTTACTTTTCTGCTCTTTTGCACACCAATATCTCTACCTGTACATGCCCATCTGATCATTTATCACTCCAGTGTTAATCTGCAAAATTGTATTATTCGCCTACCTCCTCATGCCTTTTGCACACATTGTATATAGACTGCCCATTTTTTTCTACTGTGTTATTGACTTGCTAATTGTTTACTCCATGTGTAACTCTGTGTTGTCTGTTCACACTGCTATGCTTTATCTTGGCCAGGTCGCAGTTGCAAATGAGAACTTGTTCTCAACTAGCCTACCTGGTTAAATAAAGGTGAAATAAAAAAAAAATTTAAAAAAATTCTGCCAACCCGGATGTCCTAGCCGTGTCTGAATCCTGGCTTAGGAAAACCACCAAAAACTCTGAAATTTCCATCCTTAACTATAACATTTCCAGACAAGATAGAACTGCCAAAGGAGGCGTTTTTGCAATCTACTGCAGAGATAGCCTGCAGAGTTCTATCTTACTATCCAGGTCTGTACTAAAACAATTTGAGCTTCTACTTTTAAAAAAAATCACTTTTCCAGAAACAAGACTCTTACCGTTGCTATAGACCACCCTCTGCCCCCAGCTGTGCCCTGAACACCATATGTGAATTGATTGCCCCCAATCTATCTTATGAGCTCGTGCCGTTAGGTGATCTAAACTGGGACATGCTTAACACCCCGGCCATTCTACAATCTAAGCTTGACGCCCTCAATCTCACACAAATTATCAATGAACCTACCAGGTACGACCCTCTCTTTCTAAAATTATCTGCCGAAATTTTTGCAACCCCTATTACTAGCCTGTTCAACCTCTCTTTCGTATCGTCGGAGAATCCCAAAGATTGGAAGGCTGCCGCGGTCATCGCCCTCTTCAAAGGGGGTGACACTCTAGACCCAAACTGCTACAGATATAGATATATATATATACTGCCCACACCTGCCCGACCATCCAGCATCACTACTCTGAATGGTTCTGACCTAGAATATGTGGACAACTACAAATACTTAGGTGCCTGGTTAGACTGTAAACTCTCCTTCCAGACTCACATTAAACATCCCCAATCCAAAATTAAATCTAGAATCGGATTCCTATTTTGCAACAAAGCATCCTTCACTCATGCTGCCAAACATACCCTCGTAAAACTGACCCTCCTACCGATCCTCGACTTTGGCGATGTCATTTAGAAAATAGCCTCCAACACTACGCAGCAAATTGGATGCAGTCTATCACAATGCCATCCGTTTTGTCACCAAAGACCCATATACTATCCACCACTGTGACCTGTATGCTCTCGTTGGCTGGCCCTCGCTTCATACTCGTCGCCAAACCACTGGCTCCAGGTCATCTACAAGTCTCTACTAGGTAAAGCCCCGCCTTATCTCAGCTCACTGGTCACCATAGCAGCACCCACCCGCAGCATGCGCTCCAGCAGGTATATTTCACTGGTCACCCCAAAGCCAATTCTTCCCTTGGCCACCTCTCCTTCCAGTTCTCTGCTGCCAATGACTGGAACGAACTGCAAAAATCCCTGAAGCTGGAGACTCTTACCTCCCTTACTAGCTTTAAGCACCAGCTGTCAGAGCAGCTCACAGATCACTGCACATAGCTCACATGTAAATAGTCCATCCAATCTACCTCATCCCCATACTGTATTTATTTATTTATTTATTTATCTTGCTCCTTTGCACCCCAGTATCTCAACTTGCACATTCATCCTCTGCACATTCTACCATTCCAGTGTTTAATTGCTATATTGTAATTACTTTGCCACCATGGCCTATTTACTGCCTTACCTACCTTATCCTACCTCATTTGCACATAATGTATATAGATTTTCCTATTGTATTATTGATTGTATGTTTGTTTTATTCCATGAGTAACTCTGTGTTGTTGTATGTGTTGAACTGCTTTGCTTTATCTTGGTCAGGTCGCAGTTGTAAATGAGAACTTGTTCTCAACTAGCCTACCTGGTTAAATAAAGATTAAAGTTTTAAAAATAAACATGTATTTTGGAATTCCATCTATGTAAACATAATTCGCCTGATGACACACTAGCAGAGAAGGAGAGTCTTTTATACAAGTGCATTTGTTTCCACGTTTCCTCTCCTTGATTACGTTGAAACTTTTTCAAAAAGAGGTGAGGACGAAGAAAAGGACACAAGTATCGAGGAAATCCAATTCAGAAAAGGCCTGAGTGATCTCCTCTGCAACAGCATTTGACTTTTCACCTACTCTTCTAGCCTGTGTTCTAGGAAAATGAAGTGAAGGAACCATCCATTATAGGGGGGGAGGCAATCAGTCATAATACCGCCCTCCTGCCTGCCTGCTTTCGAGTGTTTTTGTGTGCGTGTGTGTTCCTGTGTACGTGCGTGAGTGTGGCCTGTCTGCCTGGTCCTGTCTCCTGTTAACACCAATCCCTCTCAGCTGACTAGACCTCGCCACTGTCACACACGCATACTAAAAAGCACGCACACAAACACTCGAAGACAGACACTAAAAAGCACACACAAACAAACACATACAGACAGACACTAAAAAGCACTAAAAGATTTCTCATTCATAGCCAGATTGGAGAACCATTCAAGAGTAATTGCAACTTCTAGAGGCAGGATATCCTGTAAGCTTTATCAATACCATATATTTACATTCCCCCTAGTCTTTCATAGAAACCATATATTTACATTCCCTAATGGTCCTTTGATGTTCAAAGCTCTGGGAATGGGAGAGGCTAAAGAAAGCACAAGTCTCTTTATTCTCTCACTCCCCCCCATCTGAAAACAAACTCCTCTTTTCTGGGGAATTGACTGTGTGTGTGTGTGTGTGTGTGTGTGTGTGTGTGTGTGTGTGTGTGTGTGTGTGTGTGTGTGTGTGTGTGTGTGTGTGTGTGTTTCAAGTTTTAATGCCACGTGCACAATACAGTGAAATGCCTTTCTTGCACGCTCCAAACCCAACAATGCAGTAATCAATATCAATGTAGCACAACAAAAAAAAACAAGTTTAAACAAAAACACAATAAATAAAAGAAAAACAATGTAGTAAGATGCTATATACAGTCCCAATACCATATTTAAAATATGCAGGGATACTGGAGTGAAAGAGGTAGATTTGTATATGGGTAAGGTGACTAGGCATCAGGATGTATGATAAACAGAGTAGCAGCAACATACATGATGATTGTATGCAAGTGTGTGTAGAGTCAGTATAAGTGTGTGTGTGTGTGTGTGTGCATATCAGGCATGTGCAGACCCATGCCTTCCCACCCTTTCCTGCATCCATGGAGGAAGGCAGGAAATCTCAGCCGTCAGTTATTTTCAGAAACAGGAATCACACACACACACACACACACACACACACACACACACACACACACACACACACACACACTATGGCTAGGAATAGCCAGGGACCTCACAATACGATATTAGCCCAAGACTTTGGTGCTGATCCGATATGTATTGCGACTCTCACGATTCTATATGTATTGCCATTCGATACTGTGATTTTATTGCGATTCGATGTTCCAAACATATCGCTCACCATATGTCTGCTACAGAGGGACAAGAGAGAAATAAATAAAAGTGTTGCAAAAAAAATGGCTCCCTATTTAAAAAGAAGATGGAGAACAAGTCATGAATGGAAAATACTGGAGTTTTGGTGCAGGTACAGCCAACTAGAGCAAAAAATAATATTGTCAAAACGATACGACATATCGTCAAAAATAATATCCCAATATGTAACTGTATATATTTTTCTCCATCACTAGTATGCAGACATGTGCACGTGTGTACTTTAGACACGTAATTGTGCACACGCAAACTGTTGTGTGTGACTATACACACAATCACAAGTGTGCACAGTCCCTTTGAGCTTCAGTCAATGAGTGCCAACTGGCTGGCGACTCAGGTCATGAGAAACAACAGCACCTTGTTCCTATTAGAGAGAGAGAGAAAAGGAGGAAACAAAGGGAGAAAGGAGGAAAGAGAAAGGGGTGGTGAAGTGCAAGTGAGAGGGAGGGAGAAAAAATTAAAACAGAAAGGCAGCGGCTACTCTTCCTGGGGTCCAAACAGGAAACAAAACACAAATATAATACGTAATACAATGCAAAATACATAAAAATGTCTCTTAACAGTGCACATGTTGCCGTAAGGTATTCTTTCATCCGTTTTTTAAAAATCTGGTTTTATTGCTCGCTTGAGTTACCTGGGGTGGCAGAGAGTTCCATGTAGGCATGGCTCTATTTAATACTGTGCGTTTCCCAGCCTCTGTTCTGGACCTGAGGACTGTGAAGAGACCTTTGGCTGCATTTTTTGTGTTGGACTGATGAGTGTTCGAACTGTGTGCCAACTGCTTGAGCAGACAGTTCGGTATCTTTACCAAACAACATCAGGGCTGCCAACTTCTGAAAAAAGATTGGAGTGAGATTTGGTATGTGAATTTCATTGCCCCCTGACATAACCCCTAGATGGAAAATGAGTGTTTTAAAGTGAATTTCCTGCAATTCTAAATATTTTGACATGGCTTATCCGTGGAGGAAAAAAAGAAAAAAACAGAGGTCAGGTCTGTTCAGGATGCTTTGAACCTTAAATTATAATTTTAAAAAGTTGACTTTGTTACTCTGTGATTTTTGGGGGATGAAATCCAAAGTAAAAAAATTATATTAATGGTTGATGGCAATGGGTAACCAAATCATAGATTGCAGTCTCCTTGTCCATAGACAACTTTCAAGGTAAGGACACAAACATTTTGTCATTTGGGTGAACTATCTCTTCAAAATAAAGATAGAAGAAAATCCTGCTTGCTCTCCAGGAGGGTTGGCCTCCCTGAACTTCTGGGTGTTTGAAAATGTTCTTGTTAAAACAATTTCTCAAAATCACCCAAACTTTATGAAACATCTAATGAATATTCAGGTGGCTTATGCCTACTAGTTGAAGATCCTTGCCATCACCTTACTCTACATAGACAAAATATGATGAGTTTATGAGTTGTGAATACCCCTACCATCTCTGCCTAGCATGTGCACAATACTAAAATGTAAAAAAATGTCATTTGATTCATGGATCATGTAATATCCAATGCTTATTTGTATGACTTATTCAAACCTGTTAGTAAATGGCTGCAAAAATACATAGCCTCATATAACTCATTTTCAAAGACACAAGTAGCCATATAAGATTTCAAATATGGGATTACACTGGCAAAATTGGGAAGAAGTGTAATAATAAAATATGTGTGGGGAATAACAGTAGTGTTCAGTAATGATCCTATATTAAGCCCATTGTTAAGGAGAATTGTTCCACTGATCAGATTAAATTAAGTAAATAAATTAAATCTTCAGAAGACAAGATTACATAAATGTCCCCCGAAACACTAACCAAATAATTGTTATATTTATTGTCCCCTCTAGAATAAAACATATTTTTGGGTTCACAATCTGTTTGAAAAAATATTTTCACAGTTAGAAATCTGGTCACCCTACCAAATACTATAGGTCTGTCTGCTGCCTTTTCGTTGTCACAGCCTAAACGCTAAACGAGGGGACTAATGCAAGTGTCGATTAAATCGACTTTAGCACATGCTGTTAAAAGGCTGCATTCTGCAATAAGGACTGAAGTAACAGCAACCTAATTTTGTTGACAACATTGTACATAAAACAGCACTACAATGCTACTCTTTCCAGAGTTGTATAAACTCAGCAGAGAACGTTCTCAGCAGAGAAGCTCCACTCTAATCTTGAGGGGTGTTTCTTTAAAACATTCATCCAATCCCCTTGATCCCTTACATAACTAGACCAATCACATGCTTCAATGTGCCGCTGTTCACAGTGCTGTGGCAAGACAGGACAATGATCGAGGTTCAGTTCCTGATGTTAAATTGCAGGTGCAGATGATCCAATTTCAAAACGATTTAGAGTTGAAAAGTTAATGAATTGACTATGCAATGGACCAATTAAAAATAAAAGTAATACTTCTCAATGAGTGAGATATAAGAGGTGTACCGTGAGAAGAGGGTCAAATGCCTGTCTCAAGGCCAATGCGTGAGAGTTGGCAACTCTGCAACACCTCGCACAAAGACCAATAGTGATGCAGTCAATCTCTCCTCAACTTTGAGCCAGAAGAGATTGACATGCATACTGACATTCACCCTCTGTGTACAGCAATACGTGCTGCTCAGAGAGACATCAGAGATTGTAACATTCTTTGTTTCACGGAAACGTGGCTCACTCGAGACACGCTATCAGAGTCGGTACAGCCACCTGGTTTCTTCACACATTGCGCCGACAGAAACAAACATCTCTCTGGTAAGAGAAGAAGGGCGGGGGGTATGCCTTATGATTAACGAGACGTGGTGTGATCATAACAACATACAGGAACTCAATCCTTTTGCTCACCTGACCTAAAATTCCTTACAATCAAATGGTCGACCGCATTATCTACCAAGATAATTATCTTCGATTATAATCACAGCCGTATATATCCCAGCCAAGCAGACACATTGATGGCCCTGAATGAACTTCATTGGATTCTATGTAAACTGGAAACCACATATCCTGAGGCTGCATTCATTGTAGCTGGGGATTTTAACAAGGCTAATCTGAAAACAAGACTCCCTAAATGTTAACAGCATATCGAATGCTCTACCCGGGTGAAAAAAAATCCTGAACCATTGTTACTCTAACTTCCGCGATGCATACAAAGCCCTGCCCCGCCCTCCTTTGGGAAAATTAGACCACGACTCCATTTTGTTGCTCCCAGCCTATAGACAGAAAATAAAACAGGAAACGCCAATGCTCAGGTCTGTTCAACGCTGGTCCGACCAATCTTATTCCATGCTTCAAGATTGCTTTGATCACGTGGAATGGGATATGTTCTGCATACCGTCGGACAACAACATTGATGAATACGCTGATCAGGTGAGCGAGTTTATTAGCAAGTGCATTGTTGATGTTGTACCCACAGAAACTTATAAAAACTTTCCCCAACCAGAAACCGTGAATTGATGGCAGCATTCGTGCAAAACTGAAAGCGCGAACCACTGCTTTTAATCAGGGCAAGGTGACCGGAAACATGACCGAATACAAACAGTGTAGCTATTCCCTCCACAGGGCAATCAAACAAGCTAAGTGTCAGTATAGAGACAAAGTAGAGTCACAATTCAATGGCTCAGACACAAGAGGTGTGTGACAGGGTCTACAGTCAATCACTCAGTCATCATGAAGTGCTTTGAGAGACTTGTCAAGGACTATATCACCTCCACCCTACCTGACACCCTAGACCCACCCCAATTTTCTTACCGCCCCAATAGGTCCACAGACGACGCAATCGCACTGCCCTATCCAACATGGACAAGAGGAATACCTATGTAAGAATGCTGTTCATCGACTACAGCTCAGCATTTAACACCATAGTACCCTCCAAACTCATTATTAAGCTCGAGACCCTGGGTCTCGACCCCACCCTGTGCAACTGGGTCCTGGACTTTCTGACAGGCCGCCCCCAGGTGGTGAGGGTAGGAAACAACATCTCCACCCCGCTGATCCTCATCACTGGGGCCCCACAAGGGTGCGTTCTCAGCCCTCTCCTGTACTCCCTGTTCACCCATGGCTGCGTGGCCATGCATGTCTCCAACGCAATCATCAAGTTTGCAGACGACACTACAGTGGTAGGCTTGATTACCAACAACGATGAGACAGCCTACAGGGAGGAGGTGAGTGCCCTCGGAGTGTGGTGTCAGGAAAATAACCTCACACTCAACGTCAACAAAACTAAGGAGATGATTGTGGACTTAAGGAAACAGCAGAGGGAACACCCCCCTATCCACATCGACGGGACAGTAGTGGAGAAGGTGGAAAGTTTTAAGTTCCTCGGCGTACACATCATGGACAAAGTGAAATGGTCCACCCACACAGACAGCGTGACAGCGCCTCTTCAAACTCAAGAGGCTGAAGAAATGTGGCTTCTCACCAAAAACAACAAACTTTTACAGATGCACAATCAAGAGCATCCTGTCGGGCTGTATACGGCAACTGCTGTCTGGCCTGGTACGGCAACTGCGCCGCCCACAACCGTAAGGCTCTCCAGAGGGTAGTGAGGTCTGCACAACGCATCACCGGGGGCAAACTACCTGTTCTCCAGGACACCTACACCACCCGATGTCACAGGAAGGCCAAAAAGATCATCAAGGACAACAACCACCCGAGCCACTGCCTGTTCACCCCACTATCATCCAGAAGGCGAGGTCAGTACAGGTGCATCAAAGCTGGGACCGAGAGACTGAAAAACAACTTTTAACTCAAGCCATCAGACTGTTAAACAGCCATCACTAACATTGAGTGGCTGCTGCCAACATAGTGACTCCATCTCTAGCCACTTTAATAATTAAAAATTGGAGGTAATAAATGTATCACTAGTCACTTTAAACTATGCCACTTTATATAATGTTTACATACCCTACACATCTCAAATGTATATACTGTACTCTATACCATCTACTGGATCTTGCCTATGCCTTTCGGCCATCCATATAGTGGTGTGGGGGCTGTGCTTTGGCAAAGTGGGTGGGGTTATATCCTTCCAAATTGGTCCTGTCCGGGGGTGTCCTCGGATGGGGCCACAGTGTCTCCTGACCCCTCCTGTCTCAGCCTCCAGTATTTATGCTGCAGTAGTTTGTGTCGGGGGCTAGGGTCAGTTTGTTATATCTGGAGTACTTCATCCTGTCCTATTCGGTGTCCTGTGTGAATCTAAGTGTGCGTTCTCTAATTCTCTCCTTCTTTCTTTCTCTCTCTCGGAGGACCTGAGCCCTAGGACCATGCCCCAGGACTACCTGACATGATGGCTCCTTGCTGTCCCCAGTCCACCTGGCCATGCTGCTGCTCCAGTTTCAAATGACCTGAGCCCTAGGACCATGCCCCAGGACTACCTGACATGATGACTCCTTGCTGTCCCCAGTCCACCTGGCCATGCTGCTGCTCCAGTTTCAACTGTTCTGTTCTATTATTTGACCATGCTGGTCATTTATGAACATTTGAACATCTTGGCCATGTTCTGTTATTTGACCCCCATGCTGGACCTACAGTGCCCCAGGACGACCTGACATGATGACTCCTTGCTGTCCCCAGTCCACCTGACTGTGCTGCTGCTCCAGTTTCAACTGTTCTGCCTTGTTATTATTCGACCATGCTGGTCATCTATGAACATTTGAACATCTTGGCCATGTTCTGTTATAATCTCCACCCGGCACAGCCAGAAGAGGACTGGCCACCCCACATAGCCTGGTTCCTCTCTAGGTTTCTTCCTAGGTTTTGACCTTTCTAGGGAGCCACCGTGCTTCTACACCTGCATTGCTTGCTGTTTGGGGTTTTAGGCTGGGTTTCTGTACAGCACTTTGAGATATCATCTGATGTACGAAGGGCTATATAAATCAAATTTGATTGATTGATTGATATATTTATGTACATATTCTTATTCATTCCTTTACACTTGTGTGTATAAGGTAGTTGTTGTGAAATTGATAGATTACTTGTTAGATATTACTGCATGGTTGGAACTAGAAGCACAAGCATTTCGCTACACTTACGTTAACATCTGCTAACCATGTGTATGTGACAAATAGAATTTGATTTGTTCTGGACCAAATGCAATTTTCCAACTGGGCAGTAGTCTAGGTTTAACAAAACTAGGTCCCGTAGATCCTGACTGGTTGATTTAGAAAGAAAGCAGAGCAAAGCCTTATAATGGACAGACCTCTTTCTATTTTAGCAATTATTTTCTTTACAATGACAGCTTTCTATCTAGGGTGACACCCAGCAGTTTAGTCTCCTCAACTTGCTCAATCGCCACATTATTCAGTAATAGATCTAGATGAGGTTTAGGGTTGCGTGAGTCTTTTGTAAAAGAAAAACAATCGTTTTTTTAGTTTCAGAGATATTTAACACCAGCCTATTACTAGTCAGCTATTCAAAACCTGACTGGAGCTCTATGTGAAGGGTGTCAGTTATTTATTTTACTGTCGTATCTGAAATGTATAAGGTTGAGTCGTCAGCGTACATAGACACACAGGCTTTATTTAAGATCAGTGGAAGGTCATTAGTAAAAACAGAACACAATAATGGCCCAAGCCGGCTGCCACACTCAACCAAATTTGCATTAGAGAGGCTTCCATTAAAGGAAACCCTCTGTTCTATTAGATAGGCAACTCTCAATCCATGATAAGGCAGAGGATGTAAAACCATAACATTTCGTTTTTCCAGAATTAGCATCAATGATATCAAAAGCTGCACTGAAATATAACAAAACAGCTCCCACAATCTTCTTACTATAAATTTCTGTCAGCCAATCATCAGTCATTTGTGTCAGTTCCAAGCATGTGCCCTTCCCTAAAAGCATGCTGGGAAAGTCTGTTGTCAATTTGTTTTCTGTAAAATAAAATTTTATTTTGTCAAACACGTTTCTTTCCAAACGTTTGCTAAGCACCGGTAACATGCTGATTGGTCGGTTGTTTGAACCATGAAAGGGTGCTTTGCTGTTCTTGGAGTGGAACAACTTTTGCCTCCCTCCAGACCTGAGGGCACACGCCGTCTTCTAGGCTTAAATTGAAGATGTGGCAAGCAGGAGTCTCAGTGTTTTCCTCTAACAACTTCAGCAATTTACCATCCAGGTCATTGGTACAAGATGGCTGATATTGTTTTACTATCACCTCTTCCACACCAACTTTGCTGAACTCATAACAGTGCTCGTCTTTCATTATTTGGTCCATTATGCATGAATTTGAAGGCTCAGTGGTTGTTGTTTGCATATCATGCCTAAGTTTGCTAATCTTGTTGACAAAAAGTTCTTAAAGTGGTTGGCAATATCAAAGGGTTTTGTTGTGAACAAGCCATCTGCCTCAATGAAGGATGGAGCAGAGTTCACTTTTTTGCCTAGAATTTCATTTAAGGTACTTTTTAAATCATTATTTATATCATTTTCTTTGTTCCATAGTATAGTTTCTTCTTTTTGTTTAGTTAAGTTACGTGATTTCTCAATTTACTGTATGTATGCCAATCTGCTGTGTTGTCAAGACTTATTTTCTATTCCCTTTCCCTCATCCCTCTCAGTCATACAGTTTTTCAATTCATCATCTATCCATGAGGATTTGGAAGTTCTTGGCAGGCCTATCAGTAACCGGAATAAGTCATTTAATAAGCGATTCAAGTGCGGTGTCAGGTTGTTCCTCATTACACCCATCAGACCAACAAGGATTCTTCACATCTTTGACATAGGAATCATTGCAAAACCTATTGTATGATTGTTTATACACAATTTTAGGTAAAGTCTATGGAACTTTGTTTTTTCTAGATATGGCTATTATATTATGATCACTACATCTGATGAGTGTGGATACTGCTTTTAGGACAGACTTCTGCCGCATTAGTAAAGAGGTGGTCAATACACGTGGATGATTTAGTTCCTGTTCTGTTTTTAAATACCCAGTAAGATTGACTGATAACCTAAACCAGATTGCAGGCATCGGTTACAGTTTAAAGGTTGTTTTTTTGTGGACATCTTAATGTCAACCGGTCAATATTTAAATCACCCAGAAAACATGCTCCTCTGTTTTTTTCTCACATGCATTATCGAGCATTTCACACAGTCCAAATACTGACTTTTAGCACTGGGTGGTCTATAGAAACTTCCTACGATAATAGGCTTTAAGTGAAGCAAACTAATCTGTAGCCACATTACTTCCATGTCATCGGACATGAGATCCTCTCTCAGCCTAAATGGAACATGACTCTGGACATATATAGCAACACCTCCATTTGAATTTCTATCTTTCCTGTAAATTCCATAACCATGTATAGCTACTACTGCATCATCAAAGGAATCATCTCCATGTGATTCAGAGATGGCCAGAATATGAATGTTTTGTGATGTAAGTAAGATGTACATTTCATGAACCTTGTTTCTTAGGCTATTCTGAGAGGCTGATCCGAGGTAGACATTTCAGTGACATTTGAACCAATGGTAATGAGTGAGCTGACCACAGTGGGCTTCTTCCTAAGGCAGACAGTTTCAGCGCAAACAGCGGAATTCAATTATACAGACATATGATCATTCACTGTTAGCTCTGATCAATACCATCAGAGCTAACAGTTAAAAGAACATGGATTAGGTTACTTACATTGACATGACTTTCTCTGGGACATAATATATCCTAGCTGTGTCTGAATCCTGGCTTAGAAAGACCACCAAATACCCTGAAATATCCATCCTTAACTATAACATTTTCATACAAGATAGAGTTGCCAAAGGGAGCGGTGTTGCAATCTAATGCAGAGATAGCCTGCAGAGTTCTGTCTTACTATCCAGGTCTGTGCCCAAACAATGAGCTCCTACTTCTAAAAATCTGCCTTTCCAGAAACAAGTCACTCACAGTTGGCGCTTGCTAAAGACCACCTTCTGCCCCCAGCTGTGCCCTGGACACCATTTGTGAATTTATTGCCCCCCCATCTTTCCTCAGAGCTCGCGCTGTTAGGTGATCTAAACTGGGACATGCTTAACACCCCGGCCATCCTACAATCTAAACTTGATGACCTCAATCTCACACAAATTATCAATGAACCTACCAGGTACAACCCCAAATCTGTAACCATGGGCACCCTCATAGATATCATCCTAACCAACCTGTACTCCAAATACACCTCTGCTGTCTTCAACCAGGATCTCAGCGATCACTGCCTCATTGCCTGCATCAGTAACGGGTCTGCGGTCAAACGACCACCCCTCATCACTGTCAAACACTCCCTAAACACTTCAGCGAGCAGGCCTTTCTAATCGACCTAGTCCGGGTATCCTGGATGGAAATTGACCTCATTCCGTCAGTAGAGGATGCCTGGTTATTCTTGAAAAGTGCCTTCCTCACCATCTTAAATAAGCATGCCCCGTTCAAAAAATGTAGAACCAGGAACAGATATAACCCCTGGTTCACTCCAGACCTGACTGCCCTTGACCAGCACAAAAACATCCTGTGGCATACTAAATTAGCATCGAATAGCCCCCACGATATGCAACTTTTCAGGGAAGTTAGAAACCAATATATACAGGCAGTTATAGGAAAGCAAAGGCTAGCTTTTTCAAACAGAAATGTGCATCCTGTAGCACAAACTCCAAAAAGTTCTGGGACACTGTAAAGTCCATGGAGAATAAGAGCACCTTCTCCCAGCTGCCCTATGCTCTGAGGCTAGGAAACACTGTCACCACCGATAAATCTGCAATAATTGAGAATTTCAACAAGCATTTTTCTACGGCTGGCTATGCTTTCCACCTGGTTACCCCTACCCCGGTCAACAGCCCTGCACCCCCCACAGCAACTTGCCCAAGCCTCCCCCACTTCTAATTCAGATAGTTGATATTCTGAAAGTGCTGCAAAATCTGGACCCCTACAAATCATCTGGGCTAGACAATCTGGACCCTCTCTTTCTAAAATGATCTACCAAAATTGTTGCAACTCCTATTACTAGCCTGTTCAACCTCTCTTTCGTATCGTCTGAGATCCCCAAAGATTGGATAGCTGCCGCGGTCATCCCTCTCTTCAAGGTTGAAGACCCAAACTGCTACATACCTATATCTATCCTACCCTGCCTTTCTAAGGTCTTCGAAAGCCAAATTAACAAACAGATTACCGACCATTTCGAATCCCACCGTACCTTCTCCGCTATGCAATCTGGTTTCCGAGCTGGTCATGAGTGCACCTCAGCCACGCTCAAGGTCCTAAACGATGTCATAACCGCCATCGAAAAGAAACAATACTGTGCAGCTGCACATCTATCACTCCAGTGTTTAATTGCTATATTGTAACTATTTTGCCACTATGGCCTATTTATTGCCTTACCTCCGTTATCCTACCCCATTTGCACACACTGTATATAGACTTTTTCTATTGTATTATTGACTGTATGTTTGTTTATTCCATGTGTAACTCTGTGTTGTTTGTGTTGCACTACTTTGCTTTATCTTGGCCAGGTCACAGTTGAAAATGAGATCTTTGTGTCAACTAGCCTACCTGGTTAAAAATATATATATATTATTTCCCCTTTAAATACAATTTCCATGTCCTCTGTTGCTTTTTATGACAGAAAGGACTGGAGATGGAGGACTGGAGACTAGACAGTCAGTCTCTTAAGAAGTTTGCTATGTTGATGGAGATAATCTGGGAACCTCCGCGGTTAGAGTGAATGCCTTCTCTTTTAAAGAGTGTCTGTTGCTCCCATAGCGAGTTAAAATTGTCACAAAAAGAGAAATTCCTGTCTTAGTAAAGTTTCTTCAGAAACTCGTTTAGGGCAGCGAGGCAGCTGTAACTTCTATAGCATGGCAGGAGGCCAGAGATTATTATTCTCTTTCCTGTGGCAACAAGGGTGTTCAAGAGAATGATGTAGTAGAGATAGAAGGGGAGTATTTTCCTGTGTGCATGGTCAGTCTGTCTGAATGGTGACAAATAGAGCTTAGAGTTTGTGTGCTGTGACCATCCCAAACGGCAACCTATTTACTATTTAGTACACTACATTTGACCAAAGGTGGTGCATTATTTGGGGGCCCCCGAGTGGCGCAGAGGTCTGAGGCAATGCATCTCAGTTCTAGAGGCTTCACTACAGACCCTGGTTCGATCCCGGGCTCACAACCAGCCGTGATCGGGAGTCGGCGCACAATTGTCCAGGTTTGGGACTTGCCTAGTTAAATAAAGATTAAATTAAAATAAATATATAGGGATTATGGTGCCATTTGATATGAGCACTTGTTTTACTTTTTCTAAATTCACCGAGCGATTTATTTTGTATTTTTTTTAACTCGGCAAGTCAGTTAAGAACAAATTCTTATTTACAATGGCCTGCCACAAAACCCACATCATGACAAGAGAGACAACACTACATAAAGAGAGACCTAAGACAACAACATAGCATGGCAGCAACACAACATGACAACAACATCGTATCAACACAACATGGCAGCAGCACAGCATGGAGGCAGCAGCACAGCATGGAGGCAGCAGCACAGCATGGAGGCAGCAGCACAGCATGGAGGCAGCAGCACAGCATGGAGGCAGCAGCACAGCATGGAGGCAGCAGCACAGCATGGAGGCAGCAGCACAGCATGGAGGCAGCACAACATGGCGAGTGAGTAAGTAAGTGATTAGACTAACCTGATGAGAGGAACATTGTCCAGAGTACAGCACAAAGTTGGTCCACTCTGTAGATAAAGCTCCTCCTCACATGACTGGTTATACAGCCTAGACAAATAAAATGCACACACACACACACACAGGAGGGGGAATGTTTTGATGAGTACATGGTTTTAAAAATCATGTCAGGCCTTGTAATTGTAACACTGTGGAATAGTCTAGTGTGTAATAGCAGACTATGTTTCTCCATTGCAATAGTCCTGTTATGGAAATACTAGTCTGGAAGTGACGTTACATGGAAGACAGTTTTGACAACCCCACACACACCCAGTATGGTGGAAGACTTTGGGAGTGAGTCAAAGACAGTTAAACATCATCACTAAGGACAGCATGTCACGGTGCACACACATTGTCACACACACATTACACACGTTACACACGTGTGGTTTTCACGTCACCCAGAAATACTCTGGTGAACCACAGCTACTCCCACGCCATATAAACCCACACACACAGAGGAATGCACCTCCCTCTGTGTGGCAGTTTGAATTCTCACAAGACCAGCAACATTATACTGGTGTGTTTGACCTGAGGTAAATATTAGCATCAATGTTGTATATTATTGGTTCTACCACCACAGAGTGAGACAATACAATGGTACTTGGAGTGTTATTCCACCTGCTCTCAATAAAGTTGTCATTCATGTTTTTCTAGCATTCCATTTAGACATACTGTATGCTGTAGGTCAGTGTCTGCACCTACTAGCCCCAGAAACAGGTGTGGTGTCACATTATAGGGACAATGGCCGTGAGTGCTATAGAGTTTCTATTTGTAGCCTAAACATTAACTAGCCTAAACAGGGTTTGCCCTGGATCAAAAAGGGGCTTAGGTGGTGTAGGGGCAGGGGGCGTATTATAAAAAACATATCCTGTAGCTCCATGATCTTTTCTGCATACTTTATATCTGGTTTTAATCGTTTGAGTTTACACTGAAAGTGTTTTTCCATCCCAAAAATGTGTTTCTAAAATTAAATAAAAATATCTATATCTGTTTTGTTTTTTTTACATATAGGCAGCCCGGGGGGAAATGCTTAAGCGGCCCATTCAAGGATTTCAATTTTAAGGGGAAAGGGGGATACCTAGTCAGTTGTACAACTGAATGCGTTCAACTGAAATGTGTGTTCTGCATTTAACACAACCCCTCCGATTCAGAGAGGTGCGTGCGGAGGGCTGCCTTGATCGGCAGCCACGTCTCTTGCGCCCAGGGAACAGTGGGTTAACTGTTGCTAAAATGCTGTCAATTCTAGTTTAATAACTGGTTATAACTTTAGCTGGTTAACATAGCCAATCAGAGCTACAGTAGGCCTTTATGTAAACAAGCCATTTGCCACAAGGGCTTGTCATCATTAACTTTGAACTTGGCAGTGTGTTTACAGGCAGTTGCAACAGCGCAAATTTAGAACATTAGAAATGGATTACTGCAAATATGTAAATACCACAGGAGTCCTCTTACATTTGGGAACTTTTACTATTACTTTTTTTTTGTTGCCTAGGTTTACTGACACCGGTCACATTCAGCGGGTGTTACGAGTTCTTAAATTCACCAGTTATTCTGAGCTCTGGCACACCAAATGACATCTTTAGCTGTGTAGCCACCGAAAAACTGAGGGAAAAAGTCAGCCATTCACCCACTCCTCCGATGACATGCCATCCTCCTAGCTAGCTATATAGCTAACGTTAGGCTCTGTGTTTTTAGTTTGCTATATAAATAGATATGCTAGCCGATTAGCCACGTTATGACTGACTTGTGATCATTGCCCCTGGTAGTTTGATTGTATTGACATTCCCAGCCTTAATTACATTCATCAGTTTTTGTCCAAAACATTGAGTCATTGAAACTGATTTACAACCTGATAGCAATCTTTTTTGGACTACCAAGAAATGTATTGGTGAATTATATTAATCATGCATTGAACTGCATCCGTCAATTCTTCCAACAATTCCTTACTGTATGTCATGGAATGTTGAGTCAAATATAACCCATTTTTAAAACCTCTTATAATGTTGGTTTTATAACATCATTATATTTTTGACTGATATGATTGTCTGTTTGTTTCATATCTGCAAAGTAGTTCAAAGGCTGTCAGTTACACATTAACATTAACATTAATAGGGTATGATTTAGCTACGTACCAGTTATCCACAGGGCAGACATGCTGGTTGTACAAGGCCATTGCGTACCTGTGACGAAGAAAAGAGTTAGCCTATACATCAGATAGACAACATGGATCAGGTAAAGGGTACATGGTTAGGGTTAAACACATCAGGCAGGATGCAACACACCTGACTCAACTCATCAACTAACCATGGTCTTAAATCTGGACCACACAACTGGAACTTGAACATTTGATTACTTGAAGCATTGCACTTATTAATACCCACTCATTCATATTCAAATATGCAATGTGATTTTGTAGGGGTGTAATCACACATGTAGGTATGGGTACCTTGGTTCGGTCCACACTGTGAACCTAAATGAATACATCAAAAATACTAAATAAAAACACGAGGCCTTTAGGCTATGCTGCATTGTAGGCCTATACCTCTTGAGTAAATCTGAGCTGAAAACAACTTTTCAGGCTTTTCCGTTAAAACAACTAGAGTCTATGTGCACGTTACAATCCAAATTAAAATCTTAATTGGCGCATTTCAAACTGTCCTTTTGTGAGGCGCAGCCGGGAACTAGTTATGCAAGTGGTGGGGTCGATCAACCAGAATTTGAGAATCTTCCATCATTGTGTAAATATCCAGTTTGGGAATGTTTTGGCTTCCCAGTCGAATACAACGGCGACGGACAGAAAGTTGTGGATAAAACGTTAACAGTATGTCGCCACACTCAACGAGAAAAGCCTATGCAATTGCCAACGCCTCAAATATGTTGACAAATGTACGTGGACATCACCCCAGTATACCGGAGCAAGACCGAAACGCAAAGAAACAATATCATCGCCCCGCTGCATTCAAGCAGCCCTTGGCAGCGGATTCTGAACGGGCCCAATAAAATATAAGAACGATAGGTAGGCTGTGTTCATATTTTTTTTTACAGTCTTTGGTTTATAGACGGATATGCGCCCATTTTCGGTAGTTGAGAATGTGACAGCAGAGATGAGATGCGCACTGTCGACCACGCCCCTGACTTTGAGAAGTTCCAATCAGATTTAATTAACTAAATTTTTTTTAGAGAAAGAACTTGTAAATCGGTCCAATTCGACCAAGAACACAGCAGGAGGGTTAACACAGGGAACAAAATTGCATTTGCCTACATGATATTAATTGTCCTACATCTTTATGTGCACAAATATCATATCAATGCCAAGCGTCGGTTGGAGTGATGTAAAGCTCACCGCCATTGAAGCAGTGGAAACGCATTCTCTGGAGTGATGAATCACGCTTCACCAGAATAACGCTTCACCAGAATAACGCTTCACCAGAATCACGCTTCACCAGAATCACGCTTCACCATCTGGCAGTCCGACGGATGAATCTGTGTTTCACAGGTGACAGGAAAACGCCACCTGCCCCAATGCATAGTGCCAACTGTAAAGTTAGGTGGAGGAGGAATAATGGCCTAGGCCCCATAGTTCCAGTGAAGGGGAATCTTAACGCTACAGAATACAATGACATTCTAGACAATTATGTGCTTCCAACTTTGTGGCAACAGTTTGGGGAAGGCCCTTTCCTGTTTCAGTATGACAATGCCCCTACGCACAAAGCGAAGTTCATCAAATGGAAGAAGTTGACTGGCCTGCACAGAGCTCTGAAACCTTGGGGATTAATTGGAACGCCGACTGCGAGCCAGACCTAATCGGCCAACATCAGTGCCTGACCTCACTAATGCTCGTGGCTGAATGGAAGCCAGTCCCGATAGCAATGTTCCATCATCTACTGCAGGTATTCCCAAACTTGGGTACTTGCAATTCGGTCGGTGGTACGCCAAATAAAAAATGTAATTCACGTTTAAAAATATATATTTTATTATTCTTCACATTTTCAAACAGTCCATTTCTATTTTCCAACAGGGCTATACATTTGTGATGTTTTCTTCTCGCCTGAGTAGCCTCGTTTCACTGGCAAAAAACAAATGAAACCATCTAGTGTTCAGCGAATTAACAACACAATGTCAAATACAGGGAGCCCAGTCAAATAATTAACATCCAATCAAATTAACCGTTAATCTCTCGTGGGAATTCCACTCACGGTCAGTATGTAGCCAAATGTAGCTGCTGCTCATTCAAATTGCCCGAAAATAGATAAATGGTTTAAAAAATTAAGACCCGCATCCATAGAGACACCAGCTCTACTGGTACTACTGCAATTACCAGCAGTACTACACCTGCACCTGTCGATGACACAAGTTGTTCTGCTTCCACGAGCACTTCCAATGCTAGCATCAGTAATTCTACATTTATTGTTAGGCCAGCTAGCATGGACACTGACAGGTGTGAATCTGATGCAGCTGAAGAGCTACTGCCCCCTTACCTGGGAAAGCACTGAACAACAGACAAGGACGTTGGACCATCAAAGAGGCGCAAATATGATAACTACATTGATTTGGGGTTCACTTATATTAGGAGTAGTGCCTTTCCTCAGCTACAGTGTTATGTGCAAAAGTACTACCTCAAAACTCAATGAAACCTTCAGTCTTGCGCAGACATTTGGAAACAAAACATGCCAATGTGAAAAATAAGCCACAAGGTTTTTTTTAGCAAGAATTGGAGATGACTTTCGAGTAGTAAGACATGTATAAAAGCAACAGATACCCTTAATAAGAAGGGGCTGGAAGAGTCTTATATGGTGAGCTAAGGAGTGGTTAGGACAGGCAAGCCCCATACTATTGTGGAGGACTTCATTCTTCCTGCTGCTGTGGATATGGCTGGGACAATGCTGGGGGAAAAGACCCCCAAAGAAACTGTACAGACAATGACTTCATCAAACAACTGTTTCATGATGCATCATTGACATTGCAGATGTTTTGAAACAATTACTGCTTCGCTTACAAGCCAGTGAATTCTATGCGTTACAGCTGGATGAGTCAACAGATGTGGCGGCCAGGCCCAGCTCCTGGTATATGTCCGTTACGTTTATAGGGGGAGTCAATTAAAGAAGACATCCTCTTCTGCAAACCAATGGAAACCAGGACAACAGGAGAGGATATTTTTAAAGTACTGGACAGCTTTGTGACATCAAATGGACTTGTGGTCAAGATGTGTTGGTATCTGTGCTGATGGTGCAAAATCCATGACAGGGAGACATAGTGGAGTGGTAACGCACATGTAAGAAGTTGCTCACCACGCCATGGTCTTTACTGACCATAATTTGCACTTGTCTGACCACTTGCATGATTACGAGTTTCTCCCACAACTGGCCTATCTGGGTGATGTTTTTTCTCGCCTGAATGATCTGAATCTGGGGTTACAGGGACTCTCCGCAACTTCTGTAGCTCAGTTGGTAGAGCATGGCGCTTGTAACGCCAGGGTAGTGGGTTCGATTCCCGGGACCACCCATACGTAGAATGTATGCACACATGACTGTAAGTCGCTTTGGATAAAAGCGTCTGCTAAATGGCATATATTATTATTATTATTCAATGTGTGGGACAAAATTGAGGCTATGATCAAGAAGTTGGAGCTCTTCTCTGTCTGCATTAACAAGGACAACACACAGGTATTTTCATCATTGTATGGTTTTTTGTGTGCAAATGAACTCAAGCTTACAGACCGTGTCAAATGTGATATAATGAAGCACCTGAGTGAATTGGGGGATCAATTACGCAGTTACTTTCCCAAAACAGATGACACAAACAACTGGATTCGTTATCTCTTTCATGCCCTGCCTCCAGTCTACTTAAGAGATATCTGAACAAGAGAGCCTCATCGAAATTGCAACAAGCGGTTCTGTGAAAATATACTTTCATCAGAAGCCACTGCCAGATTTCTGGATTGGGCTGCACTCAGAGTATCCTGCCTTGGCAAATCACGCTGTTAAGACACTGATTCCCTTTGCAACCCCATAACTATGTGAGAGTGGATTCTGGTCCCTCACTCGCATGATAACTAAATACAGGCACAGACTGTGTGTGGAAAAAGACAGACTCTCCAATACAACATTGCAGAGTTATGTGCATCCTTTCAAGCACACCCTTCTCATTAATCAAAAATGGTGAATAACTCACCACAGGTTAACAAATAAGGTTGTATATGTAAGATGGCTAAATAAAAGAGCAAAATTATTGATTATTATTATTTGTGCCCTGGTCCTATTAGAGCAATTTGTCACTTCCCCCGATCTGGGTTGTAACAAAAACTCACATTAATTAAACATAAGAATGAGTGTATCGTATTTTGTGTGTGTGTGGCAGGCTTACAATGATGGCAAAAAATTACATTTGAGAGTGTGCTGACCCTGGTGCTAGAGGGGGACGCAGCTGGAGGTTGAATGTTTGAAGGGGTATGGGACTATAAAAAGTTTGGGAGCTACTGATCTAGTGGAAAGCCTTCCCAAAAGAGTGGAGGCTGTTATAGCAGCAAAGGGGGGACCAACATCATATTAATACCCATGATTTTGGAATGAGATGTTCGACGAGCAGGTGTCCACATGTAGTAGTCATGTAGTTTAAAAGGGGCATATAAGCAGAAAATGAAAGCTGTTACAATATTCGATAATGACATTTCTCTAAAAACAGGCTATAGGCTACATGTGCACCACCAAGTCAAAACAGTAGGCTAAGCGCTGAGGGGGATGAGGGACCAAATTCTCAGTGAGGCCCATTGGCTACTAACAGCTTACTACACAACATACTGTGCACTTAGTAATAATTTCTTAGCTATCCTTGAACTTGAAGAAGAAAAAAAGGTCAAATAATGACATCATTGACCTTCAGGTCGGAATGTCATAGCTCTAGAAATTGGCCCGAGTTCCCGACTTGGAATTCCGAGTTGGATGACCGTTCAAAACATACTTTCACAGTCTGAGCTTGTTTTTTTCCCCGAGTTCCCAGTTGTCTTGAACGCAGAAGAAGTCATGCTGGATTGACAGCATGCCCAATGTATTCAACCTCTTCTGTCCCTTGGTGTTGCGTGTTAATGTTCATCTTTTTAAGTTTGGAGTTTTTTTCAGTCTTAAACCCAGACTTGGACCACACACCCTCTCCACCGAATAGATGGCAGGGGAAGCAAAATAATGATTGCTTTGCAACGCTTGCAGTTAGCCACTCATTCCTTCCAAACCACTCATTTTTTAATTTGCGATTTGTTATGTAATGTTTATGTCCAATGGCCGATGAGCACCGATACGTTTTTGCTATAATTTCTCTTCATAAATCAAATTTTATTGATCACATACTAGAGGTCGACCGATTAATCGGAATGGCCGATTAATTAGGGCCGATTTCAAGTTTTCATACCAATCGGAAATCTGTATTTTTGGACACCGATTTGGCCAATTTTTTATTTTATTACACCTTTATTTAAATATTTATTTAACTAGGCAAGTCCGTTAAGGACACATTCTTATTTTCAATGACGGCCTAGGAACGGTGGGTTAACTGCCTCGTTCAGGGGCAGAACGAAAGATTTTTACCTTGTCAGCTCGGGGAAATCAATCTTGCAACCTTACAGTTAACTAGTCCAACGCTCTAACCACCTGCCTCTCATTGTGCAGTAAGCCAAGGTAAGTTGCTATCTAGCATTAAACTTATCTTATAAAAAACAAATCAATCAATCATAATCACTAGTTAACTACACATGGTTGATGATATTACTAGTTTATCTAGCGTGTCCTGCGTTGCATATAATCGATGCGGTGCGTATCATTGCTTCAATGTGTACCTAACCATAAATATCAATGCCTTTCTTAAAATCAATACACAGAAGTATATATTTTTAAACCTGCATATTTAGCTAAAAGAAATCCAGGTTTGCAGGCAATATTAACCAGGTGAAATTGTGTCACTTCTCTTGCGTTCATTGCATGCAGAGTCATGCAACAGTTTGGGCCGCCTAATTTGCCAGAATTTTACGTAATTATGACATAACATTGAAGGTTGTGCAATGTAACAGGAATATTTAGACTTATGGATGCCACCTGTTAGATAAAATACGTAACGGTTCCGTATTTCACTGAAAGAATAAACGTCTTGTTTTTGAGATGATAGTTTCCGGATTCAGCCATATTAACCGACCTAAGGCTCGCATTTCTGTGTGGTATTATGTTATAACTAAGTCTATGGAGCGATGGGTAACGCTGCTTCGAGGGTGGCTGTTGTCGTTGGCTGTCGGTGGCTGTTGTCGTATACTGTTACACTGGCAATACTAAAGTGCCTATAAGAACATCCAATAGTCAAAGGTTAATGAAATACAAATCGTATAGAGAGAAATAGTCCTATAATAACTACAACCTAAAACTTCTTACCTGGGAATATCTAAGACTCATGTTAAAAGGAACCACCAGCTTTCATATGTTCTCAAGTTCTGAGCAAGGAACTGAAACGTTAGCTTTCTTACATAGCACATATTTCACTTTTACGTTCTTCTCCAACACTTTGTTTTTGCATTATTTAAACCAAATTGAACAGGTTTATTTATTTGATTTTATTGATGTATTATATTAAGTGTTCATTGAGTATTGTTGTAATTGTCATTATTACAAATAAAATAAAAAGTTGGCCGATTAATCGGTATTGGCTTTTTTGGGGGGTCCTCCATTAATCGGTATCGGCGTTGAAAAATCATAAATCGGTCGACCTCCATCACATACACATGGTTAGCAGATGTTATTGTGAGTGTAGCAAAATGCTTGCGCTTCTAGTTGACAGTGGAGTAATATCTAACCATAATCAAACAATTCCACAACACCTACCTGTCACCGATACCTCCGGAACTTTCATTATGCACACCTGTCCCCTATTCCCACTGATTAGTACTTGTATAAGTGTGTCCTTTGGTTTCCATTGGGTTATCGACTAATGTCCGTTGGTGCATGCGAGTACCTGTGCTGTCTGTTTTGGGCTTTCGTGTCCTTGTTGATTGCGCAGATGATTACGGGTCTCCGTGTGAAAATCACTGTGCGCTAGTGTTATTGATTCGAGGTACTCCTCACTCATCTGGGTTTCAACCCTGTGTTTTTGTTACGTGTTTGTTTGGTCTTCATCCCGTGCCTTTATGCGGCACGACTTAATTTGGGGCTTAATTTAAAAAACTATTACGCATTCCTGCGCCTGCCTCCAGAATCTCTTCATTCCAACAATTCCACAACAACTACCTAATAAACACAAATCTAAGTAAAGGGATGGAATAAGAATATATACATGAATATATGGATGAGGCCTCACGGGTGGCGCAGTGCTCTAAGGCACTGCTGTGCCACAAGAGATTCTGGGTTCGAGCTCTGCCGCAGCCGGCCACGACCGGGAGGCTCATGGGGCGACACACAATTGGCCCAGCGTTGTCCGGGTTAGGGAGGGTTTGGCCTGGCAGGGATATCCTTGTCTCATCGCGCACTAGCGACTCCTGTGGCGGGCCAGGCGCAGTGCACGCTGACCAGGTCACTAGGTGTTCGGTGTTTCCTCCGACACATTGGCGTGGCTGGCTTCAGGGATGGATGTGCATTGTGTCAAGAAGCAGTGCGGCTTGGTTGGGTTGTGTTTCGGGGGACGCATGGCTCTCAACCTTCGCCTCGCCCGAGTCCGTACGGGAGTTGCAGTGATGAGACAAGACTAACTACTACTAATTGCATACAATTATGAAATTGAGGAGAAAAAAAGGGGGTAAAATGTAAAATATATATACAAAAAAATATATATACAGTGGGGCAAAAAAGTACTTAGTCAGCCACCAATTGTGCAAGTTCTCCCACTTAAAAAGATGAGAGGCCTGTAATTTTCATCATAGGTACACTTAAACTATGACAGACAGAATGAGAAACAAAATCCAGAAAATCACTTTGTAGGACTTTTTATGAATTTATTTGCAAATTATGGTGAAAAATAAGTATTTGGTCAATAACAAAAGTTTCTCAATAATTTGTTATATACCCTTTGTTGGCAATGACAGAGGTCAAACGTTTTCTGTAAGTCTTCACAAGGTTTTCACACACTGTTGCTAGTATTTTGGCCCATTCCTCCATACAGATCTCCTCTAGAGCAGTGATGTTTTGGGGCTGTTGCTGGGCAACACGGACTTTCAACTCCCTCCAAAGATTTTCTGTGGGGTTGAGATCTGGAGATTGGCTAGGCCACTCCAGGACCTTGAAATGCTTCTTACGAAGCCACTCCTTCGTTGCCCGGGCTTGTTGTGTTTGGGATACTTATTTTCCACCATAATTTGCAAATAAATTCATTAAAAAATCATACAATGTGATTTTCTGGATTTTTTCCCCTCATTTTGTCTGTCATAGTTGAAGTGTACCTATGATAGAAATTACAGGCCTCTCATCTTTTTAAGTGGGAGAACTTGCACAATTGGTGTCTGACTAAATACTTTTTTGCCCCACTGTATACACACACCTGTTCTGAAAGGCCCCAGAGTCTGCAACATCACTAAGCAAGGGGCACCACCAAGCAAGCGGCGCCATGAAGACCAAGGAGCTCCACAAACAGGTCAGGGACAAAGTTGTGGAGAAGTACAGATCAGGGTTGGGTTATAAAAAAATATCAGAAACTTTGAACATCCGACAGAGCACCACAACAAACTTGCCAAGAGAGGGCCGCCCACCAAAACTCATGGACCAGGCAAGGAGGGCATTCATCAGAGGCAATTCTCCGGTTGGAACATTATTGAACATTTATGATAAAAACATCCTAAAGATTGATTCTATAATTAGTTTGACAAGTTTCTTCGACCTGTAATATACCTTTTTGAACTTTTCGTCCGACTGGGCCTGAACGCGCTTTTGGATTTGTTTATCAAATGCCCTAACAAAAGAAGCTATTTGGACATAAATGGACATAAATGATGGACATTATCAAACAAATCAAACATTTATTGTGGAACTGGGATTCCTGGGAGTGCATTCTGATGAAGATCAAAGGTAAGTGAATATTTATAAGCTATTTATGACTAATGTTGACTGCGCAACATGGCGGCCGTACTCAGATTATGCTTTTTCCGTAAAGATTTTTTAAAATCTGGCACAGCGGTTGCAGTAAGGAGAAGTGTATCTATAATTCCATGTATAACATGTATTTTCATCAACATTTATAATGAGTATTTCTGTAAATTCATGTGGCTCTCTGCAATATCACAGCATGTTTTGGAACTACTGAACATAACACGCCAATGTAAAATAAGATTTTGGGATATAAATATGAACTTTACCAAACAAAACATACATGTATTGTGTAACATGAAGTCCTATGAGTGTCATCTGATGAAGATCAAAGGTTAGTGATTCATTTTATCTCTATTTGTGATTTTTGTGACTCACTTTGGTTGGAAAAATGGCTGGGTTTTTCTGTGAGTTGGTGGTGACCTAACAATCATTTGTGGAGCTTTCGCTGTAAAGCATTTTTTTTAATCAGACACTGTGGCTGGATTAACGAGAATTGTATCTTTAGAATTGTGCCTAATACTTGTGTTTGAGAAATTTGATTTATGAGATTTCTGTTGATTTGTATTTGACGCCCTGCAATTTCATTGGGTGTTGGCGAGGGGTTCCGCCAGTCCTAGCCAGGTTAAGTAAAAAATTAAAAATAAAATAATTATTAAACAGCAGCAGTAAAATAACAATAGCGAGGCTATATGCAGGGGGTACCGAGAGAGAGAGAGAGAGAGAGAGAGAGAGAGAGAGAGAGAGAGAGAGAGAGAGGAGAGATTAAAGTGAGAGAGAGGGTTAAAAGTTAGTCTACGAGCCTCAAAACACCAAGTAACTGCTCCCAAAATACAAATCAGCTTGTGTATGCTGCCACACACACACACACACACACACACACACACACACACACACACAAAGTGAAAATAGGACAGGTAGGTGTGAATGACAGACAAGACACAGGTAGTAATAGATTATTGAAAGTGTCCTCACCCTGCATGGGCCTCTCAGGGTTTCAAAAACATGGAGGACAGAGTTCGAAAAAAAAAAAAAGAGCAAGAGAGTTCTCCTGCAGAAACACAATCACCACATTCACTCAACCTGAACAGTCACGCCTCACTGAGCTGGGCTGGCTAACTGTTTTCAACCCGTCTTTCCCTTTTCCTCAAACCCGTTTTTGTGAACTCATGGAGTTCTCGAAGTTAAAATAACACCAAGTGTGGTTTGGTTATAGACAATTTCTCGAAATAAAGTGCTCTTTCTTTGCCTTGATACTAGCTATATGGGCTGTATATGGTGGCATGATAATAATAGATGTGCTTACATCCGTGGGGTGAGTTGTGGTGGTGTGTATGTGTGTGGTTTGGCTATAATTGCATGACTGGGAGGGAGCAGAAGGGAAAGCCATGTTTTCCTATGGAAACTTCTAAAATCTGTACATTCTGGAACACTATAAAATAACACAATGTCATCCGAGACTGTAGCTTAGGTTTTGGGCACATGCATAAGCTAGTACTCTAGTCCAAGTCACATGTGGATTTTGGTAACAGTTTTTGGACAATAATATCAAAGTATGGACAACTATAAACTGAACAGAAATGTAGAGAGACTGTTGAATCTAAAAAGGTCTTACTGCAGAAATGCCTCATGACAAATGAAACGGAGATGAAATGTCAGAGAGAGTGCTGCTATCATTTGTTGTTATGTAATCAAATCAACATCTAAGATTTCATTCACTGAAGCAAAACAGAGAAGAGTTGAATGTCTGACTATCAGTACACATTAACTTACCTCAGGGTATCTCTAGGCTACATGTAAATTGTCAATATCATTTTAGCATTTTCCGACACCTGTTTTCAGCATTTTGAAGAGCATGGAAAAAAGGACACTGTACTGAATAGACACAGCTCTTCAATAAAACAATTTTTATTTAAACATTAGTGAACTGAAAGGTCAATGGGAGAATCAATGTAAGAAGCTGGCTAGCTATGGGTGGACCATAAAGTCAAGTCATCGTCTAGCTCTGAGTAGCTCTTTCATGGTGCAGGGCTGAGAAGGGCTTACCGTGTGTGTGTGTGTGTGTGTTTGCGTGTTCCCATGTGAAAGCCCTGAATAAGCACTCTGACTACCCCGGCAGCCCAGTATTTACCCTACTTCCACCCAGCCACGGCAGTGGGAGGAGGGCCTTTACGTAACAAAGCGTGCCTTTTCAATTCCGCTGCCCAGGGAGAGGGACCATTGACTGCTCTGGAAGACAGGGCAGCCTTGTGAGGCCCACTGGACAAGAAGGAAATAGGTAGGGTTGGGCGGTATCCAGATGTTCATATGGTCCTTCTCTCATCCCGGGATTTACAGTACTACCGGCTTAGTATACAAGGGGGCGCCATGCACTGTCAACTGTGGGACCTTATACTGTATAGACAGGTGTGTGCCTTTCCAAATCATGTTCAATCAATTGAATTTACCACAGGTGGACTCCAATCAAGTTGTAGAAACATCTCAAGGATGATCAATGGAAACAGGATGCATCCGAGGTCAATTTCAAGTCAAGGTATGTTTTTTTATTTTTAATAAATTTGCTAACATTTCTAAAAACCTGTTTTTGCTTTGTCATTATGGGGTATTGTGTGTAGATAGATGAGGGACAAAATAATTTAATAAGGTATTTTTTTTGTTCAATTTTACACATTTGCAATAAAAAAAGTAAAAAGTTTGTTCTGTTATTATGGGGTATTGTGTGTTGATTGATGAAGGAAAAAAATAACTTCATCCATTTTAAAATAAGCCTGTAACGTAACAAAATGTTGAAAAAGTCAAGGGGTCTGAATACTTCCCGAAGGTACTGTAGGTAAGAACTACTACCGAATGTCATTTCTGGTGAGTTTGGACATTTACAAGCAAATGTGAAGTAGAGATATTGTGCAAATGAACAAAGTTTTGGATGCATGTTTGTCTACAGGAACAACATTACTGGCTCTGGAGCAGCATGTGTACACGCTGTAGCTGTGTGGAGTCAGGAGTCGCTAGGGCAACAGGCCAGCTCGGAGAAGAGGGGGAAGGTGAAAATGAACCGAGAACAGAGGAAAAGAAAGAAACGCAAGGAAATCAAGATAGCATTGGCAGCTATACATATAACTAATCCAAAGGGCTTGATTTCTCAAACATGGCAGAAAGCTAACACAATATGATGCCCCGTCAACGTATTAATTCAGCCACTTACTTAGATAACTAGCAAGTTAAATTTACAGGTCGTGTTCATGCAGAATAACGCTTCTTATTGTATTTCTGCTCAGCATCAGACTAATTTTGTGCTTCAGTTGGACTTCTCCACTATGATGAGAATTCCCAAACGGGCATTCTATCAGCAGACTCGCTCTGACTGATGGGTAGATACTTTTCTCCGGTACTTTTATTTTCTCTTTGTAGCCAGCCTACTTTTCTTGCTAAAATGCAAGATTAACTTTAAGCAAAACATTAGGAAATGTAGCTGGCTATTTTTTTCTATGATAAACAGTATAAATATGATGGTCGTGCAAAAAATACCTTGCTTCTTCATTGTAAGCTTATTTACTCTGCCAGCCAAATAGCGTTGCACTTCTGTTGTCATCTGATGAAAATTAAGCTATTTTCTGCCGAATGTGTTGCACCAATTTATTTTCTGTGAAGGATAACTATAGTTGCACGACCCTGATCACTCTACTGAAATAAATAAAAAGCACTTGACTTTCAATATAAAACATGACCCCTCTCAATACACAGCTGGACTAACCTGCTCCCCCTTTCTACCGTTGTGCTATTTACAAACAAATAGGTGGCTGGCTCAACTGTTCTGGTTAAATATGGTAACATGCTGACCAGACCGCAGGCTCGCGTGCGTTCCGCGCAAGTTGATTTTGTCCCCCCACATCAGACGCGATCAGGACACGCAGGTTGAAATATCAAAACAAACTCTGAACCAATTATATTAATTTGGGGACAGGTCGAAAAGCATTAAAAATGTATGGCAATTTATCTCCGTAACTTGCTGTTGCTAGCTAATTTGTCCTGGGATATAAACATTGGGTTATTATTTTACCTGAAACGCACAAGATCCTCTGACAATTAATCTACAGATCAAACAGTCAACCGAGTTCAATTCTAGGAATCTCTCCTCCTTCAGGCTTCTTCTTCTTTGGACTTTATATGGCGGTTTGCAACCAACTTTAAGGTGCATTACCACAACCGACTGGACTAGAGTGTGGACCTCTGATCATCTTTCAATCACTCATGTGGGTATATGCTCCTAAAAACCAATGAGGAGATGGGAGAGGCAGGACTTGCAGGGCGTCGAGCGTCACAAATAGAACCAAGTTCTATTTTAGCGCCTAGCTACACAGCCATTCATTGACACGCGCGAGCAGTGTGGGTGAAATTATGAATTAAAATTTATTTTGCAACACTCGCTCACGAGACACGAGCGGTGTGGTCAGCATGTAAGCTTCATAATGCTAAATAATGTGACAGGTGAAATGAAGAACATAATCTGCTTTATCTACTAAGGTATTGCACAAGTTGACTGCAGATATTTACTTAAAAAGTAGCTACAAATGCTAAAATGAATTGAAAAACATTTGTTTCAAAAATAGTTTCAACAGTATTGAGAGTATTGAAAAACCATCCAGTGGCTATGTCCAAATATCCCAGCATACGGTATACCGCCCAAGCCTATAGGTGAGAGGAAACTGGCAGCAACACAGCAGCCAACACCCTTTCCTCCCTATCCATCTTTCCTTCTCTCACTCTCCTTATTTGGGGAGGACAGGCTCACAGTAATGGCTGGAACAGAATAAATGGAATGTTATTCTATCTCATCAAACACATGTGTTTCATACCATTCCATTGACTCCATTCAACCATTATTATGAGCCATCGTCCTCTCAGCAGCCTCCTGTGATACACTCGTATCCTGTGGACCGGTTCGTACATAAAACATTCTTCATTCAGGCTGCAAAGGCGTTGATTTTCTGGGGGGAAAAGGCTGGACATTTTTGGGAAAATATGCCTACTTTCTTTATGAAACACCATTTTACACCACCATGCTAGGGTGACTAATGCTAATTCCTGACCTTGTGTACAGCGTTCAGACCAAGGGTAAACAACAGACTGCTGCAACCTGATTGTCTGAACGCAATATGCAACATCCGGGACTAGCATTTAGCCACTCTTAAATGGTGATGGAAAAATTGTGTTTCATAAAGAAAGTATGCATATATTTTTATATCCACCATCTCATTAAATATGGCTAAAATGCTAATGTTTTATGTAGTACCTGTCCATGGGGATAGGAGTGTATAGCTGGCAGTACAATGAAACTGCTCAATATCACCACCTGCCTGCCTTTGGGTTCAAGCCTAGATTAAAACAAAAACAGAGGCACTCACACAACCCAAATTCCAGTGATGGTCAAGGCAGGCAGACTGACAGGTAGTATCGCCCAAAAAGACATGTCCACTCCCCGTCCTGTCCCTCCGCTTCGGGAATCGGTCTTCTTCTTTCTCCTCGTCCTTGGCCAAACTTGCACTCTCCTCTCATGAACTACCATTTAACTCAAGGTGACTGGCAGCTGCATCTCAGCCGATTTGTTCGTGATTTGGGCCCCAAGTTGGGTGCGAGGAAAGGGAGAGAGTAAAGCGGCGACGTGTCCAGTCTAGAAAGAGGAAAAATTGATAAATACTCAACATCATCGTGTTGTCACTATTGGCTATCATGATCAGGTCAGATCAGTTATCTATTTTAGCCGCCTGGTTTATAGTGTAAACACACCAGATGATCAGCTTTTTGACACTTTCGCAGCAAAATGACAGAATGTTATGTGCAACATTTGCATAACTTCAGTTAGAGGTTTGATGCTGGATTCCCTAGATATCAACTCTAGCTAATTCTTACAGGAAATAAAGATAAGATACATTGTCAGTATATCACCTTTTCCCTTTTGGATTAGAATAAAGTTTTTCGCTCTCACCTTTTGTTTCTTCTTGCTCGTCTGAGCGCCTTCAGCTAGCTGCAACACCTCTGTCAAAAGACAATCCAATGATGGTCACCATTTAACGAGGCAAATCTCCGGTGTTTCTCACGAAAAACTAAGTTCAGTTGATTCAACGATGCAGTTGCAATAGTCCATCAAATCTTTGGGTAGTTTTAAGTCCTCCTTGTCCGTTTTTCTTCTTTGAATGGGACAATGTGTGTTTTTTTCAAAGGGCACAGACAGTGTATCGCGGTGTGGCAGGGTCAAAAAGCATCAAAGCGAGTCAGCCAGCTGTTGAGCTGGACTCCTCCCACAGACGCGAGATTGAGTGGATTCAATTTAACTCACCAATGTGCGCCGGTTGGAGTAGGTGTGCAGAAAATGACTGGAAATCCAACGGCCACAAAGGACGAACTCCGGTCACCTGAACTAAATCAAGTGCAACTTTGGGTTTTCTCGCGCCTCCAATGCGTTGACGTTCCAGGCTGCATTTTCTCTCTTGGGGAAAGTAATTAGGCATATTTGCTTTGTTTGTTTGTTGTTCCCATTTTTTTGTTTGTTTGTTGTTCCTAATATTTCACTCAATCATATTATTCTCATTACTCTTGGAATGACATTGCTGTTACTCAGTGTATTAATACTCAGTGTATTAACTAGGCCTAAATCTCAATTACCCTGTTGGGCATGCATGCCTTGGGATAAATATTCTTGATACCATGGTGTGTCTCAATAGTCTGACCTCCTCTCCTCATCTCCTTTCAGTCCAATATTTTGAAGGAAAGGAGACCTTCAGGTCAAACCAAATAGGTAGCAGGAAATAAGCATAGCATACTAGAAGTTGCACAGCTGTATCATGTACATTACATCTAAATCCGTAGGGAATCCATTTTAACACATTCATCCATCATCAATATGACTGGGTTGAAAACTAGCTCTCAGGAATCCAAGAGGCCATACCCATTCGAACCATTGACCACAACATGGCCAATGTTTGCCTGGGGACCATATGGGTGAAGATTTTCTGGAACCCAACTTGCTGTTGCTAAAAATATGGAGATTTCTGTGCATGCGAGATCCACTAGCCTACCTCCTTTCAGCTGCTCCACTTTTACACAAAACAATTTGAACAAACATAGTTATTTGTCTGTTGAAACAGTAGGCTATTGCAAACATAAGCATGACACAAACAAGTTGTCCAGCAATTTCATGTTATTTTTTCAGGAGGGGAGTTACATGCAGTTATTTAGGCAAGCTACTGTAGATCAAACAAGCAAGACACACATAGAAAAAAACGCTCATTGTTTTTGCTGCAATGCAATTTGTAGACTGCGTCTTGCTTGTGCTACGGCAATATCCATTACGACAGACTTAGAAGGTTGTAGCCTTCATGTACACTGAGTGTACAAAACATTATGAACACCTGCTCTTTCCATGACATTGACTGACCAGGTGAATCCAGGTGAAAGCTATGATCCCTTATTGATCAGTGTCAATGAAGGAGAGGAGACAGGTTAAAGAAGGATTTTTAAGCCTTGAGACAATTGAGACATGGATTGTGTATGTGTGCCATTCAGAGGGTCAATGGGCAAGACAAAATAAAAAAAAAAGTGCCTGGGTTTTTCATGTTCAACGCTGCTGGGTTTTTCATGCTCAACAGTTTCCTATGTGTATTAAGAATGGTCCACCACCCCCCCAAAGGATATCCAGCCAACTTCACACAGCTTTGGGAAGCATTGGAGTCAACATTGGCCAGCATCCCTTTGGAATGCTTTCGACACCTTGTAGAGTCCATGCCCCAATGAATTGAGGTTGTTCTGGGGGGATACTTAGATTTGAGAAATAAGTTTCCAGAGGGCGGGGTTGAAAATGCTGTATTCATAACTGGTTGTCTGCGTGGATGGTCCTATTAGAGTTCGCCAACATGTAGTCCTAAAACCCGGAAATTAGTTATCGCTGGTTCGTTCAGCCATTCATATTGGGAAAATGAATAGGGAAAGAATAGGTTAACACAGGCCTAGGAGATCTTATATGTTTTGTTCTGAGATAATATCAATTAGTTAACATGACTTTTATGAATTATGAAGCATTTACTGTATGTGCTATATGTGATTTTTTTTGTTACTTTTTAAAAATTCTGAAGCATTTATGTAACATTAGCTGATGAAGATTATATCATAGAACGAAACGTATAAGATCTCCTAAACCTGTGTTTACCATAGACCTTATTTTCTGCATTTATCCAAAAACCCTAGTTTGTTAGTGCTTACAAAAAGAGCGGAGTTAGTGCCTACTATTGCTCTCTATGTAGGCAGGAATTTCAGACAATATATCCACAGGAAACATAGCTGCAGGAAGTAGGGGTGTTGCAGCACCCCTGAAAAATTTGAATAAAAAAATATATTATACACATTTTTTACACTCGTTTTTGCTTCATGTGATAGTTGGTTTAATTAATAATACTTTCCTGTGGATATATTGTCTCAAATTCCTGTCTATATAAGGACCAACCATGCAGACAACCGGTAGAGTAAGTTCAAATGTTATTTTATAAAAAATTCTGGCTTGTAAAGGACCTGAGAGGACCATTTCAAGAATCAAATTTAGAAATGTACCTGTCTGGTCCCCACTCCCCAAGCAAGGCCAATGTGTACAACAGTCCTGACCAATGTTCCTTCTGCGCTGCACACGTGCGTCACGCACCTCATCTAGGTCTGCTGCACAGAATAAATGCATGATATGCAGAAACACAAGGGATTGAATGTCACTAAGTTCACCCCATTACTTTGCACTATATAAACTATTTTTGTCTGTGATCGAATCAACATTATATCAGTCCCTTTTCAATGCAACAAAACAAAACAAATCTAACTTTGCAAGACTGAGCCTATTATTTTGTTATAGGCAAAGCCAAAGCACAATGGAGTAGAATTCTATTGGCAGGGGTAGCCCACCAGCAGTCTTTCAATCATCTGTGAGTGAATTAGCTTTTCAGATCAGAGCATAGAAGTGTGCACATTTGTTGATATTCTTTGTTAGTTAGCCAGTTATTAGCCCCCTTACAAATAAGTATAGGCCAGTAATGGGGAGTTACTTCTTCCTACAAGAGCACAAAACATGCAGGCTACATTTCAACCTGTCTTTGAAAAGCCAGTCAGGTAAAACGTTTGTCTTAATTAAAGGGGCAGTGTGTATTTTTAGACAGGCTTGAATATGCAAATAAGCCAATAGGCAGAGTACGGTATGGTACGGTAATAATAATTAATTGTATTTTGTAAAGTGTTTTCTTGCATCATACAATACAATACAATGTCATTTCCAGTTATTTGGCCCATGGTGTTGTAGACCAATTAAAATTGTATGTCAAACCCTTCATAATGTAATAACGTTTTTTTTATGTCTCATGCAATTTAGGCCTACATTGAGCAACACATATAGGCTACTGAAACCTATATTAAGAAATCAAAAGCTATTTCCATGTGAAAATGTTTGGGATTTGCTCCATTGGTTTTGTTGGTCTACACTACTTACTGCTCAAATAGCCACTAATGTCAGTGCTTAATTTGACAGGATCCGGCACCTCTCAGATTTGACTATATGTCACGTTCTGACCTTAGTTTCTTTTTGTCTTTGTGTTAGGTCGGTCAGGGCGTGAGTTGGGGTGGGTTGTCTATGTTATTTTTTCTAGGTTATATTTTCTACGTGTTTGGCCTAGTATGGTTCTCAATCAGAGGCAGGTGTCGTTCGTTGTCTCTGATTGAGAATCATACTTAGGTAGCCTTTTCCCACCTGTGTTTTGTGGGTGATTATTTTCTGTTTAGAGTTTCTTCATCACCTTACAGGACTGTTTTTAAAAAATATATATTTACGTTGTTGTTTTGTTCGGTGTTCAGTTGTTTCATTAAAATAATGGACACTTACCACTCTGCGCTTTGGTCCACTTACAAGACCTACCTTCTTCCACCTACAACAGCCGTTACACTTTATTTGTCCCGGCACCTATTTGCCTACATCCGGTAGCTCTTGCGGCATGATTTATTCATTGTTTCCCTGTTCGAACTGTAGACATTCTTATAAAAGCTATCAGTGTTAAATCAAGTTGCCTTCTCATTATTTCTCCTGCCCTCCAGAAAGACCATCATGTAAAAGCACAGTGATCCTTCTGTGTAATCATCCTATCCTGCCACACTGATTCCAGACCTGCTTTCTTCTTTGTACATAGAGGTTATGGGGAGGGTCAGTGGGGTAAGTAACTGATCTTGACAAAGGTCTTGGTAGTCGTGGTCAGCTAGTGAAGAGGTTCCTACGTAATCATGTTAGTCATCATAATCTAGGCTAGTCATCTCCCTACTGAATTTGAATTGTGGAAAAGCCGAATTAAAAATGGATAAGAAAAGGCAATCGAGTTGGATTACAATTTCAAGTCCAAAAATCCAGAGAGAGATGGTGAATCAAACCCAGAATGATTCAGATAGCTGTCAGTGCCGGAGGAGAGGAGTGAGGGGGAAACTGTTCCTGATGGCGATGCCTTACCTAGCAGCACTGCTAGAAACGACTGGAGGGATTAAACTAGCAAAAGAGTGGGTATAGTAAATTACCATCCTATGCCTCAATGTTAAAAAAATTAAAAAAATTAAACCTCAAATAAAGAGCCCTCAGAAAAATGTTTTCTGAACATGCCCGCCCAAACCAAGGCGCATTTGGTGGGAGTAAGTCTTATAGACAAGGTTAAAGAGGACACCTAGGTTATAGTTAACACTCAAAATGAAAAAATAGACACTACAGCCAGTCTTCAGAACAGCCTTAGAAGGAGACGCTCATGGCTTTTAGCAAGAATTTGGCTCTCAGGAGTTAAATGGACTTGACATGGGGAGAGTCATTGTGGGAGGTTTTGAAAAAAATATATATTTTTACAAACTTGTTCGGTACTGTGAAGATAATCTAAATATGTGCTTTATATTATCACATAGGTAGGAGGCCTATATATTCTCATATGTGTGTTCTGCTGTAGCCTTCATTGATTTATTTTATTTGGAGTTATATTCCGATATTGTGATATTTGTTCTACTGCTACATTGATGTCTTGAAAATTATATGAAATTCAGGTCTTGTAAGCCCCACAGCTGAGTATGTGTGCATTAGTGGAGGCTCCTCCTCAGAGGAAGAGGAGGACCATCCTCCTCAGTGAATTTCATCAAGAAATTAAATTGTAAAACATTTTAAAAGTTATCCTTTTCAGATAAAACTATACTAAATATAATCACGTCACCAAATAACTGATTAAAACACACAGCTTTGCAAATAAGGTCTACATTAGCCTAAACAGCACCATGGTGAAGACCGCTAACTTCCGTTCTCCTTTGGGTACATTGACTTCAATACAAAATCTAGGAGGCTCATGGTTCTCACCCTCTTCCATAGACTTATACAGCAATTATGACAACTTCCCGGAGGACGTCCTCCAGCCTATCAGAACTCTTGCAGCATGAAATGACATGTTGTCCACCCAATCAAAGGATCAGATAATTAATCTAGTACTAAAAGCTACAGCTAGCTAGCACTGCATTGTGAGTGTGGTGAGTAAATGTGGTGAGTATTTGACTCAAAGAGAGAGAAAGGCAATAGTTGAACAGTTTTGAGTAAATTAATTTATACCAAAATGAAGGAGAAGCAGAGAGAGATAGGGAGATCTATTTTTTCACTTTCAATTTCACTTACTTAGCTAGCAAATGCAGCTAGCCAGTTTAGTCTACTGAAACACCCTGCTCAAACAGAGGGATGCTATGCTAGCTAGCTGGCTGTGACTTTCCAACACAACACTGGAACTCTTCCAAGTCTAGATAAGCTTTTGGTATGACAGGTAGCAGGTTTACTAATGTAGCAGGTTTACTTCTATTAGCTATGCTGACTACGACGTTACTTTAGCTAATATGGTGAACGATGTAGGCTGTTTGTAGAGGTTTGGCTTGGAAAGGTTTTTTCACATGGTCACAAAATGTGTTGTACATTGAAGTCCAAAGTGAAGGGAAGAGAAGGAATGCAACATGGATGTCACAAGAGTGAACTCCGTTTACGCGTGATCGGGGGTGTATTCATTCCGCCGATATTGTTGAATAACGTTTCTTAAACGGAAGCAAACGGAACAAAACAGGGATAAACATATCTGAATTTGTCCATAGAAACTCTTGTTTGCAACTGGACTAATGACTACACCCTATGTCATGTAGATGCAGGCAAGAGTGTGCAAGGCGGTATTGAATGTCACTGTCTGTTGTAGCAACCTCATGATGGGTATAGGGAAATTTGAGTATCGTGTAGTAGCCTAAACTTATGCTGTTACATTGAACTGGGTGAATGGAATATGAACGAGAGTCATCCAATATGCTATGATAGAAATAAGGTCATGCTGATGAAAAAAAAAATGTATCTTTCCTCATCTTAAACGACACTAACCACCACTGGCGGGTGTTCTGTCATCAAAAAATGTTGCTGTACATTGATGTCTAGAAATTTAGGCTATAAGAAATTCAACACAGCTATAATCAAGTATGTCGGCATACGTACTCAGTGCCCCAAACAATTCGAGGGAACGTTATTAACTATTAATAATGTAACGATCGTCGTTGGAATGAGGTGAGGACCAAAGCGCAGCGTGGTACTTGTTCATGTTATTTAATTCAACTGAACAACATCTAACAAAGAAACAAAACTGCACAACCGCACCAGCTCCGTCAGGTGCACCACACTAAACAGAAAGTATAATCACCCACAACTCAAGGGGGGAAACAGGCTGCCTAAGTATGGTACCTCAATCAGGGACAACGATTGACAGCTGCCTCTGATTGAGAACCATACCAGACCAAACACAGAAATACCAAATCATAGAAAAATGAACATAGACAACCCACCCAACTCACGCCCTGACCATACTAAAACAAAGACATAACAAAATAAATAAGGTCAGAACGTGACAAATAATCCTTGCGTGTTAAACGGGTTTGGAAACCTAAGAAACTCTACTGTATTATCACCCTGAAATAATTTTACAATTACAAAAGATAATTACAAAAGAAGAGTGAACATAAAACAACGTTGGCTCGAACCTGTGTTACACACACAAAAAAGGAAATCAGTGGTAAAACAACTAACAGTAAAGCCGTCTGCATACATAGGCTTGGCTGGCACACAGCATAACTGGGCTTGACCAACTGAACGAGTGTGATTGCATGCTCCCTTAAAAGACGTTCGCCTGAAAAACGAGAAGAAAACGGTAAAATTACTGTCCCTATTGAGAGGGCATATCAATAAGTACACTTCCCCAAAATACGCCTTAAGTGTGTATTTTGCATTAGTAAAGGTTTCCAAAACCGTATCCCAATCAAGGATTTTAAAAAACATGTTAGATACAAGTTTGGATTAATACCCCTCAGCTAATCAAAATAATCAAAATCAAGAGACAATGATTCCAAATGCAATGTCATAATGCATTTGGGAGTCAAAGGAAAATATTGAAAACGTCTTCATACTGCCACCTAGTGCTTTGAAATCTCATTGTTTCCCAAATTATGAAGGAAAAACTGGTGTTTAGCTTGATACTGAACCTTATAGCAAGTGTCATGTGTGTAACATATCATACTGTAATGACCTGGTTAGATCATGAAGGAACAATTGTCCAGACAGAGGGTTGAGTTTACAAATTGACGGTTTATGAAGCCAACTTCACACAGGCTACTGTTTGGCCGTAGCCCACGCCAAATAAATGAAGGATACCCTATAAAACAACCGTGACCTTCTCTTGTAAAGGCCAGACATAAGAGAGAGAACAATGGCTAAACCTGGTCTTAACTTCCAATGCTCCACCCCCCTGGTCCATCCCACCAAGTCAGAACCGTATGATAAATAAAAGGGGCATATAAGCAGACAATGAAAGCTCTTACAATATGCAATGATGACATTACTCTAAAATAGGCTATAAACTACATATGCACCACCAAGTATGAACAGTAGGCTAAATTATGAGGTGAACAGGGAGTAAATTATTAGGGTGAGGCACATGGGCTACTAACAGTTTACTACACAACATACACTTAGCATTACTTTCTTAGCTACAGTATACACAGTATCTTGAACATGCACGCTCCATATTAGTACACAATTAGACATGTATAGTCACAGTAACCTCAGAACATTTAAAAGAGATGTATCTACTGCTTGGACATTTCCATCTGAGCCACTTGATTAATTCCATTCTATAATTGTATTTTTTTGGTTGAGTTGGAGACATGCAGTATCCTTTGTTAACTTGTGGACAAGTTAATATTCTATTTATTGTGTTTCAAAAGTGATATTGAATTGTGTTTGGTTGTCAACACAACCAAATATTAACATTTGAATTAGATGCATCTTCAACTTGGATATTTCCATCTGTCCCACTAATTACTGTCATGTTATTCCTGGGAAGGAGAGGCAGACCAAAATGCAGCATGGTTGAGGTTCATGGTTTTTAATAAGAAAACTAAACATTAACATAATACAAAACAATAAACGTGGAAAAACCGAAACAGCCCTCTCTCGTGCAACAAACACAAAGACAGGAAACAATCACCCACAAAACCCAACACCAAACAGGCTACTTAAATATGGTTCCCAATCAGAGACAATGACTAACACCTGCCTCTGATTGAGAACCATATCAGGCCAAACATAGAAATAGACAAACTAGACATGTAACATAAAATGCCCACTCAGATCACACCCTGACCAAACAAAACATAGAAACATACAAAGCAAACTATAGTCACGGTGTGACAATTACTCTGGAGCACAGATGCCGCTTGAAGGAGGATGCTAGAATGATGGAGGCATGAGTGCTTCGTTGACTGTACTTCGTGTGGATTATGGTGCGCGGGACAAGGAATCTGGGGCTCAGGATGTTAACAAACAAGACCCCGAAGTATTCTGGTAAGGCAGATTGGGAAGCTTTTCATGCTTAGTTTGAACTGTTAGCTCATTTTTGGGGATGGTCGAATGAAGATAGGGCACTGCAGTTGGCTTTATGCCTCACGGATGATGCTCTGGTCTGTTTGATATTGATTAGCTCCTGAGGACAGATGTGATTATGGGGCTTTAGTGGGAGCATTGAGGAGGCGCTTTGGACAGTGTGTACGGGCTGCTGCGCTCCGAACTGAGAAATAGATGCAGGCATCCTGGAGAGCCACTACAGGTGCTAACTAATGACATTGAGAGCCTCTCTCGGCGGGCATATGCTCACATGCCCCCCTCTGTGCACAGCGAGCTAGCACAGGACCAGTTCATACAGGCGCTGTCTCCTACGGAGCTGCGCATACAGACCCAGCTGGTCTGCAGATAGTCTTGGGGATGGCTTTGGAGAGGGAGCTGGTGTGGGCTGGGGCTTCAGCTGGGGCTTGGGTGGGGGTGCAGGAAGACAGACCCACTGTGCGGGCAGGGGGCAGAGCAGCCCAGCGCTGGAAAAGCCTGCATGGGTGGCTGAAATGACTGAACTCATTTGTGCTGTGTCGCTACAGGCGGCATGAAACACACACTCTGGTCCCAGGGTCTGCTGGGGGTGTGGCCAGCGAGGCCATCTGTGCTGGGATTGCCCCATGTCCCCCAGAGCTCAGGGAAACGGCTCGGGGTCCGCATAGACCGGGTAGTGCGGACCCCTGGCTCTCTTTCCCAACCACCATCATCTTCAGGAGGAGACCACCGGCACAGACTGGGAAGCAAGGCTCCACTTTCCCCAGAAGCAGACGAGGGCAAGCTGATGGAGCCTGTTGTTGTGGTGGGCCGGACCTGTGCTGGGGACTTTTGTCATGTCCCTGTCACTGTGGAGGGGGTGCCCTGCTCTGCCCTGGTGGACACTGGGTCCACAGTAACCCTGGTGAGGCCGGATATTGTGCCAGGTTGGACTCCACAACTGTGCAGCTCCGCACAGTCACAGGTGAGCTGGCACCCATGAAAGGGAATAATGACTCTTGACAGTAGGGGGCAGGTCTGTGCGTCATTCTGTGTGGGTGGCGGCTGTGCAGGACCCTTGTATCCTGGGGTTGGACTTTCTTAGGAGCGCAGGTTGCCAGTTAGACCTAAATGGGGGCACAATGAGCTTCCAGGGAGGGCCGCCAGTCACCATGGCCCCCCCTAATGTCACATTTACTCAACCCAACACACCTTTTACTCCAACATTAAAGCAGAAGAGACTCATGGCTGTAACCCCTCCCCCACATCTGTGTGTTACATTCCCCCAGCTACCTCCACGACATATCCCTCCGTGAGCCCCAGCCCAGCTGCCCCAGATGGGAGAGGAGAGGACACTGTCTGCAATGAGGGAGATATGGGGGAGGTGGTCTTGACCCCGAGCAGCAGGAACGGTTGTGGCAGTTGCTGTTTGAATTCAGAGACAGCTTTGTGCTGAGTGAGGAAGAGGTGGGTCAGTCATCTGGTGCAGCATGAGATCGACACAAGTGATGCTCGGCCCATCAAGATGCGTCCCCGCCGTATCCCTCTGGCACACCAGGAGGTGGCAGACAAGGCTGTGTTGGAGGTGCAGAGGGCAGACTTCATCGAGCCCTCAGACATGGTTCCTAAGAAGGGGGGTAAGCTGAGCATCTGTGCGGACTACAGGCGGCTGAGTGAGGTAACCAGGAAGGAAACCTCGATGACATACTGGCCCATGGCAGCTCCTTACAGTCAGCCCTGGGGGCGCTACGGCGTGTGCTGGGGCGGCTGGCTGCCGCAGGTCTGAAGCTCCACAGAAGTGCCACTTCATGAGGAGTGAGGTGTCCTTCTTGGGTACCCGAAGTGGGGAAGGAGGGTATCAGTACCATGGAGGACATGGTAGGAGCTGTCCGAGACTGGCCCACCCCCACCGACCCGCGTCAGCTGAAGAGCTTCCTGCACCTGGCCTCGTACTACAGGAGGTTTGTATAGGGATTCTCAAGCGTCGCTGCTCCTCTGAACCACCTGCTGCCGAAGGACAAGGCCAGTTCTAACCGTGCCACTAATTAGTCTGACTTTAATTCCAGTTGATCTACAAACAAATAATTGATATGTTGAATTCACATCTCCATCTCAACCAAAATAAAAGTTAAAGAATATGACTAAATAAAATCAAACTTTAAATGCACTTTAAATAAAGTTTGATTAGATTTATTCCTATTCTTTAACTTAGATGTTTGGTTGAGATGGAGACATGAATCACAAATCAACTAATTAACTAATTTGTAGGCAAACTGGAATTAAAACCAGACTAATTAGTTGCACGGATCCAAGAAGAAGATACTTCTCCTTCAAATGTTGATATTTCGTTAAATTGACAGCCATACACAATTCAATATCCCTAAATATCAATACATTTGAAATCAGTCAGAGCTTGAAACCCTATTTTTAGTTGAATGCTGATGGTTTTGCAAATGCCATAGGCCAAAATAGCATAATTGATGATATATAGTGCATTTGGAAAGAATTCAGACCCATTAACTTTTCCTACATTTTGTTATGTTACAGGCTTATTCTAAAATTGATTTTTTTTTTATAAAACTCATAAATCTATACACAATACCCCATAATGACAAAGCAAAAACACGTTTTTAAAAGTGTATTAGAAATAACAAACTGAAATACCTTATTTACATAAGTATTTAGACCCTTTGCAATGAAACTCGAAATTGAGTTCAGATGCATCCTGTTTCCGTTGATCATCCTTGAGATGTTTCTACAACTTGACAGGAGTCCACCCGTGGTAAATTCAATTGATTCGACATCATTTGGAAAGGTCCGCACCTGTCTATATAAGGTCCCACAGTTGACAGTGCATGTCAGAGCAAAAACCAAGCTATGAGGTCGAAGGGATTGACGATAGAGCTCTGAGATAGGATGGTGTCGAGGGACAGATCTGGAGAAGGGTGCCAAAAAATGTCTGCCGCATTGAAGGTCCCCATGAACACAGTGGCCTCCATCATTCTTAAATGGAAGAAGTTTAGAACCGCCAAGACTCTTCCTAGAGCTGGCTTCTCGGCCAAACTGAGCAATCAGGGGAGAAGGGCCTAGGTCAGGGAGGTGACCAAGAACCCAATGGTCACTCTGACAGAGCTCCAGAGTTCCTCTGTGGAGATGGGAGAACCTTCCAGAAGGACAAACATCTCTGCAGGACTACCAATCAGGCCTTTATGGTAGTGACCAGACGGAAGCTACATCTCAGCAAAAGGCACATGACAGCTCGCTTGGAGTTTGCCAAAAGGTACCTAAAGGACTCTTAGACCATGACAAACAAGATTCTCTGGTCTTATAAAACCAAGATTGAACTCTTTGGTCTCAACGCCAAGCGTCACGTCTTGAGGAAACCTGACACCATCCCAATGGTGAAGCACGGTGGTGGCAGCATCATGCTGTGGGGACTTGAAGACCAGTCAGGATCAAGGGAAAGATGAACGGAGCCAAGTACAGAGAGATCCTTGATGAAAACCTGGGGCGAAGGTTCACCTTCCAACAGGACAACGACCCTAAGCACACAGCCAAGACAACGCAGGAGTGGCTTCGGGACAATGTCCTTGAGTGGCCCAGCCAGGGCCCAGACTTGAACCAGATCTAACATCTTTGGAGAGTCCTAAAAATAGCAGTGCAGGGACATTCCCCATCCAACCTGACAGATCTTGAGAGGATATGCAGAGAATAATGGGAGAAACTCCCCAAATACAGATGTGCAAGCTTGTAGCGTTATACCCAAGGAGTCTCAAGGCTGTATTCGCTGCTAAAGGTGCTTCAAAAAAATACTAAGAAAAGGGTCTGAATACTTATGTAAATATGATGTTTCAGTTTTTATTGTTAATACATTTGCAAACATTTCAACAAACCTGTTTTTGCTTTGTCATTATAGAGTATTGTGTGTAGATTGATGAGGGAATAAAACTATTCAAGCAATTTTAGAATACGGCTGTAACAAAACAAAATGTGGAAAAAGTCAAGGGGTCTGAATACATTCTGAATGGACTGTATGATGTATATTTCATTTTTTTATTTTTCAAAAATGTCTAAAAACCTGTTTTTGCTTTGTCATTATGGTGTATTGTGTGTAGATTGATTAGGGGAAAAAACGATGTAATACATTTTAGAATAAGGCTGTAACGTAACAAAATGTGGAACAAGTCAAGGGATCTGAATACTTTCCAAATGCTCTGTATGATTGATAAAGTCTGGTCACATTTCATTTGCCCTGTTAAACCAACTCTTTCGAATGACAGATAGAAACAGTGAATCTGTTTAGTTTTTAAGTGGAGATCTCTTAATAATCATTCTCACGATAACACATTGGTAATAGTAAGTGACAAATACTGTATCATAGCTAAGCAGGGCCAGGTTAAAACCTTGGATGGGAGCAGTGGCGATTTTAGCATGTAAATCTTGGTGGGGCAAAAAATCAGCGGAGCTTTGTCTGGCAACGAAACAGTTAATTCAGCCTAATTTACTGCCTTAAAAAAACATGGCTGACTTGCTTAAACAATGGTGGTTTCTACTGACAATTGAGATGTACAAATTATGGCATAAGAGGACAACAAACGGATATGAGGCAATACGTAATCAGTCATTTTGATTAAGACAATCAGTGAGCTAGGACGGACGTAGTCAATATAACTATTTGTTCACCACTTTTGAAATGTACAGCGACAGAATTCAGAACATGGGCCGTTCTTACAGTGTACTCCCTGTACATCAAGTCAGAACCGTAGGGGGCATATAAACAGACAATGAAAGCTCTTACAATGTTTGATGATTACATTTCTCAAAAACAGGTTATAGGCTACATGTGCACCACCAAGTCAGAAGAGTAGGCGAAGTTAAGAGGTGAAAATAGACCAAATTATAAGGGTGAGGCACATGGGCTACTAACAGCTTACTACACAACATACTCTTAGCATTACTTTCTTAGCTACAGTAAACATATCTCCCAGGCAAATTACATGATTTATGCAGCAGCATACAAGACATTTTTGGACTCGCCTTGTTGTGCTGTGCTCACTTGAACAGGAAGGTGGCGTGGGGGTCCTTCGTGGGCAAATTTTGTCATCAAACTTCATCATCAAAGTCTGGCATTCTCTGGATTTATGGTGCTTTCTAGACAACTGGGAGCTCGAACAAAAAAAATGGTTGAATCATGATGACATCAGTGATCTTTAGGTCATAGCTCAAGAAAGAGGCCTGAGTTCCCGATTTACAATTTCGAGTTGGATGAAAGTTCAAAACATATTTTCCCAGTCATAGCTTGTTTTTCCCGAGTTCCCAGTTGTCTTGAACTCACTAAAGTCAGATTTTGCAGTTCCAAGTTAACAGTTGTTTTGAGCGCGGCACAAATCATGCTTCATTGACAGCATGGCCAATGTTGAATGTTTATAATTTTAAACTAGGAAAAGACACCCTTAATCTTAGACTTGTGACCACATAGCCATTCCAATGAATAGCAGGCTAATGATTTCCCTGCAATACTTGCAGTTAACTATTGATTCCTTCCAAACCATTGTTGCAATTTGCAATTTCTAACTTGTTGTGTAATGTTTATGTCCAATGGCCGATGAGCACTGATACGTTTTGTCTATCATTTCTCTTCATTATTTATCTTCATGTGACAAGGATTAAAAAGTATTTGCCAGTAGATTGTCGACTTGATTCATGACTGCTAGCTAAGACTTTGAAGGTATGATGTTGACATGATCAGTCCAATCACAAAATGTGGGGCTCAAAACAGGTGGGTCTCTACCCTGAATGACGGGTCGCCAGTGGATGGGAGACCAAACGGTAGCTTTAGATAGATACGTTCTCTAGTCAGAGGTGCTGCCCAGCCTATAGTTGTTTTTTTTCGGATAGTGGCTATAAAGTTGAAAATCTGACTTGTATTAAAGGTACAAATTCAACATATTTGTCTATGTTGAAATTTAGTTACCATGATGACATAATCCTGTGGTTGAAATGTCACTCTCAAAGACAGCAGTTTATCATGCTAAAAAAATTCAAATCCAATGTAAAATGCTGGATCCATGGATATTTACAAGATGTTAACGAACACTGACATATAGATTAAGAATTCCAAAATAACAAACAAATAAGCCAAATGGCTCATATGCAGACACTAAGACCGGCTTCTAAGGTAGAGCACCTTAGACAGAGTGCCTATAACTTTGTCAAAGCATCAATCATTCCTCACACAGCTGAGTTAAAGAGAGCACTATGACTTCTCAATTCCCCTGGAATTACAAACCCAACCCCTAATACTGGGCCAATCCAATACGCACCTAAACAGGTAGGCTATTTCATAAATACCTTCACAATCAATAGCCTACTTCTCATAGTTATCATATTAATGGCGAATATATAATACATTTCAACATATCACAGCATATGTCACATTCTGACCTTTATTTCCTTTGTTTTGTATTTATTTAGTATGGTCAGGGCGTGAGTTGGGTGGGCAGTTTATGTTTGATTTTCTATGATTTGGGATGTCTATGTTAGTGGCTTGTGTCAGCACAGGTCTCATTTGTAGCTTCACGGTCGTCATTGGTTTATTGTTTTTGTATATGTTGCAGTGTTCAGTGTTTTCTTTATTAAAATTCACTATGAACACATACCACGCCGCATTTTGGTCCTCTGATCCTTCTTGCCTCTCCTCTTCAGATGAAGAGGAGGAAGACCGTGACAGCATAATAATACATAAACATTCATCAAATAAATAGGCAAACACACCTCAAGTAGAACATTCTAATTACTCAGCCCTCATTACTCAGCCCTCGTATATATATATAACTGAGTTTAAAAAAGCCTCATACAAACATAGTCTCTTTTTTGTAATTCAACGATATTGAAATCAATGTCATTTCCTATTTTTCTAAGTGTAGGCTGCCTACAGTCTGTCATTTTGGACTCAGTATATCTAGTGATGTTTAACAACATGTGCTTAATGATATGCCAGGTCTTGATTTACATTTACATTTTAGTCATTATAGGGTAGACTAAGCATTAGAATAAGCCACCACAATATTTGCAGCCGTAGGTGATAATATCTTTCAAGGAGCGGAGCCTTTGTCAGTATTGTGGAATAATTATAATGTTAAGGTACAATTTTACTTTCTTTCCGTCCTATCAGTATCGACTGTAGGCCTATGCCTCAATGATGTACTTAAAGTCAGGGAACGTTCTCTCTGCATGGTCTTTTGGGAAATGTTACAGCTTCGGCCTTTTTTTGCATTCAAACGTTCATGAGCCTAAATTCCATTGCTATTTGGAAACCGGGCCCAGGTCATTTGGTTCTTATTTTAGATGAAGAACATCGATAACACATTAATATGTTGTATAAATAAAGAAAATATCTGACATATTCCCATTTGAAGTTTTCTGTGCTTTTAAACAGTTGCAAGCGCAGTGGTAGACATTTGGGTGACAAACTAAACCAAAAATCGAATTGTTTTCTATTGGAATTTGGTTGTGCTTTTAGATGGTGGAAATCATAGTGATAACACATTGGAAATTCAATTAATTTTTGACTGTCTTTTTGAGTGATTTTTGGTTGTTAATTCATTTATTAACATCACAATCAAATATTACCCAATTCTCCATGTTGAAAGTACATTATGTGCCCAGTGGGAATACCATACGGTAGGGTCCACTTTTCTTACATTCATTATAATTATACAATATCTGATTATAATAAAAGGGAAAGAAAGGTAAGTAGTACAGGACAGAAAGGTCCAATAACATCCAACAGTAATGGTCTCACCGAACTGTCAGAGCAGATTCCGTCCCATCACTCATCTTAAAGCTTCTAAACATTTGCTTACTCTTTTCTCCTTTTTTTCTTCATAAAATACAAAACATTGTATCTCTCTGCAATTACATAGGTATTCAAATGTAATTCATCTATTGTAGTGACAGAATTATACACACTTTATAATGAGCATCAATCTATTTACAGGTACATTTCAAACAATATGCTCATACAGGGTGGCCTCCCTGTATGTAAGCATACAACAACTTCAAGAGGTCTGGACCTTTATGGCACAGATTTAGTGAGATTTCTCTGTAACCATAGGGTCGCTGGTTCAAGACCCCCATTTAGTGTTTCCCACTCAATCATTACACTAGTTTCACACTGGAACCAAAGCCCCACACACTGAAGGCAGGGTAGAGAGGCTCTATGAAGGTGGTCTGTACTTTGTGAAGGAGGTTCATGCTATCAGACACACTGTAAAATGCCAGAGTCCCCTTTATCTGGTCCACATACACTCCTACCCTTGAGGACCTGGGCTTGGCTATATCTGTGCTCTGGTTCTTGTGCACAAAGGAATATTTGTCCTCAGAGCAGTACAGGCTCCAGGACTTGTCGTTCCAACCCAGGCTGCATTCGTTGCTGTTGCCCTTGCGGTTGATGCTCTGAAAGGTGACGGCGATGTCTATCTCCGTTCCTCTCCAGTCCACCTCCCAGTAGCAGCGACTCCCTGACAGACCCTCCTTACACAGCAGCTGGGATGGAAGAGAGTTGAGTTGAATTGAATGAGTTTAGTTAATTGGATGTGAATCTGACTTTCTGCCCACCCACCATACAATGTAAAGCACTATGAGTGCTTTGACAAATATTATGTGAAACAATGAGAAAGCCCTATCCTTTCCTTGTCTAAGTCATGTGATGTCACACCTGAGCAAAAAAAGTTTCTTACCTGCTGCCAATGGTCGAACCTGTCTGGATGGTCTGGGTAGTTCTTGGGTTCGCTCATCATCTTGGCTACAGTGTTGCCCTCAGATAGGTACAGGTTGGGGTGGGCACTGTTGACATCCAGGGTCGGCTGGACCAGGTCTGGAACAGAGGGATAAAAGCTTTAGAATAGAAAGATAGACCAAACCAATAAATACTGTGGCAATTTCACGGGGGTGTCCCCAACCAGAACTTGAACGCAGGACCCTGAAGCTGTCAATCCAACACTTAACATTTACAGCAGGGGGTTTGAACAAGATAGACCAAACAATGACCAAACAAGGCCTACATCAGAGGAACTACCAGTGTGATATGCTGTTTAATTATGCTGTTGTTTCCTTATAGTTGCCGTGGAGTAACAACTTATAAAATGGAAGCTCCAGTTGCACTTCTCTCTTATTAAAAGAGAAGAAACTCTGTCCCGTGACACATGATTAGGTGTCAATATTGCGTAACTGTTTGTTCAATCATAAATGTTTCGTGTTTTTCCACCGCTGGGAGCGACACAGTTATGGATTGTTTTCACCTAACCTGTTCTGCAGGTAGACAGACTATCTCTGTAACTGTGGCACACTGGTTTCAATGCCAGTTTCATCCATCATGATAATGTGACCACAGGAAAGTCGTGTTACATTTACTTCCCTCCTTCAAATAAATATGAGTGTCTGCTGTTACAGGAGACAGGGCACAAATTGAAATAGACACACTGTTATTTAATAAAAAATGTGTTAAAATGACTCACATTTCTTGAAATCCTCTCTTGTCTTAGGTTCGGAATATTCTCTTGTCTTGGTTTCAAGTTCTTCTTGTGCCATATGTTCTAGTGGTTGGATAATGTGGACCTCTTTGACTGTGGAGACAGACAGACAGACCGCATTAATAAATATTTGATACAAACAAAAACAATTAAATAGCAAATAAATATGCTACTGTGAAAACGGAATGAATCAAAACACACATTTTCAAACATAGCATGACATACATCGTAAAGAATAACCAGAGCAAAGTCACCCAAAAATAAGAAATCACTATGTTTTGAGGTAACTCACCTGCTGAGGCGATTTTGCTGATTTCCGTCTTGTTTATTTCCTCCACTTGCACCTTCAACGCAGCGATGGCTCTCTTGGCTCCATCGAAGGAGTAGTATGGAACGACAGTGACATTGTTTAGATCCTCATACCCAGAGGGACCAGACAGAGACTGCCAGCTCTAGAGGAACGATGGAGAAAAGGTTGGAAAAGAGGAGCATGATGATGAATTTGAGCAATTCAGTTAAATAGCCACATTGATGATACAACATAATTACGTTAATTAATTAAGCTGAAATTGAGTTTGAAGTAAATTGAAAGGACAGGTGAAACAATGTGGTTTCAATCCACTTCTGCCCAGTATACATTTAGTGCCTCGAGGGAAGTCTGATGCTCCAGCTTCATCATGTTCCTGTGCCAGTTCCAGTAGCCAAGTGAATACAAGACTATGAAATCTGGCAGTGTGAGACTGTAACTGTACATTATACCAACCTGAAGGAAGTGTATGTGGTCATCAGTGTGGGAGAGTTTCTCCAGGTCAGTGTGTTTCTTCCTCAGCAGAGTTATCTCTTCATTCAGACGGTCCAACAGTCCCTCAGCCTGGATCACTGTGGTCTTCTCCTGGGCTCGCACCAGCTCCCTCACCTCTATGTACCTTCTCTCTATGGAGCGCAGCAGCTCTGTGAAGATACGTTCGTTCTCATCCAACACCGCCTGTGCAGAGTGCTGTATGGGGGTAACAGAGGGAGAGATAATAGAGCGGGAGTAAATGAAAGAAGGGACATGTAAGCAAGAAAGAGGGAGGGGAAAAAGGGGAGGTTAAAGAGAGTGGGACATCCCCAGTTTGTTAGGAATAGTCTCTTACGAGTTTTGTGGGGGTTTACTGATGTGATTTAAAATAATACGCTCTCCCACCCACTGCTTGCATGCAAAGTTTCATAATGTTTTAACCCACTTTGACTGACTCCACAGCCTGGCGAAGGTCTGTCCACTTCTTCACTCTCTGATCAATCCTCTGCTGAGACTTCATTAGAGTGGACCCCAGCTGTTTCTGTAGGGGACAACGTTGACACAATGTTATAGGAGCATCAACATATGAACCAGGCCTATGATGGATGTCATAATGTCTTAAGTAGTATCTGTTATAAAGGCTTTATGAATGCATATGGTGTGTAAAAAAAGACCAGCTGTCTGAGGCTTTTTTAATGGGGCCTAGAGTATGGTATTACTAAAACTCACATACTTGTTTCTCAATCCTCTCGGTGCCAGCCGGCACAGTGTCGTGGCGCTTGTGTTCATCCATCATGCAGAGGACACAGACTGAGGTCTGGTCTGTGCGGCAGAACACCTCCAGCAGCTTGTCGTGCTGGGCACAGATCTTCTCCCTCATCTGGCCCGTAGCCTTCACCAGCTTGTGTTTCATCAAGGCTGGGTACTCATAGTGGGACTGGAGGTGGGTCTCACAGTAGGAGGCCAGACACAGTAGGCAGGACTTCACAGCCTTAAGAAGAAGACGACACAACACAGGTTTTATATGACACTTTTACAGAACCTAAAGACACTTTACAATATAAGAAATAAACAAAACAATGTCGAAAAATGTTATGGGGTAGCAGGTCATCTACAGTATAGCGTTTAAGTGTGTTGGGCCAGTAACCAAAAGGTCACTGGTTTGAATCCCCGAGCTGACTAGTTGAAAAATATACCGTTGTGCCCTTTAGCAAGGCACTTAACCCTAATTGCTCCTGTAAGTCGCTCTGTGTAAGAGCATCTGCTAAATTACTCTATTATGTATTATTATGTAAAAATATTTTATAAACGTTTTTTCACCAAAATAAAATAAAACCAAACCTTTTGTTTCCGAGTGGTGCAGAAGTCACAAAGGACATCGCCTGGCATGGAGGTTTTGGGCTGAGCCTGGGAACTCAGGGTAGTGGAGCGCCTTTGGGCCTGCCCTCCCAAAGTACTGTACTTGCTGGTAATGTCCAGGTCCAAGGTACTGGCACGACGAGACATCTCTCCTGGGACAAGTAGTAGTCAGATCCTCAGGTAGAAGTGAGATCCCTAAAGGTGAGGTCCTCAGGTGAGATCCACAGGTAAATGAGCAGTACAGATTTAAAAGGGGGTGTCAGAAGGTTAAAGTGAGGTCTAAAGATTAAATCCACAGGTAAAAGTGTGACAGACAAGTAAAAGGTTAAAGTTGAGTTTCCACATTTAAATTGGGTGAGATCAGCAGGTGGAGAATGTTCACATATGTAGGAGATGGGATCCGTAGGTAAAAGTGAAATCCACAGAGATAGATGTTGACAAGTGGTTGGTTTCAGTGAAACTGTGTGACTGGAATGTATGTGCTTGAGAGAGAGAGAGAGAGAGAGAGAGAGAGAGAGAGAGAGAGAGAGAGAGAGAGAGAGAGAGAGAGAGAGAGGGAGAGATTGTCAGTAATGAAGCCTGGTCACTGGGCTAAACCAGTCCTCCTGGTTGGATGTTTAAAGGCTGGAGAGGTGTGGCTCTTCACTGCACACAGGTGTTGCATTTCACAAAAAGATAGGCGAGCACAAAGGAATTTAAAGCAGAGGGAAGTTTCAACAAGGAAGACACTAAAACAAGGTGTTATTTCACAAAGAATGATCAGTAAGTTGGCTAGCTAACACCTATAAATAACTTCCTTTTATGGTTTGTAAAGGAAGAAGCCAAAGTTCAATATACTGAGAGAATCTGTCAATTATACCATGCCCAACTGTCATGCCCTGACCTTAGAGAGCTGTTTTATTTCTCTATTTGGTTAGGTCAGGGTGTGATGTGGTGTGGGCATTCTACGTTCTATTTTCTATGTTTTGTATTTCTTTGTTTTGGCTGGGTATGGTTCTCAATCAGGGACAGCTGTCTATCATTGTCTCTGATTGGGAACCATACTTAGGCAGCCATTTTACCCACCTGTCTTTGTGGGTAGTTAACTTTGTTTGTGGCACTTAGCCCTGTTGAGCTTCACGGTCGTTTTCTTGTTTTGTTGGCAACATTTATCTTAAATAAAAATAAATGTATGCTCACCACGCTGCACCTTGGTCCTCTTCTTCAGACGCCCGTGACACCAACTAAAATTGATAAATTACAGGAAACTGATCCAGTTTCATGTTAAACTTCTATTCAGATGAATGCTTCATTCATGCAACCACATTGTAACGAGTGTGCTGAGAGTCAGGAAGCAAGTGCAGAGAGTGAGTGATTTATTAAATAAATGCAACTAAATACAAAACAAGAAACACAAACAATGCACAGACATGACACTGGAACAGAAACAATAATGCCTGGGGAAGGAACCAAAGGGATTGACATATATAGGGCAGGTAATCAAGGAGGTGATGGAGAAGGAGCACACGTGACACACTATGAGATCAAAACATCCCTTCATTCTGAAAGTGTTCATCCACAGGAAAAGGAGGACCAAACTCCTTGGTGTCCACATCACCAACAAACCATCATGGTCCAAACACACCAAGACAGTCGTGAAGAGGGCACGACAAAACCTTTTCCCCCTCGGAAGACTGAAAAGATTTGGCATGGGTCCCCAGATTATTTTACATTGTTACATTGCTGCTACTCTCTGTTTATCTATGCATAGTCACTTGACCCCTACCTACTTGTACAAATTACCTCAACTAACCTGTACCCCGCACATTGACTTGGTACCGGTACGTCCTGTATTGCTATTTAATTTTTTACTTTAGTTTATATAGTAAATATTTTCTTACCGCTATTTCTTGAAATGCATTGTTGGTTAAGGGCTTGTAAGTAAGCATTTCACCTGTTGTATTCGGCACGTGACTATTTTCATTTGATTTGATTTGTCCACTGCTGTCTCCCAGGCAGCGTTTACACAGTCTTTTGAGCAATCACATCAGATCTTTTGACATCAGATCTTTTTCAGGGCCAATCTAAATTCGTCAAAACACCAATTAGTGAACAAAAATAAAATAATTGGGCTGCCTGTCTAAACACAGCTCTAGTGTTTATAGCTGTATGTCTGTATTGCATAATTACACATGACTGTGTAACGAGGTAAACCAAAGACACATTTCAAGAACATCCTCTTTGAGTAAACCCCACAGTCAATGTGGAAAATGTCAAGATATTGAAAGTTTCTTCAAGTGCAGTCACATAAACCATCAAGAGCTATGATGAAACTGGCTCTCATGGAATTTATGAGGGTTACCAGCCTCAAAAATTGCAGCCCAAATAAATGCTTCAGAGTTCAAGTAACAGACATATCAGAAGAGACTGTGTGAATCAGGCTTTCATGGTCCAATTGCTGCAAAGAAACTACTACTAAAGGACACCAATAAGAAGCAGAGACTTGCTTGGGCCAAGAAAATCGAGCATTGGACATTAGACCGGTGGAAATCTGTCCTTTGGTCTGATCAGTCCACATTTGAGATTTTTGTTGGATGAAACAGGCTGCTATGTCTTTGTGAGATGCAGAGTAGGTGAACGGATGATCTCCGCATGTGTGGTTCCCACAGTGAAGCATGGAGAAAGAGGTGTGATGGTGCTTTGCTGGTGACACTGTTGGTGATTTATTTAAGATTCAAGCCACAATTAACTATCATGGCTACCACTGCATTCTGAAGTGATACGCCATCCCATCTGGTTTGCGCTTAGTGGGACTATCATTTGTTTTTCAACAGCACAATGACCCAACACACCTCCATGCTGTGTAAGGGCTATTTGACCAAAAAGGAGAGTGATGGAGTGCTACATCAGATGACCTGGCCTCCACAATCACCCGACCTCAACCTCAAAAATTTACCTAAAGAATGTAGATGGTTTGGGATGAGTTGGACCGCAGAGTGAAGGAAAAACAGCCAACAAGTGCTCAGCATATGTGGGAACTCCTTCAAGACTGTTGGAAAAGCATTCCAGGTGAAGCTGGTTGAGAGACTGCCAAGAATGTGCAAAGCTGTCATCAAGGAAAAGGGTGGCTGTGTAGTGGTGAACATAGAATAAATCTTGGTGTACTCCACTACACGCGAGCAACATGTCTCTCATGTCAGGTCTGTTTTGAATAGGCTGATAAAGCTTCACCCCAATGTCAAGGCGGAGAAGTGCCTTTTCTACCAGCAGGCGGTCTCCTTCCTGGGCTATCGGATATCCACCGTGGGAGTGGAGATGGAAGAGCAGAGGATCAGTGCAGTACAGTCATGGCCTGTTCCATCCAACATAAATGCGGTGCAGCGCTTCCTAGGTTTTGCCAACATTAGGGGTTTCAGCACAGTGGTGGCCCCTCTCACCTCCCTCCTGAAGGGAGGTCTTCGACAGCTGAGCTGGACTGAGGCCAACTGAGGCCAAATGCTCAAGGAACGTTTTACGAACGCGCCCGTCCTGGCTCATCCTGACCCATTTCTGCCCTTCGCCGTGGAGGTAGATGCCTCCGAGGTTGGAGTAGTGGTTGTTCTCTCCCAACGCACTAGATCGCCGCCTAGACTCCATCCATTTGCCTTCTACTCACGGATGCTGTCTCCCACAGAGCAGAATTACGACGTGGGGAGCCGTGAGTTTCTGGCCGTCAAGAAGGAGCTGAAAACATGGCGGCACTGACTGAAGGGTGCTCAACTCCCATTCCTGGTTTGGACGGACGACCGGAACCTAGAGTATATTCAAGCAGCGAAGAGGCTGAACCCGCGTCAGGCCAGGTGGGCCATATTCTTCGCCAGGTTTGACTTTACCCTCACCAACCAGCCGGGATCTAAGAAAGTAAAGACCGATGCGTTGTCCCGGGTGCATGACACAGAGGATCGGGGGGAGAAAGGGACACCAATTATTCCCCTGTACCGCATTGTGGCTCCTGTCATTTTGAATGTGGACGCGGACATCCATCGAGCCCTTCGACAGGAGCCCTCACCTGCCCACTGTCCCGAGGGGGGACCTACATGCCCTCTGATGTGCGGGACCGTCTCCTCGCCTGGGCACACACAGCACCTCTGCCGGGGCACCCAGGTATAGCCCGTACTATCGGCTGTCTCTCCAGCAAGTACTGGTGGCCCACCTTGGCCCAGGACGTCCGGGTTTACGTCTCTTCCTGCTCCACCTGCGCACAGAGCAAGACACGAGACACCTCCCCTATGGCAAACTCCACCCGCTGCCGGTTCCACAACGACCCCGGTCCCCTCTCTCTGTGGACTTTTGTCACAGACCTTACCCCCTCGGAGGAGCACGCCACCATCCTGGTCGTTGTGGACCGGTTTTCCAAAGCCTGACGTTTGATTCCTCTGCCTGGTCTCCCTACGGCCATTCACACCGTGGAGGCTCTCTTCTCTCACGTCTTCCGGTACTATAGGATCCCAGAGGACATCGTGTCTGACCGTGGTCCTCAGTTCATCTACCGTGTCTGGAAGGCCTTCATGGAACGACTGGGTGTCATGGTCAGCCTCACCTCTAGGTACCGCCCCCAATCAAATGGGCAGGTGGAAAGGGTACATCAGGAACTGGGTAGGTACCTTCGTAGTTACTGTCAGGACTGGCTGGGGGAGTGGGCTGCATTTCTGCCTTGGGCAGAATACACACAATCTCCCACCATCACTAACCTCACACCCTTTCAGTGTGTCCTAGGCTATCAGCAGGCCCTGACACCCTGGCACCGGAGTCAGATCGAGGCTTCTGCGGTGAGCGATTGGTTCCGGCATGCCGAGGAGGTATGGAACACAGCGCACACCCGTCTCCAGCGCGTCGTTCTCCAGCAGAAGGCATAGGCCAATTGTCACCACAGTTTGGCCCCGGTCTTTCAAAGTCCTGAGGAGTGTCAATGAAGTGATGTACAGATTACAGCTCCCCGTCAATTACCGTATCTCACCCTCATTTCATGTATCTCTCCTCCGGCCGAGGCCAGCTGGTCCCTTGGCTAGTGCTGGACCCCACGATGCACCTCCCCACCCCCACTTGGACTTCGAGGGGGCCCCGGCCTCCTGCTTCCGCAGCCTGTTGGACTCATGGCGTCGTGGGGGTCTGTCAGAGGAAGGCCCTAAAATTGTCAAAGACCCCAGCCACCCCAGTCATTGAAATACCGGAGTGCCAAGTAGGACAGTACCTAGTTGGTCAGAAGACTGTTCTCTCATTCGAGACTTACCTGGTCCCCGACAGGGAGGGGTACGGTCCGTCAAGTTCCTTAATTTCCACATCAACAACAAACTAGAAGAGCAGTGCTGGGTTCCGGCGCTGGACGTCCTGGACTGTTCTCTCATTCGAGACTTGGGGAAAACAGAGGGTTAAATAATGAACATGTAATTGGGGAACTGAAACCAGGTGTGTGAAAAACAAAGACAAAACAAATGGAAAATGTCACTTAACTATAAAGTGGATCGGCGATGGCTAGAAGGCTTGTGCAGAGGAGTCAGGCACGACAGCAGAGATGAGTAACAAAAGGAACTTTACTCAAAAATTCTAAATACATGAAGTAACACCAAGCCCACAAACACCGGACTTAGAATAAACAAACACGCACAAAAACCATGGGGAACAAGGAGAGGGACCGACAAAACAAATGGAAAATGAAAAGTGGATCGGCGGAAACGTCGACACGAACAAGGAGAGGGACCTCGGGGACGACCCGGAGGACGAGGTGCAGGGCGATCCGGATGGAGATGGTGGAAATCCTGCAGCAACGAAGGGTCCAAAACGTCCTCCACTGGCACCCAGCATCTCTCTTCCGGACCATACCCCTCCCAGTCCATGAGGTACTGAAGGCCCCTCGCCAGACGCCTCGAGTTCAATATGGCTCGAACAGCATACACTATGGCCCCCTCGATGTCCAGAGGGGGAGGAGGAGCCTCCCGCACCTCAGACTCCTGGAGTGGACCAGACACCACTGGCCTGAGGAGAGACACATGGAACGAGGGGTTAATACGGTAATCTGGGGGAAGCTGTAACCTATAACATACCTCGTTCAGTCTCCTCAGGACTTTGAATGCCCCACAAACCGCGGACCCAGCTTCCGGCAGTGCAGGCGGAGGGGCAGGTTTCGGGTCGAGAGCCAGACCCGGTCTGTAGTCTGTAGGACCGTAGGGAGACCGAGCAAAGGAAGGAGACGGCAGAGAACCGATCCACAATGACCAGGATCGTGGTGTTACCCTGTGAGGGAGGAAGATCCGTGAGGAAATCCACCAATAGGTGGGACCATGGCCGTTGTGGAACGGATAAGGGCTGTAACTTCCCTCTGGGCAGGTGCCTAGGGGCCTTGCACTGGGCACACACCGAGCAGAAGGAAACAGACACCCTCACCTCCTTGGCCAAGGTGGACCACCAGTACTTCCCACCAAGACAATGCACTGTCCGACCGATGCCAGGATGACCAGAAGAGGGTGACGCGATCAAACGGTCGCGGACAGCAGACGGAACGTACAGACACCCAGCTGGACACTGTGGGGGAGTGGGCTGTGTACGTAACGCCCACTCGATGTCTGCGTCCAGCTCCCACACCAACGGCGCCACCAGGAAAGAAGTCGGAAGTATGGGAGTGTGATCCATGGACCGCTCCTCTGTGTCATACATCCGGGACAGTGCGTCTGCCTTAGCGTTCTGGGAACCTGGTCTGTAGGACAAGGTGAAAACAAAACGGGTAAAGAACATGGCTCACCTTGCCAGGTGAGGGTTCAGTCTCCTCGCCGCCTGGATGTACTCCAGATTGCAGTGGTCAGTCCAGATGAGGAAATGGGTGTTGAGCCCCCTCAAGCCAATGTCTCCACGCCTTCAGAGCCTTGACAACAGCTTACAGCTCCCGGTCCCCCACATCATAGTTTCGCTCCACCGGGCTGAGCTTCTTCGAAAAGAAAGCACAGGGGCGGAGCTTTGGTGGCGTACCCGAGCGCTGAGAGAGCTCTGCTCCTATCCCAACCTCGGACGCATCCACCTCCACTATGAACGCCAAAGAGGGATCCGGATGAGCCAGCATGGGAGCCGAGGTAAACAGAACCTTCCGGTGACCAAAAACCCTGTCCACCTCAGCCGACCACTGCAGTCGCACCTGTCCCCCATTCAGCAGTGAGGTAATGGGAACCGCTACCTGACCAAAACCCTGGATAAACCTCCGGTAGTAGTTGGAAAACCCTTGAAACCGCTACACTTTACCGTGGTGGGAGTCGGCCAATTATGCACGGCTGAAATGCGCACACTCTCCATCTCCACACCTGAAGTAGAAATGCGGTACCCTAGGAAGGAGATGGACTGTTGGAAGAACAGACATTTCTCAGCCTTGACGTACAAGTCATGCTCCAACAGTCGACCAAGCACCCTGCGCACCTGTGACACATGCTCGCCGTGTGTAGCGGAGTATATCAGAATGTCATCAATATACACCACTACACCCTGCCCATGAAGGTCCCGGAAAATCTTGTCTACAACTGCCTGGAAGACTGATGGGGCATTCATCAACCCGTACGGCATGACGAGGTAGTCATAGTGCCCTGAGGTGGGTGATTAAGAAGCCACTTCTCTCCAGGAAAAACATCAGGGACAGACTGATATTCTGCAAAAGGTACAGGGATTGGACTGCTGATGACTGGGGTAAAGTCATTTCTCTGATGAATCCCCTTTCTGATTGTTTGGGGTATCCAGAAAAAAGCTTGTCCGGAGAAGACAAGGTGAGCGCTACCATCTGTCCTGTGTCATGCCAACAGTAAAGCATCCTGAGACCATTCATGTGTGGGTTGCTTCTCAGCCAAGGGAGTGGGCTCTCTCACAATTTTGCCTAAGAACACAGCCATGAATAAAGAATGGTACCAACACATCCTCCGAGAGCAACTTCTCCCAACCATCCAGGAACAGTTTGGTGATGAACAATAACTTTTCCAGCATGAATGAGCACCTTGCCATAAGGCAAAAGTGATAACTAAGTGGCTCGGGGAACAAGACATTAATATTTTGGGTCCATGGCCAGGAAACTCCCCAGACCTTAATCCCATTGATAATTTGTGGACAAACAAAACCCCACAAATTCTGGCAAACTCCAAGCATTGATTATGCAAGAATGGGCTGCCATCAGTCAGGATGTGGCCCAGAATTTAATTGAAAGCATGCCAGGTCTTGCAGAGGTCTTGAAAAAGAACGGTCAACACTGCAAATATTGACTCTTTGCATCAATGTCATGCAATTGTCAATAAAAGCCTTTGACACTTGTGAAATGCTTATAATTATACTTCAGTATTCCTTAGTAACATCTGACAAAAATATCTAAAGACACTGAAGCAGCAAACTTTGTGGAAATTCATATTTGTGTCATTCTCAAAACTTTTGGTACAGTAGTTATTGCCAAAATAATGAAAACAGTGGCCATTTTAGTCAACTAAAAGCCGGTTCATTTTAGTCACATCACATTTGTATTGCCTCATTAACCTATAGTAAACATAAATCACTGACTTCCATGTGCACAAACAAACATAGCCTTGTCCTACCAACATATTTGTCTGCATAACATCCTATTCCACAGAAATATGACAAACATATATAAGAAACAAATATCTGGCCATGTAATTTCCTAATTCAGCTTACATAGATATTGCACATTACATACAACACAAACAGACACACACAAGCGCAGAGAGAGAGATTCACGATCATGAGATGGTGCTGCAAAGTATTGGCAAAATAAACTCAGCAAAAAAAGAAATGTCCCCTTCAGGACCCTGTCTTTCAAAGATAATTCGTAAAAATCCAAATAACTTTGCAGATCTTTATTGTAAAGGGTTTAAACATGATTTCCCATGCTTGTTCAATGAACCATAAACAATTAATGAACATGCACCTGTGGAACGGTCGTTAAGACACTAACAGCTTACAAACGGTAGGCATTGAGGTCACAGTTATGAATACTTAGGACACTAAAGAGGCCTTTCTACTGACTCTGAAAAACACCAATTGAAAGATGCCCAGGGTCCCTGCTCATCTGCATAAATGTGCCTTAGGCATGCTGCAAGGAGGCATGAGGACTGCAGATGTGACCAGGGCAATAAATTGCAATGTCCGAACTATGAGATGCCTAAGACAGCACTACAGGGAGACAGGACGGGCAGGTGATCGTCCTCGCAGTGGAAGACCACGTGTAACAACACCTGCATAGGATTGGTACATCCGAACATCACACCTGCGGGACAGGTACAGTATGGCATCAACAACTGCCCGAGTTACACCAGGAACGCAATCCCTCCATCAGTGCTCAGACTATCCGCAATAGGCTGAGAGAGGCTAGACTAAGGGCTTGTAGGCCTGTTGTAAGGCAGGTCCTCACCAGACATCACCGGACTGGCAAAAAGTGCTCCTCACTGACGAGTCGCGGTTTTGTTTCACCAGGGGTGATGGTCGGATTCGCGTTTATCGCCGAAGGAATGAGCATTACACCGAGGCCTGTACTCTGGAGCAGGATCGATTGAGGTGGAGGGTCCATCATGGTCTGGGGCGGTGTGTCACAGCATCATCGGACTGAGCTTGTTGTCATTGCAGGCAATCTCAACGCTGTGTGTTACAGGGAAGACATCCTCCTCCCTCATGTGGTTCCCTTCCTGCAGGCTCATCCTGACATGACCCTCCAGCATGACAATGCCATCATCCATACTGCTCGTTCTCTGCGTGATTTCCTGCAAGACAGCAATGTCAGTGTCCTGCCATGGCCAGCGAAGAGCCCGGATCTTAATCCCATTGAGCATGTCTAGGACCTGTTGGATCGGAGGGTGAGGGCTAGGGCCATTCCCCCCAGAAATGTCCGGGAACTTGCAGGTGCCTTGGAGGAAGAGTGGGGTAACAACTCACAGCAAGAACTGGCAAATCTGGTGCAGTCCATGAGGAGGAGATGCACTGCAGTACTTAATGAAGCTGGTGGCCACACCAGATACTGACTGTTACTTTTGATTTTGACCCCCCTCTGTTCAGGGACACATTATTCCATTTATGTTAGTCACATGTCTGTGGAACTTGTTCAGTTTTTTTCTCAGTTGCTGAATCTTGTTATGTTCATACAAATATTTACACATGTTAAGTTTGCTGAAAATAAACGCAGTTGACAGTGAGAGGACATTTCTTTTTTTGCTGAGTTTAGTATGGGTTGCACCTCTGTCACTTGGTCACGTCATTGTCATTATTATTGTTATCAGAATTCCACAGCCACACTGATGTCCAAAAGTAGAATGGGAGGTAATGACTGTTTCGGCCAGTGATGTAGTATAGTCACTTAACCTTGAGTCCGAATCGAGTCCTAAGTCCCCTGTGTTCGAGTCCGAGTCACCAATGGTCGAGTCACAAGTCGAGTAAATGCTTTGCTATCCATTTTCCTTTCTTTCTATGCCACCAAATGTTTAAATATAGGTTACTGGTAATGTTACCAGGTCCACGTTCAGTTATAAAATGTTGTTGAACGTTGCAGATAGAAATTAACAGAAAAACAACAGTCAGCTTATTATCTGTTTCAACAGTAGGCCTACTATTAGCTTAGGTTGACCTGACTGTAAAAGACCAATATGGGATTTATCATTAGATCATTCAGAGTGTGTCACTGTTTCTCATATAGTTTTCACATATAATTTTTGACACAGGGCGCCTTTCATTCATTTATTTGGTACAATTTGAGTATACCCACTTCTCCAGGCACCACTACACCATTGCTCCCATTCAATTGTGCCTCCACGAGCGGGACTTTGAAGTGGGTAAGTCTACCACCTCCAACATCATAGACGAGGACATTATGGGTAGCCGCAAGGTCATTATGGAAGTGTCGCGCCACTTCATCAACAGCGCATGGTGTCGCTTTGAGTTTGATGTAGCTCAGTCCTGGCTGGTGCTGAAGGGCAACCCTATCATCACCATCATCATCATCATACTGGGGGATGTGGAGAAGAGGACCAAGAAAATGTTTGAGCTCCACAAATACTTGAAGAGGAACACTTGCCTGAAATGGAGGGACAACCCCATCAGCAGCATGAGATTCTGGAGTCACCACAGGAAGGCTGTCATCTCAAAGACAATAAACTGGTTCTGCATGTCATCATTTTCTGTGTCACATGCTCAGATATTGAGAAGTGAGTCTTTTAAGTTCCTAACCCTTTACTTAGGTTATACATTTAACATCAATTAATTGTATAATGACTTTTTTGATACAATAGATTATTCAGTGATACAGTGCTTTATATCAGACTGTACTCACTGCAGTACTGCACATATGTACCTCCATTTTGTAATTTGTTGACTTACGACAATGTGATTGTAAAAAGGCATGACTGCTTATTCTTCTCTACATATATTCACGTGGTCCAACTGCATTATTTCGAATAAACACATGGGAATTTACAAACACTCTCCCTTTTTGCTCAGTTAACTACAGAATGCTGTTTTAATTCTCCGAGAGCAGTTTGACTACCAGAGAAATATGAAGTCCATAATATAGGCCAAGCAGGAGGATGAGAATTGTGGAAATCATGCATCTTCCTGTTCTGTGAATGGCCTCATTGTCCTGGCACTGTAATACAAATGCTTCCATTTATAAGACAACGCCTGCAGTGAATGCATGCAAATACAGGGACGTCCGGAGTCATTGACACCAAACCTATAGCTATCGGATTTCATATATCAGATTGGTTGTTGTTTACAGGCAAGAATGTTGATGGTCTGAATAGTAAATACTTCCATTGGAAAAAAAGTTCATGAAAAATACATCAAATTACATACACAAAATCTGATTTTTTTGTTTGACGTGACTCGCCTACAGACAGAGGGCTCTAGCAGCTGATTTACCATAGACACACACATCAAGTGCCAAAAAATGTGTGTGTGAGAAAGATAACGTGTGACAGAGAACAACCCATTAGAGAGCTGGCCACCCCTGCAGAGATGCCAGTAGAACAGTCCACCTCAAATCCTGACCATAGCCTCGACATCACAGCAGGACAGATAAATTAAGCCCAGGGGATCCCACCCCCTGTCAGCCCCCCTGTAAGCCCTCCTGACAACCCCTCCAAAAATGTCCTCATGTGTGCTACCTATATGCCCCCAGTAGAATCCCCATACTTTAATGAAGACAGCTTCTCCATCTTAGAGAGGGAGATCAACCATTTCCAGGCCCAGGTACATGTACTAGTCTGTGGCGCCCTAAATGGCAGAATTGGACAATAACCTGACACTCTCAGCACACAGGAAACAAACACCTACCTGGAGGTGACAGTATTCCCTCCAAAATATGCCCCCCCTCGACACAACTACGACAAAACAACCAACAAAAATGGGTCAAAACTCCTGCAGCTCTGTCACAAGCTGGGTCTGTACATAGTCAATGGTAGGCTTCGAGGAGACTCCTATGGTAGGTACACCGACAGCTCATCCCTTGGCAGTAGTTACTGTATATTACTTCACCACTGAACTCAACCCAGAATCTCTCAGAGCGTTCACAGTCAGACAACTAACACCCCTATCAGATCACAGCAAAATCACGGTCTACCTGAACAGAGCTATACTCAACCATGAGGCATCAAAACCAAAGTAACTACACAATATTAAGAAATGCTATAGATGGAAGGAAAGTAGTGTAGAAACCTATCATAAAACAACTAGGCAACAACGAATTCAATCCCTTTTAGACAACTTCCTGGACAAAACATTTCACTGTAATAGTGAAGGAGTAAACTTGGCAGTAGAAAGCCTAAACAGTATATTTTAACTTTCAGCTTCCCTATCAAACATTTCAAGAAGACAACCTAAGTACATTAACAACAATGACAAATTGTTTGATGAAGAATGTAAAAACCTAAGAAAGAAATTGAGAAACCTATCCAACCAAAACCATAGAGACCAAGAAAACCTGAGTCTATGCCTTCACTTTGGTGAATCACTAAAACAATACAGAAATACACTATGTGAAAAAAAGGAAAGCACGTCCGAAATCAGCTCAATGTAATTGAAGAATCCATCAAATCTAACCACTTTTGGGAAAGTTGGAACACACTAAACAAACAACAACACAAAGAGTTATCCATCCAAAACGGAGATACCAATCTTATACCAATTGTTTTGGTCTATAACAAAGAACATATAGCAAAAACATATCCATTATCAATTACAAATCTTAGAATCTGCTATTTAAGACTACCAGAACCCAGTGGATTTTCCAATTACATTGAATGAACTACAGGACAAAATACAAACCCTTAAACCCAAAAAGGTGTTGATGGTATCCAACATGAAATTATAAAATATACAGACCACAAATTCCAATTGGCTATACTTAACTCTTTAACATCATCCTCAGCTCTGGCATCTTCCCCAATATTTGGAACCAAAGGACTGATAACCCCAATCTACAAATGTGGAGATAAATTTGACCCCGAAACTACCATGGGATATGTGTCAACAGCAACCCTGGGAAAATCCTCTGCATTATCATTAACAGCAGACTTGTACATTTCCTCAGTGAAAACAATGTACTGAGCAAATGTCAAATTGGCTTTTTACCAAATTACTGTACGACAGACCACATATTCACCCTGCACAGCCTAATTGACAAACAAACAAAACAAAACAAAAGCAAAGTCTTCTCATGCTTTGTTGACTTTAAAACTTTTTTGACTCAATTTGGCATGAGGGTCTGCTATACAAATTGATGGAAAGGGGTGTTGGAGAAAAACATACGACATTATAAAATCCACGTACACAAACAACACGTCTGTGGTTAAAATTGGCAAAAAACACACACATTTCTTTCCACAGGGCCGTGGGGTGAGACAGGAATGCAGCTTAAGCCCCACCCTCTTCAACATATATATCAACGAATTGGCGAGGGCACTATAACAGTCTGCAGCACCCGGCCTCACTCTACTAGAATCTGAAGTCAAATATCTACTGTTTGCTGATGATCTGGTGCCTCTGTCCCCAACCAAGGACGGCCTACAGCAGCACCTAGATCTTCTACACAGATTCTGTCAGACCTGAGGCCCTGAAAGCAAATCTCAGTAAGACAAAAATAATGTTGATCCAAAAAAGGACTGGACCTTTTTTGGATCAACATTATTTTTGTCTTACTGAGATTTGCTTTCAGGGCCTCAGGTCTGACAGAATCTGTGTAGAAGATCTAGGTGCTGCTGTAGGCCGTCCTTGCTGTAGGCCGTCCTTGCCAGGACAACAAATACAAATTCCACCTAGACACCATTGCCCTTGAGCACACAAAAAACTATACATACATCGGCCTAAACATCAGAGCCACAGGTAACTTCCACAAAGCTGTGAATGATCTGAGAGACAAGGCAAGAAGGGCCTTCTATGCTATCCAAAGGAACTTCAAATATGACATACCAATTAGGATCTGGCTAAAAATGCTTGAATCCGTTTTAGAACCCATTACCCTTTATGGTTGTGAGGTCTGGGGTCCGCTCACCAACCAAGAAATCACCAAATGGGACAAACATCAAATTGAGACACCAAATTGAAAATATCCCCTGTGTACAATGTAAACACCAAAAAAATGCATGCTGAGCAGAATTAGGCCAATACACGTTAATTATCAAAAATCCAGAGAAGAGCCTTTAAATTCTACCACCACCTAAAAATAAATGATTTACAAACCTTCCATAACAAAGCCATCACCCACAGAGAGATGAACCTGGAGAAGAGTCCCCTAAGCAAGCTGGTCCTGGGGCTCTGTTCACAAGCACAAACAGACCCCACAGAGCTCCAGGAAAGCAACAGAATTAGACATAACCAAATTGTGAGAAAACAAAAAGAAAATTACTTGACATAATGGAAAGAATTAACAACAAAAGAATGGTAAACTACAATGCTATTTGGCCCTAAACAGAGAGTACACAGTGGCAGAATACATGACCACTGTGACTGACCTAATATTAAGGAAAGCTTTGACTATGTACAGACTTGCTATTGAGAAAGGTCGTCAAAGGAGGTCGTCGAAGGCAGACCTGGCTCTCAAGAGAAGACAGGCTATGTGCACACTGCCCACAAAATGAGGTGGAAACTGAGCTGCACTTCCTAACCTCCTGCCAAATGTAGGACCATATTAGAGACACATATTTCCCTCAGATTACACAGATCCACAAAGAATTAAAAAACAAATCCAATTTTGATAAACTCCCATATCCATTGGGTGAAATACCACAGCCATCACAGCAGCAAGATTTGTGACCTGTAGACACAAGAAAGAGGCAACCAGTGAAGAACAAACACCATCGTAAATACAACCCATATTTATGTTTATTTCTTTTTCCATTCTTCCTTTAAGTATTTGCACATCGTTACAACACTGTATATGGACATAATATTATTTTGGAATATTTACTGTTCCCTTTTTTATTGTTTATTTAACTTTTGTTTATCAATTTCACTTGCTTTAGCAATGTAAACATATGTGCCCAACGCCAATGAAGCCCATTGAATTGAAATTGAACAGAGAGAAGGACACAGGTAGTGAAGGCAACTTCGTAAAATTACAGTAGAGGCCGTCGGCATGTATTACTCCGGGGCTATAGGGGGCAGTCTTGATTGCATATGCCAGTGACAAGCTACAACGCATTCGCTAATGCGCTCCAACGTTGTTGGCGCCAGAAGGAAGATCAGTGGCGCCAGCTCTACAGAAAGAGAGAGGAAGACATTGCAGACAGTCGCAGGCAGCAAGGAGCTAGCTATCGGTTGTGCAGAGCCCATAAAAAAAATTTCATCACCTAGCTAGTTAACATAACCAGAAGACAAAAAGGTGGGTACCCGCAGACTTACACGAATTAAACTCACAATCAGCTGTCGAGGTTGATTGTGTTGTGTTGTTTAGGTTGCGTATTAACAGGCTGTACAATCAGGTGATCATTTTGTATGTTTTAAATTCAATTAATTTATAGATGCATTACTTTTGCACAAATTGAAAATATGCCACTATGAAATGTCAATGATTCACCCCAGTGATAGTACCAAGAAAATGACAGTCGGACCCGGTACGGACTTAGTTATAGCTGGCTAGGAAGATAGCCGGCTAGTTAGCGTGAAGTCGCGGCTAAGTAGCCTGCTACCAGAGTACGCTAAGCGCGGTAGCTAGCGAAGCTAGGCCATATTGTATGTGAGCTGAAAATATACTCCTGCAATGCTGTCTCATCTCGAGTATATATTTGGGTAACTTGATGCTCGAGCGTTCTCAATCTTACAATACATGGGTCAATTCAATTAACTGTAAATTATACAGGCATTTGTCCTGTGTTGTATTATTTCTAAGGCATTTGAGAAGTGTTTTGTTATGCATTGTTGATTATATAAGATGGGGTCGCCTTTCCCGGGCTTTTTAGCGACGAACACTCCTCGCCCGGATAATGTTAGCCATCTTTGTTTCAGGTTGATTTATCGGATTATAGTGAAAACAATACCCCTTCTACACATCGGTGTGGCATATTTGTGTTGTATACAAAATAGTTTTCTGCTCGTGTAGCTCAATTTACTTGAATAAGGAATGTGCAGTGCTTTTTGAAACCCCCTTGTAGTTCTGAAATGCGCTGTGAAGGGCGGTACTTAGCGTAGTGGCAGCCATCTTATGCTTATTCCTGGCTAACTGGAAAGTGGTGGTGTGGCAAAGACAAGATGGCCTGTTAAAACTGCGCACAAGCTCAGGGATAATTTCCGCATTCGTGATTGTGTTCCTAACCATTGAAAAATTACTTGGGTGCATGTAAGGTTTGTTGCATGTTCGAGGGGAACTCTTGTTTTGATGATCAAAACAAGCCAGCTAGTTGTCAGCTACTAAGCTAGTTAGCGCGCTATCTTGGCAAACATTAGCCGCTAACAATGCTGTGTCGTCAAGTTGTTTTCCCCCTACCGTAGCCAGCTAACTAGCGGGCTAATGTTGGCTATGTAGCCAAGATGGTAAATGTTGTCTTACGTTGGCTAGCTAGCTAAACACTGCGTTTACACTATTGTCATGCCATTTCAAATAATGTGTACATAACTTCTGGCTTCTGTGAAGCCCGCGTGCATTGTCTTATCACAAATCCGCGTGCCATGTCTTGTGCAATGAATGACTGTGCAAGAACCGATTACTTCCATTCTGCCTAGGTAGCCGCAGTTCTTGAGCTCAACTTGGGATAGCGATTTATAGCCATCTAATGAAGCATTAAGATGCATTTGAACTGTTTCAAATCTAATGTAAATTGGTGACGTTTATATCCGTTTTTAGAGGATGGTATACACACCCGTGGTGTGGTCTCTGTTGTAGAATTAATACAAGTATTTTTTTTATCAGTTTGTGCTGTGTGTTGCCCTTGGTCCTCCTATCACTTGGCTAGTTAGCCGTAAATGAATTGCTAGTTGGTGGTCTTGGCTGGCTAGTTAGCTGGCTAATAACAACAAGTGTCATAGTGCAGAAGCTATGGCTCCATGGCGTGTTGGGTGTTTTCATGGGTTATATAGCACAAAAACAGAATATTATTCTTCATAGACAAGTTTTTCACACCAATCTCTGCAAAAAATACAGTAGTCCAAATATAGTTTGTTTTAAGGAACACCAGCAGTCCTGTGCTTAGTATCAGTAGAATTGAATATGCCCCACAGTGCTACTGTTCATTAGCATGGAAACACTTCATTGAGATGTAAATGATAGCTCATTGTCACGTAATTTAATCCTAGCTGTATATTGTATTTTCTCCCCTGGCAGCCCTTTGTGACTGACTGCTGATCCAAGCACGACAACCAACCCGCTGTGCTCGCCATACTAAGTGGAGCTCTCTTACCCCCAAGTCCCTCTAAGCTTCTCGTCCAGCACAAAAACGGAGGTCGTCGGGCTGGAGTGTGTTCTGATGGCTGAGTCAGAGACTGAGTGTGACACACCCGGCCTTGACACGCTGGGGTCGGAGTGTGTCATCGCCCACAGCCAGGTTGACCTGCACTACGCAGCCGAGACTGAGATCATGACAGAGGAGAAACGCGGCCTGGAACTGGAGATCCACGGGGCCGACCTGGCCAAGATCGAGGGGCTCACCGCGGTGGCCTGTGTGGACGCCATGGTCACAGAGACGGACCATGACTATGTTACCAAGATGGACCACCATGGCGAGATCCAGTGCTTCACCATGGGGGGTGAGGGCAAGGGGGAGGCACTGCTGGGAGAGGTGCTGTTAAAAACTGAGACGGAGCATATGGTCAAGGTGGAGTCAGACCACGTGGGCGGCGAGCTGACGGTGGAGTCAGAGAATGGTGTGGTGATCCACGAGGCCCACGGCCTGCAGTGCAACGAGTGCGGCGAGATCTTCGGCAGCATGGCCGACCTGCACCAGCACTTCGAGATCCACAAGGCCACCAACCCTTACATCTGTGTGCACTGCGGCGAGAGCTTCGCTGTGGAGTCAAGCCTCAAGCAGCACATGAAGATCCACATGAAAGAGAAAGCGTACGCCACCACAGGCGTGGAGATGGTGGGCAAGGGGGTGATCGACACGTTCAACCTCAAGTCTCACCAGATGATCCACAGCCCAGAGAAGCCCCACCGTTGCTCTGAGTGCGGCAAGAGCTTTGCGGCAGCCATCACCCTGCGGGAGCATATGAAGATGCACTCGGAGGACAAGCCATATAAGTGCACCCAGTGCAGAAAAAGCTTCATCCGCAGGCGCCACCTCAAGAAGCACCAGGAGCTCCACGCCAGGGAGAAGCCCTTCACCTGTTCCCAGTGCGGAAAGGGCTTCACCACGTCCTCCAACCTGAAGCAGCACCAGAGGACCCATGCAGGGGACAAGCCCCACCGCTGCACGCAGTGTGGGAAGTGCTTTGCCGCTGCCTCCACCCTGCGGGAGCACCAGCGGATCCACTCTGGGGAGAAGCCCTACAAGTGCAACCAGTGCAGGAAGAGCTTCGTCCGCAAGCGCCACCTCAAGAAGCACCAGCAGGTCCACTCTGGTGGGAAACCCTACTCCTGCTCCCAGTGTGACAAGAGCTTTAACCACTCCTCTTCGCTCTCCCGGCACCACAAGGTCCACCTGGAGGCCCGCATCTACTCCTCTCCTCCCCAGGGCAAGGCCTTCTCCTACGGGTCCACTATGAAGCAACAGGCAAGGCTGCACCAGGGGGGAGGCAGAGGCGCGGGGGACAAACCGTACAGCTGCAACCACTGCGACAAGGGCTTCAATCATTCCTCCTCCCTATCCCGCCACCAAAGAGTGCACTCGGAGGGGAAAAGCTACACCTGTGGCCACTGTGGGAAGAGGTTCAACCACTCCTCTTCCCTGTCCAGGCACCAGCGTGTTCACCAGGAGGAGAAGCAGCAGCAGGTGCAGCAACAAGTGGTAGTGCAGCAACAGTACAGCGCTGTGCCCTCGACAAAGGGATTCCCCCACACCACCATCCTCAAACAGCGCATCCTGGCCAGCGAAAAGCCATACAGGTGCTCCCAGTGTGGTAAAGGCTTCAACCATTCATCCTCACTCTCCAGGCATCATAGGATCCACATAGACCAGTGAGCTTCTAGTACACACACCCAAACATAGTCTCATACACACAGCCCTGGCTGACACCCACCCCTGTGATGTTTCTGTTCTACCAATCGGTCCCAAGCTCCAGACATGACACGACTACTGCGCATAAAACCAGGCCAGCTCTCACAGTAAACAGTGTAGAGGTCAGGAGCAAGGAGTTTGTCTTTGTGGAGCAGTCAAAACAAATGGACAATGACACAACAAAAATATCCTTTTTCAAGAGGAGGAAGAAATCATATATAAAAGTTCTTGCCTGAACTTAAAAGGACTTATAACCCTTTACAGAGGAGCTGTTGACAAGTTCCTTGGACCTTTGAGATTAGTTTGTTTTCAATAAATTGTCTGATAGACATTTTGAATGAGCCTGCAATTCTCATTTGTGATTGTGCTTAAACGTTTGCTCTGGAGACCCTCTATTATATCTACCCTCTATGATTGATTGTTTTAAAGAGATCAAATCTGATTTGATAATCTAGATCAGGTTTTCCTGAACTTGGTTCTGGACCGTTTTAGTTTTTGCCCTAGCACCACATCTGATTCAAATAATCAAAGCCTGATGATGACTTTGTTATTTGAATTGGCTCTAGTGCTGGGGCAAAAACCAAAACGTGCACCTGGGGGGGTAGCAAAACAGTTTTGGAAACCCTGATCTACATGATAAAAATGTTATCTGACCAATGTAGTTATTTAATTCATACATAATACCCCCTTATCTTAGTGTGACCACTTACACGCTTTACTCTGAGAATTCAAGTCATGATGTAACTAACTGACCCGTATGGGGGCGTCTCACTGTATATGACTATATGGAGTGCTTTTCAAGATCTAACATTTGAGGTCAGTCTCCCACACTTGGCTACTGATGCAACTTGCTATCAAGTCATACTGTCTTGATGGCATAAATTAGCCATTTTGCTATTTTTTGGCCCCATCTTACCACCTCACCTGTAAACTTGTGAAAAAATAAGAAATCCATGTAAATAATTATTGATTTATCCTTTTATATATCTGTATAGGTGGCTAGTGTGCAGTTTTGTTCCAGAAATAGGACTTTTATTTATATAAAATTAGTAACATCCCCATAGTCCCCCCCAATCCGTTTTCATTTTATTCATTGTTTTTGTTTTAGGTGTTACAGAGCTCCCAGGAAATGTTGCTACTGCTCTCTTATGTACATACAGTCAAATCTCGGCTCTGGGGCTCCAACCAGTGTGACGCAGCTCCATGTGTATCAGGTAAAGTGGATGGGAATGTACCTAGTGACGTGGTCATAAAGCTGAGCAGACTGGAGAGTAATACTGCCTCGACATCGTAGTGTGGGATGCAATTAAGTCGTGATGATAAGTGGACAAGATGCATCGCTTAAAAAAAATAAAACCACCCGGTAGCTTTATTTGAAGTTGACTTGTGTCCTTTTTCATTGAGTCCCTATTGATTTCTGTGTTCCCGTACCAAATGTACATCATTGTTATTACAGATAGACAATGGACTGGACTCGGGCGTTCAAGTCATTTTTTTGCTTTGGAGACTCATTCGATTATCAGTGTATAGAATTATAGTTAGCTTCATAGGTCTTCACTCAGATGAGAACTTCTATTCTGAATAGATTTATTGTGTATACTAATCTATATGACTACAAGACTAGGTTGCTTTTACTGACAACACTTAATTTTGGACTTCCCGTTTATTTTTTTTGTGCAAATTCCATGGGATTGAGCTCTACTGTTCTGTGTATAAAAAAAAAAAATATATATAGAAACACTTTTTTATGGTTTGGGTCATTTTCAACGGATAAAATACATATACTGTTATGGGAGGGAATGATATTTTGAGCAGTTTCTTTTCCCCCTTTTGAAAAACATTTATGCTTCAAACCATAGCATAGGCTTATTCCTTGTGTTAGATAGCATGCAATAAGGCACCTATGTAGAAATGTATGCTGGGCTGTCGATTCTTTTTTTTTGTTAATGTTTTTTTGTTATTCATACTAACTTACTCCAACATTTTAAGATGTCATTACTTTCAGTCTTCTATGTATATTACCATGTGTTTGCACACATCATTTTCATTTAATTTTCTCTCCTGTCTTGATTGGCCTCAATGTAGGTTTTCTTATTGAAGCTTAATTAAGGAAAATACATTTAGTTACAATGTCATCGATCCATATAGGGCTCTGCTTTCTGTAGAGGCCCCAGCCAGCCCCACCTTTCCCCCCAGATCTCTGAGTGGAACATATGGACAAATAAAGGTTGACTGTCAACATCGCATCAACGGTTTCTTGTCTGATTCCTGATTCTGTCATTTTGATATATAAATATAGCACTTTGAAATGACACCCACAGACTTCCCATTTACATATTGACTCAGTTTGGGATGCCATAAAAAATACAATAGTGGGCCATTTGAAAACTACCACTTACAACTATTTAGGAATTATTTAAGTGAATGTTTTCGCCTCCCCACAGACTACTGTAAGCATCAGCTCATTTGGTCTTGATTCTTCAGACACATATGCCTACATTTGAGTCCACTTGGGGGCAGCCTTACATAAAGTAACACTCCAGTGAAAATCTCATTTTTTTAAAGCTCATATTCTGTTTTCTCATTTCCAAATAATAATCTGAACTCGTCCCTTGTAGTTGTGGCCAAAGTATAAATTAGAGCAAATACTCAACCATCAAACTTGTTTTTGAAGAAAGAAAAAAACATTTTTTTAAATGCTTGAAATTTGTTTCTAGCATTCATGACTAACTAGTAGCTAGCTAACAACAAAAATAACAAAGCAATGGACAGAAATGACTCACGCTTGTAAAATAATCATTCTGCATTTATTTATGTTGTAGTTAAATGCTTTAGTAGTTCCATCATGTTTCCAAATCCTGAATCCAGCTGTACTGACTACAGGCATTAGAAAGTGGTACTTACTGTTGTCTCGTTTTGTAGGATAAGAATGGCCTAAAACTTTGCATCGTCTAATTCATGAAAACGTGGTCATATAAGATATGTATTACAATGTATACGTGTTTCCGAGGGAATTGACTTACCATATGCCGGTTTTCAACTTATTTGATGGACAAGAAGAAGTACGAATCAGAAAAGTTACTTAACTACTGAATGAACTATATTTACATTTAAGTCATTTAGCAGACGCTCTTATCCAGAGCGACTTACACCAGCTGTGTATGTCCCACTTTCAACACCTTGCCAGTCTACAAAAAAAGAATTTGGGGCTTTTTCAAAAAGCACTGTTAGTAAAACCACAAAGTAATCTAATATAAAACAAATCAAACATCCTGTAAGTCCTCAACTCAAACAGGCAGGAGTCACAAGCACGCTAATGAGGCTGCAGGATGTCTTACTGCTTGAGCGTCAAATATTTTGATAAAAGGCATCTGGTATGAGGAAATCAGTACACAAATCATTTCAGAAAGGCAAGCTTGGAGTTTGTAGCTAATTTGAATAACCAAGTGTATGCACGTCTCATTGGCTGAGCTGTATTTGCTCAAACCACTGTTATTTCCCCACAGGCCAAGGGGCACAGAAAACCTGCTTTTTTTCTAATAAATCCATGTTATACATTTTTGGTAAATATTTCATTGAAATCTGGAACACAGGGCAGATACTTTAAGAGCTGGATTCAATCTGTATCACAGTAGATCCACCTTAAAATGTGAAGGTAATTTCTGATTGGGCTGACATATGCAGCATTTACCTCGAATGCATTCCCCCGAATGCGGGAAAATTGCCTTTAAATTTCAATTGCTTTAATGCATGGATCTTCCGCCATTCTTCTGCTATAGGCTACAGATTCAATAATTCAAGAAAATGATAGCCTTCCCTTGTAGTTGTAGTTAGGGCTGTGGAAGCATGACATTTTGTCAGCCGGTTATTGTTATGCAAAATACTGCCTGTCACAAGGTTAGGCTAATTAACATAAACACATTTAGTATCAAATTTGATTTGTCACATACACATGTTTAGCAGATGTTAATGCGAGTGTAGCGAAATGTTTGTGCTTCTAGTTCCGACAATGCAGTAATATCCAAGGAGTAATCTAACCTAACAATTTCACAACAACTACCTTATACACACAAGTGTAAAGGAATGAATAAGGATATGTACAGAAAAAAATATGTGAATGAGTGATGGTATAGAACGGCATAGGCAAGATGTAGTAGATGGTATATTGTACAGTATACAGTGCCTTGCGAAAGTATTCGGCCCCCTTGAACTTTGCGACCTTTTGCTACATTTCAGGCTTCAAACATAAAGATATAAAACTGTATTTTTTTGTGAAGAATCAACAACAAGTGGAACACAATCATGAAGTGGAACGACATTTATTGGATATTTCAAACTTTTTTAACAAATCAAAAATGCAAAAATTGGGCGTGCAAAATTATTCAGCCCCTTTACTTTCAGTGCAGCAAACTCTCTCCAGAAGTTCAGTGAGGATCTCTGAATGATCCAATGTTGACCTAAATGACTAATGATGATACATACAATCCACCTGTGTGTAATCAAGTCTCCGTATAAATGCACCTGCACTATGATAGTCTCAGAGGTCCGTTAAAAGCGCAGAGAGTATCATGAAGAACAAGGAACACACCAGGCAGGTCCGAGATACTGTTGTGAAGAAGTTTAATGCATGATTTGGATACAAAAAGATTTCCCAAGCTTTAAACATCCCAAGGAGCACTGTGCAAGCGATAATATTGAAATGGAAGGAGTATCAGACCACTGCAAATCTACCAAGACCTGGCCGTCCCTCTAAACTTTCAGCTCATACAAGGAGAAGACTGATCAGAGATGCAGCCAAGAGGCCTATAATCACTCTGGATGAACTGCAGAGATCTACAGCCGAGGTGGGAGACTCTGTCCATAGGACAACAATCAGTCGTATATTGCACAAATCTGGCCTTTATGGAAGAGTGGCAAGAAGAAAGCAATTTCTTAAAGATATCCATAAAAAGTGTAATTTAAAGTTTGCCACAAGCCACCTGGCAGACACAGCAAACATGTGGAAGAAGGTGCTCTGGTCAGATGAAACCAAAATTGAACTTTTTGGCAACAATGCTAAACGTTATGTTTGGCGTAAAAGCAACACAGCTCATCACCCTGAACACCCCATCCCCACTGTCAAACATGGTGGTGGCAGCATCATGGTTTGGGCCTGCTTTTTTTCAGCAGGGACAGGGAAGATGGTTAAAATTGATGGGAAGATGGATGGAGCCAAATACAGGACCATTCTGGAAGAAAACCTGATGGAGTCAGGTGCAAAAGACCTGAGACTGGGACGGAGATTTGTCTTCCAACAAGACAATGATCCCAAACATAAAGCAAAATCTACAATGGAATGGTTCAAAAATAAACATATCCAGGTGTTAGAATGGCCAAGTCAAAGTCCAGACCTGAATCCAATCGAGAATCTGTGGAAAGAACTGAAAACTGCTGTTCACAAATGCTCTCCATCCAACCTCACTGAGCTCGAGCTGTTTTGCAAGGAGGAATGGGAAAAAATGTCAGTCTCTCGATGTGCAAAACTGATAGAGACATACCCCAAGCGACTTACAGCTGTAATCGCAGCAAAAGGTGGCGCTACAAAGTATTAACTTAAGGGGGCTGAATAATTTTGCACGCCCAAATTTTCAGTTTTTTATTTGTTAAAAAAGTTTGAAATATCCAATAAATGTCGTTCCACTTCATGATTGTGTCCCACTTGTTGTTGATTCTTCACAAAAAAATACAGTTTTATATCTTTATGTTTGAAGCCTGAAATGTGGCAAAAGGTCGCAAAGTTCAAGGGGGCCGAATACTTTCGCAAGGCACTGTACATATAAGATGAGTAATGTAGGGTATGTAAACATGTGAAAGTGGCATTGTTTAAAGTGGCTAGTGATACATTTATTACATACATTTTTACATTATTAAAGTGGCTGGAGTGAGTCAGTATGTTGGCAGCAGCCACTCAATGTTAGTAATGGCTGTTTAACAGTCTGATGGCACTGCTTTGATGCACCTGTACTGACCTCGCCTTCTGGATGATAGCGGGGTGAACAGGCAGTGGCTCGGGTGGTTGTTGTCCTTGATCTTTTTGGCCTTCCTGTGACATCGGGTGGTGTAGGTGTCCTAGAGGGCAGGTAGTTTGCCCCCGGTGATGCGTTGTGCAGACCTCACTACCCTCTGGAGAGCCTTACCGTTATGGGTGGAGCAGTTGCCGTACCAGGCGGTGATACAGCCCGACAGGATGCTCTCGATTGTGTATCTGTAAAAGTTTGTGAGTGTTTTTGGTGACAAGACGAATTTCTTCAGCCTCCTGATGTTGAAGAGGCGCTATTGCGCCTTCTTCACCATGCTGTCTGTGTGGGTGGACCATTTCAGTTTGTCCGTGATGTGTACACCGAGGAACTTAACTTTCTACCCTCTCCACTACTGTCCCATCGATGTGGATAGGGGGGTGCTCCCGCTGCTGTTTCCTGAAGTCCACGATCATCTCCTTTGTTTTGTTGATGTTGAGTGTGAGGTTATTTTCCTGACACCACACTCCGAGGGCCCTCACCTCCTCCATGTAGGCCGTCTCGTTGTTGTTGGTAATCAAGCCTACCACTGTAGTCTGTAAACTTGATGATTGAGTTGGAGGCGTGCATGGCCTCGCAGTCGTGGGTGAAGAGGGAGAACAGGAGAGAGCTGAGAACGCAACCTTGTGGGGCCCCAGTGTTCAGCGGGGTGGAGATGTTGTTACCTACCCTCACCACCTGGGGGTGGCCCGTCAGGAAGTCCAGGACCCAGTTGCACAGGGCGGGGTCGAGACCCAGGGTCTCAAGCTTGATGACGAGTTTGGAGGGTACTATGGTGTTGAATGCTGAGCTGTAGTCGATGAACAGCATTCTCACATAGGTATTCCTCTTGTTCAGATGGGATAGGGCAGTGTGCAGTGTGATTGCGTCGTCTGTGGACCCATTGGGGCGGTAAGCAAATTGGAGTGGGTCTAGGGTGTCAGGTAGGGTGGAGGTGATATGGTCCTGGACTAGTCTCTCAAAGCACTTCATGATGATGGAAGTGAGTGCTATGGGGTGATAGTCATTTAGTTCAGTTACCTTAGTATCTCCAGGCCTCCACGCATACAAGCTGCATACAAGCCCCTGATGTGCGCTTTTGCTAAATCTATATTTAATTAAGTATAATAAATCAATTGAATAATAAATCAATTGAATATACAATATAAATCCATTATTATTTTAGTCAGGTCTAAAGAAACCTGATATGAAGAAAATATATTTAAGAACAGAATGGTTGGCCTGGCTATGTTATCTGGCTATGCTCCATGCCATAGACTGTAGGCGTGTTTGTTTAGCTGAAACATATGCTTATAAGTCATGCCATTGTTTTATATTATAGGATTTTATAGTAGGAAGAATATTTTGAACTAAACTGAATAAAATACTAAGGATATTTTTCACATTACGGAGTGGGTGTGCATATGAAGTGTCTTTGAAGCAGGTCCTCCCTATATGATAGATTTAGAGTTATTTGGCAACTTAATTTGTGAATAATACAAACCTTAGAATGTCTTAGAAATCAACACATATATGGCTGCATGATGCTATTATCGGCTATTCCTAATTTGAGAAAGTAGAAAAAAAGCTTGCACTGTTCCTTGCCTCAAGCAGCACAGCTGTTCTCTCAATTGATCATATTGTCACCCATCAGACTATTCTCAATTAATCTTGTCTTTACTAATATGTACAATTTGTTTAGATTTAGAATGAGCCATTATCAAGTGGGCAGGAACAAGGGCAGGGGAAAAAATGTCATGTTATCTGTATGCACGCAAATAGCAAATCGTGAATGGAGGCCGCGCACTTTCCCACCGGTCTTGTTCAATGATACGTCTTCGGTTGTATAGCTGAACATGTGCGTAATATGAGCAGCTGAGAAATAAATAATATAACACTTATTTCACTCCACGCACCAACCACTGTTTGATGAGCATTCTCTCCCTGCGCGACAGGTGATATTCCGCCCAAACTCTGTATGCCATGTTCTCACCAAACCTGTTCCTGCAGCTACCCAGTGCTTAAAGTTGCACTATGCAGAAATCGCTCCACCATTTCCTGGTTACCAAACTCTAATAGTACACCTAATTTCAATTTAAGTGACAAAATAAGATAGTATAGTGTAGATAATCATTGAACCAGCTAAACCTCTGTGAAATATATTTTCCATAACCAAACCCTTACGAAAAAAGATTGCAGTCAGAGTGCAGTATAACTGCAGTGTGCTGCAAATATGGCATCCAAAATAACACTGTTTTTTTACTGCATTAATTTTGCAGTTAGAGTGCAGTATCTACCGCTTATTAAACATGATTTCAAGTCGAATGATATATCTAGAACTCACATTGCTATGTGGATTTGGTCGGTTCGACCAAAAAGTTACATATTGCCATATTGGGAAACCGAGTGAAATCTGTTCGGGAACATGGTTTCACAACTAAACATATTTCAATAAACTGTTGACAGCCCTTCTGTGCGCTCGAGAAAGGAATAAAGGAGAGATGGGAAACGTATTGTGGTGAGAAATGATGTAGGCTATAGTTAAAGGTGTGCCACCCAATTAATTATACAAATATAAAAATTCCCTATCACAAGGCTATTCAAAATCGCTCGTGGATATAACATTTGGACCGTAGCATACGGTAACCAGTCCATCCAGTATGCATAATAATACAGTCCACACTCAAAGGCGATTAATTGAATTAGTTTAATTTTGAAGTATAGCCTAGACCAATTATGTACTAAAGACATCTTAAATCGGTTTTGTTTGATGGTTTTCTGTCATGCATAATATGCGGTAGGCTATGTATTGTATAACGGCACAATCATCATTTTAATTCCGTTTTTTTTCGGGCTTGGGCTCAAAAGCATATGCATAAGCTCTAATATGGATATGGGCATTTTAATTAATCATCACCTTAGAAAGCTGTCCATTTCATTGTTAGTCTTTGAAACAAGATTTACAATGACCATGTTTTACACTCAGTTTCAACCGGCTGTTGAACTTTTTTTTCAAATTGATCACCAGTGAGGTGAGTTTTAAAAGCATGATACTGTTTTGATGTGTTTGATGTGATTTTCGATTGCATTTACATTGATGTCAGAGTGGTTAGAGGGACAATAGACCCCTTAGAACCAGGCCATTAGAACCTGTACTACCAAAGCATGTCCACAGTGCATAACAAGAAATTACCATGACTCAACAGTCACATGGAATTTGACTGTGGTCATGACTCATGACTGGTGGTGTGGTGGTAATATTAACACCACAACAGCCCTCTAGCCTTCACATAACACTAAACCACCTCCCATTCCTCCACCCATTCCACCCTCCTAACGCTAGCTCCCCCAGAGACGGGGTGACATGGTTGGGGTTTCTCTTCCATGTACACCTCTTCACTGGAGCCTCCACCAACACCCAATGCTTAGCTTATCAGCTGTTTGCCAGGTTCAGGTTTTTTACAAGTCTTTCCTGAGTGATGTGAATGAACTTTTTTGCCTTTCACTGGAATTCCTCTTGTAAATCTAGTAATTTCAGGTGAAAGGTTAGGTAGTAGTAGAGTCACCTTCTTTTCTTGTGAGTGTACATGTGTCATCCAATTTCTTAAAAAAATAATTTGTATGATAAAAGATATGATCCACACATTCAGCGAGGAGGTGGCTTGTGGTGCATAAAGATTTATTTGTGTTACACATGGCGACAAGGAAAGAGGTGTGAAAATGAAGATACAGGTTAAAGATCCAGTACTGAGTTATTTTGTCATCATTTTGGGCCAAGTTGAATGTAGTGAAAAACAATAGCAACTCAGAGTACAACCTGTTACTTCAATCCCACCAATCGATTGATCATGCATTTAACATAGCCGATTCACCAGTCATTAGCCGAATACGTCTCTCAGGATATTCCTGTTAAATGTTATATACAGAATGGGAAAAGTAGACTATACATCTGTACAAAGACCTCCATTGGGGTAGGTCTGGAGTTTGAGCACCCATAAATTGCTGCTATAGACTGTAGCCCTGGAGGACAGGATATATAACCAGGCTAGACAATGAGGAAAGGTTAGAGGTTCACAGCAGATTTATGACAGCAGTGAAACAAATAGATGCTGTAAGTCCATAAAGACTGGGGTTGTGTACCCCATATCTGATAGCACAGTGTTCCTACTTCCCTTGCTTTTTGGTGGTAGAAAAGAGGGAGCTGCATCAAAGGACTCATGGGCCCTAACACAGAGCTGCACCAGGGAGATCATAGTCCCTCACACAGAGCTGCATTGGGGAACTCATGATCCCTCGCACGGAGCTGCATCAGGGGGCCTATGGTCTCATACGTTCATGACGGGTGTGAGCTGTAGCAGAGAGCTCTGTGGTCGCATGGCTGAGCTCTTGGAGTGCAGTTTCTCCAGGTTCTGTAGGAAACCTTGCCTATTTAGACTCTCCAGAATCCCTGTGTTGTTAGTTGCCAGACAAACACGGGTCCTGTAGGGAGAAACATAGAAGAACAGGGTGTAAATGCATGGATGGACACTTGTGTGCACATGAACACAAACTGGTCCTGTGGGGATTGGGGAGATTAACCATATCAGTTGGATAGAAATACAATATGCAATACACTGTTAGTCACACACACTAACTATACTGTGAAATCCAAGTGAAAACAACTCTGCGCTTCACCACAAAAGGAGAAAAGCCAAGTACTTATAAAGTTAATGGAAAAACCTTTGACCTTTTCCCCTTTCTTTGTTTTAAACATGAGGGTGTACCCATTCCAAAGTAATTACATTAATCACTATAATCATTCCCCTCTGTCTAAATACTGCCTGGTGTAATTGGCTATGGGGTGTTTGTTCAGCTTCTTCTCCATTGACATGAAAAGGGAAGAGAGAGAAGGCACACCACCGACCAGGGCCATGGGTGATCTAACTACTCCCAGCCTTAGCTTATTTTCTGCATCTCCACATTCCTCCACCCTCCCTGGGCCAGCACTATAGGCTCTATGGCCTCTACCTCAGCCAAAGAGAGAGGCTAGGGTTACAGCTGGAGATAGGGGTCGAGGCCGCAGGCGAGAAGACAAATAAACAGGGGATATAAGGGCCAAGTGCCTCTGTTATGTTTTCTGGTTGACTGGGACCTCACACAGGAGAGGATGTGAGGAGGGTAGGTACTGCTGCCTAGAGGAGTTCCACTGAGATAGCACTACAAATGAAGGCCATTCCTGGGGCATAGTCCTTTAAAATAGACTAATACTGATGAATATCATGGTCATTTAATAATATCTAGCTGGTGCCAAATTGTCACAATCACTCCACAAAATATAATGAGACCCTTTGTGAAAAGTGGTATAACTGCAATCCATTAAAAAAAGTGACGATGATGATCATCAACATTTTAATACAAAGAAATAAACTCACCGTGGCGAGTCTATCCCGCTGTCTCCTGTGTTGCTCTGACTCTCCCCCGCCTCCCCCATTATCTCTCCCCGTCCAGCTCCACTGGGCATGCCCAGACTGGCACTTGAGGTCTGAGGGCCTCCTCTGTCCCCCAGGGTCTCAAAGCCGCCCTTTTCCTCCTCCTCCTCTACTCCACACCCCCAGTGAGATGACTCCCTGTCCCCCTCGTCTGCTGATTTATGGAGGGTCTCAGCATCCGAGTCCACCTCGCTGGTCTGGCAGTAGTCAAAGATGCTGCTGTCTGCCGCCTCAGGTGGCTCTAAACCCTCTGGAGCTTCCAGGGAGAGGCTGGCGTCCTGTCTTCGCTCCCCCGGGATTGGAGCTCTTCGTCTTGGGATGGGATCACTGTGGATTCCTGGGGACGTGTGGCTGCGGTGGTTATGGATAGAGCCACTCACCCTGAACCACCTCTCCTCTTCCTGTCTTTGGGGGATGTGGGGGGACATAGGGGGATCTTGGTGGATAGTGGAAGAGTGTTCCCCTGGAAAAGTGCTATTCCAGTCTCCTTGGAAGGAATGGGGGTTGGGACAGTGGGGTTGGGGCTCGTGGTAAGGGGAGTGAGGTTGGTTGTGGTAGTGGGTGATAGTGTCTTGGTATATGGTCTTAGGATCGTGGTAGAGGGATTGAGAGTCACGATAATGAGACAGGTGTGTTTGATAGACCTCTCTGTTGTCAATGACTCCCTCCTCACTCAGATACAGAGAACTACAGGCATCCTCATCTTCTTCCTCTGCTCTCTGGTAAAACCTGTGATCATCTTCTATAAACTCATCACTCTCTATCCTAAAGCCATTACTCTCCACTGCTAACCCATCACTTGCCCTTTGCCCATGCCCTGGACTCCTGTGGGCTCTACTGACACCACTGCTGTGTACCTGCCCATGGTGTTTGGGGGTGGTACTGCAGGCCTGTTGGTGTGAGGAGAGCAGGTCAGGCCTGTGGGTTAGGTCTCCCTGTGTGTCTGTGTGTTTGAAGGAGTGCCTGCGATGCACAGCAGGCTTTGGCCAAGGCATGGCCTGGTCGTACGGGTGGGCAGGGACTGAGTCATAGGGGTGGGTACTAGGGAGGTTGGCATCAGAGTCCAGGGTTTGGATTGTTACTGCTGGGTGTCTATGGTCTGTTGTACTGCCATATTCTACTTGCTGTGTCGGTCTATGCTTTCCCTCCTTCTCCTTCTCCTTCCCTCCCTCCCTGCTCTTCCTCCCTCTGTTCTTTCCCTCCCTCTGATATCTAACCTTGTCGTCCATCCTTAGTGTGCTGCTCTGTGGGTAAGCCGAGCTGTAGTCCAACGGTAATTCACTGGGTGGTTTGGTGTCAGAGAGGGGCAGGAGGAGTGGTTCGGTGGTGAACACCCTCTCGTGGAGACGGTCACATGACCTGTCCTCGGCTGTATGAGACTTCCCAGCATACTGTGTGTCAGCAGCGGTTGCTTTTGCTTTGTGCGGGTCCCAGGATTTGGAGCGGTGTCCCGCTGGTTCTCTCCTCCCTCCTCCTGAAGTCTTTCCCTCTTTCCCCTCCTTCGCTTCCTTTCCCTCTCTCCTCCTCTGTTCTTTGTGGGTCATAGTAGGTGCCACAGTCTGGGTTGTGGCTGTATCTTTCCCAGGTGGTTGACCATCAAAGGGGTTGTCAATGCGTTTCTTATAGAGGCTTTTCCCCTCCACCGCTCCTGGCTCCTCTCTGTGGTCTAATTCATCAATAGGGACCTTTGGTTTGAGGCAAGAGGGGACCAGGTCCTCCCCGTCTGGGTCCACATCCACACACACTGGGGCCTTAGTCTTCAGCCGGTCTCTCCGTTTCTCTCTGGAGGAATGGGCCCTTCTCTTAGTGCGAGAGGCCTTGGAGGTAGATCTCCTACCCCCAGCCCCTGCTCCTAGTCTGGCTCGGGAGGACTGGTGGTGTCTGGGCTTGGAGCAGTTTAGGATCTCAGTGGACATGCCCTTGTCCACACCCTTGTCCCCTCCGTCAACCATGTCCCCCTTGTGCAACCCTCTGTCCCTTTCCACCCCTCTTTCCCCTCGTCTTTCCATTTCCATCCCTCTCTCCCCTCCTCTCTCCTCCAGTTTCTTCATTAGTACAGTGTGGCGTGTCAGGTTGTCAACAGTGAGCTCAGGGTTGATGCGTCTGATGATAGCATGCTCCAGGTCTCTGGGCAGATTGTTCAGATCCTCCTCGTCCCTCACTGGCCACTCCTCCGGAGGGAACTGACCTGAGAACAAGGCATATTCTTTCTTCACTTTCTCCTTCTTCCCTCCGTTCCTCCTGAAGAGGCTAAGGCCAAACCTCCTCCCTAGTTTCTCCTTGCCATCTTTGTCTTTGTCCTTACGGCTAGTGGCAGTGGTGGTAGCCGTAGTGGTCTTGCTGACCTCACTAATCTGGTAGTCTGCGGCCGTCGAGGTCGACTGGTGCTGGACTTGAGGCTTATGGTCTCGAGGCCACTTCAGGCTTTTCCCTGTGCACTCGCTAATAGAAACAGAAACCGAGTGCTGGTCTGGGACAGATGGAGGAACAATGGCAGCTATAGTAGCCGTAGTAGCAGCATTGGTCACGTTCTGGGCAGGAGCAAAGCAGCTGCAGGACTTGCAGTGGGTCACCAGGGGGGACTGTGGGTGGCTCTCCAGAGTGTCATTACTGAGCAAGTAGGTGATGGGGGGAGGGGAGGGCAACTCATTGTCTCCAGACCCTGAGGTCCACCAGCTCTTCTCTCTCACCAGGCTGTTGGTGATGAAGTAGGTCTGAGGAGTGACAATGAAGTAGCCCTCTCCTGTGTGGTAGATCTTCCTCTCTTTGATCAACGAGCCCAGAGCGTTGTACAGGATGTCTTGAGTAGGGATGGTCATCCCTGGCAAGGAGAGAGAGAGAGAAGTTCAGTCATATTAGTTAATACAGTTTATCTCCTTTAAATCCCTCAAAAGTTACTGTATATCTGCTGAAAACTGCCAGTTGAGACTAAGCGTTAGACTTAGTACACTAAATATCATTCTCCCCTTTTTTCCCAACTACAATTCCCCTTTTTCAGGAGCACATGTGGTTGAATGTACTGTATGTTTTAACTTATTTATTTTGATTTAACATTTATTTTAACTAGGCAAGTCAGTTAAGAACAAATTCTTATTTACAATGACGGCCTACCAAGGAACAGTGTGTTAATTGCCTTGTTCAGGGGCAGAACGACAGATTTTTTACCTTGTCAGCTCTGGGATTCGATCCAGCAACCTTTCAGTGTCCCAACGCTCTAACCACTAGGCTGCCTGTATGTAAGGACATGCCCTGAAGCTCTCCCCATACATCTGTATATGTTACCTTGGTGAGCCTTGGTCATGTGACTGATGAGGGCATCCTGGTTGACGGTGATGTTGGAGGAGTTCATGTCAGAGATGACACAGCATAGGACCTCGGCTAGAGGGATGAACTGAGACTGGGGCACTGGAGACATCTGCACTGGGGACAGGTCACCTGAAAAACACACACACACACACACACACACACACACACACACACACACACACACACACACACACACACACACACACACACACACACACACACACACACACACACTTACTTAGACTGGTGAAACACACAAACATCTGTGTCGCACCCACGTCTGTTAATGTTGAGTTTTCATGTAGTAGCAATGTTATGACCACTGTTGGTCTTCAACAACTGTTTTTGCCAGTCAAAATAACTTAATTCTGTCATGGTTGCAACTTTTACTTTGTGGTCTAGATCCTTTTTCCAGTAAAAATAATCCTGTCACGCCCAAGATGAGATTTCTGAATGCGGGTGGTCCAGTGAGTAATGTAGACCAGGCCTGACTTCCATTGGAATTCCATTAATACTGGGATGGATTGCGGTATTCCATATATGCTGGGAGCGACCACGGAATGTCATTACCCCCACAGAAGTGACCACAAGTTCTGCCTGCCAGGCTATCACATATCACCTCTATATCATACTGTGACTTCAGCTGCTATAACCCGGCCACACACTTTTGGGAATTTTCTTGTGATCCAAGAAAAATACATAAACTAAATGTATGTTTAAAAGAGAAAAAGAGAGGGAGGGAGGAATGGATGGAGGGAGAAAGAGAGAGCATTTTACAGACACTTCAATCCGTACAAAGCTCAGACTGTACCTAAAATGTCTGTCTCTGTCTCTCTGTCTGTCTCTCTGTCTCTCGCATGCACAAGTGAACACCAGTGGAGACTGCTGAGGGGAGGACAGCTCATAATAATGGCTGGAACGGAGGAAATGGAATGTTTGATACCATTCCACTAATTCCACTCCAGCCATTACCAAGAGCCCGTTCTCCCCAATTAAGCTGTCACCAACCTCCCGTGGAGTGCACACTACACACACACACACATCAAACCCACCCAACCAACCCGAGGGCTGACTGACAGCGTTCCAATGACATGATTCTAAGATCTGGAAGCCATCTCAGAGAGAAACCACAGGCCTTTGAAATCATAAAACAAACTCATTTCAAAACATAGCAGACATTTTAACATTTTAAGACGGATTCATCTCAGGACCAAAGACAAGAAACTGCAGTAGAGTTCCTCACATACAGTAAAACAGTCAATTACCTGCCATACCAGCCTAGACTAGAAGGACTGAACTCCCTCAGGACTACAGGTTTTTTATAGTATTTCTTCAGTGTCTGTTTCTTTACTAACTGAAGATGCACAGACAGGGGGAGGAGACCGTGATGGTACGTGGGGGGGACAGAGCGGGAGAGAGAAAAGCGACAGGGAAACAGATGTGGAGAGAGAGAGGGGGAGATAACAAAACCATAAAGATCTCACCCCCCTTAAAGGGATAGTTTCAAGTTTTATTGTCTCATAGGAAATATGAAATACACAATAACGTAAGTAAGTACGCATACTACTGTGATGGATATCTTATACTTGTACTTTTCTAATAACTCAGTTTTGTGTTCTATTCAGGTGCTGTTCTAATAACCAATTTCTATGTTCGTGCAAGTGACTGATTGAACGAATCCTCAGTTATCAGTATCTGCAATTTGGCAGTACGCCCAGACCTTGTTTTGAGAACGAAAGATCTCAGTTTCAAGGTCTCAGCGTAGAGAGAAGAAGCCTCGTGAGATATTGGTCGGTCACATGAATAAAGCAAACATTAATTAATTCATTATGAATGATGAATAAGCTAAATCATGCAAATATAACTTGTCTGTATATAAGATAACTATCGGGACTACCCCAGGTGGAGCTCCTGATTGACATGTGTACTTGGTGCATTGAGTTGGTTGGAACCTCTCCAGCTCGCTGATAATAAAGGATGATTCATTCAAGATTGACTTTGAGTGTCCCTGGTGGTAATTTCCACAACATTTGTAAGAATTGCCACAACACTACATACAGGAAATATTTAAAAAGTCAGTTCCAATATAAATATTTACATGTGCAGGGATACTGGAGTGATGGAGGTAGATGTGTATAGGACTAAGGGGACTAGGCAACAGGATATGCATTTAACAGAGTAGCGGCAGCTTGCATGTGAGTGGGTGTGCGGGTGTGTTGGGTCAGTATAAATGTACAGTACCAGTCAAGAGTTTGGGCAAACCTACTCATTCAAGGGTTTTTATTTTTACTATTTTCTACTCTGTAGAATAATAGTGAAGACATCACAGCTATGAAATAACACATATGGAATCACGAAGTAACCAAAAAAGTGTTAAACAAATCAAATATATTTTATGTTTGAGGTTCTTCAAAGTAGCCACCCTTTGCCTTATTCACGACTTCCACCGAGGGTTTCTCCTCTCCCTGTTCGGGAGGTGGTCGTCGGTCGTCGGTCGTCGGTCGTCGTCGCCGGCTTACTAGCCACCACCGATCCATTTTTCTTTTTCGTTTGGTTCTGTCTGTTTCTTACACCTATGTTCTATTGAGTTAATTTCTGTGGGTTTATTAACCTTGTTGCCTGCTGGTATTTTGTGCGGGATTATTTCTGTGTTTGTTTGGTGCGTGTGCTAGGTTGCGCCACAGGCTATTCTCACGGTCGTTTGAGCCGTTGTGATTTATTTAGGAGTAGATTATTTTTCCTCCTGTTGTCACTTCATATTCCTGTTTTGTTGGGCACCTTCGTTGGGTTTGTTTCCCGACCAGTTTTGTTGTGTTTTGGGACTTCCAAATAACTATTTTCTATTTGGACTTCAGTGCTCTCCTGCTCCTGACTCTTGCACCCACCTCGTCCTAGTGAGGCATCTTACAGCCTTGATGACAGCTTTGCACACTCTTAGCATTCTCTCAACCAGCTTCACCTGGAATGTTTTTCCAACAGTCTTGAAGGAGTTCCCACATATGCTCAGCATGTGTTGGCTGCTTTTTCTTCTCTCTGCAGTCCAACTCATCCCAAACCATCTCAATTGGGTTGAAGTTGGGTGATTGTGGAGGCCAGGTCATCTGATGCATCACACCATCACTCTCCTTCTTGGTCAAATAGCCCGTACACAGCCTGGAGGTGTGTTTTGGGTCATTGTCCTGTTGAAAAACAAATGATAGTTCCACTAAGCATAAACCAGATGGGATGGTGTATCTCTGCAGAATGCTGTGGTAGCCATGGAGGTTAAGTGTGCCTTGAATTATAAATAAATCAAGGACGGTGTCACCAGCAAAGCACCCCCACACCATCACACCTCCTCTTCCATGATTCATGCGTTCACCTACTCCGGGTCTCACAAAGACACAGCGGTAGAACCAAAAATCTCAAATTTGGACTCATCATCTCAAAGGACAGATTTCCACCGGTCTAATGTCCACTGCTCGTGTTTTTTGGCCCAAGCAAGTCTCTTATTCTTATTGGTGTCCTTTAGTAATGGTTTCTTTGCAGAAATTTGACCATGAAGGCCTGATTCACTCAGTTTCAACTGAACAGTTGATGTTGAGATGTGTCTGTTACTTGAACTCTGTGAAGCATTTATTTGGGCTGCAATTTCTGAGGCTGGCAATTAACTTGTCATTTGCAGCAGAGGTAACTCAGGGTCTTCCTTTCCTGTGGCGGTCCTCATGAGAGCCAGTTTCATTACAGAGACTGGTGGTTTTTGCAACTGAACTTGAAGAAACTTTCAAAGTTCTTGACATTTTCTGGATTGACTGACCTTCATGTTTTAAAGTAGTGAAGGATTCATTTCTCTTTGCTTATTTGAGCTGTTCTTGCCATAATATGGACTTGGTCTTTTACCAAATAGGGCTATCTTCTGTATATCCCCCCTACCTAGTCACAACACAACTGATTGGTTCAAACGCATTAAGAAGGAAAGAAATTCCACAAATGAACAAGGCACACCTGTTAATTGAAATGCATTCCAGGTGACTACCTCATGAAGCTGCTTGAGAGAATGCCAAGAGTGTGCAAAGCTGTCATCAAGGTAAAGGGTGGCTACTTCGAAGAATTTCAAATATAAAATATATTTTGTTTCTTGGTGACTACATGATTCCATATGTATTATTTCATAGTTTTGATGTCTTCACTAGTACTCTACAATGTAGAAAATAGTAAAAATAAAGAAAAACCTTGGAATGAGTAGGTGTCCAAACTTTTGACTGGTACTGTATATGCATATTATGTGTTTGTGTGTGTGTTGGAGTGTGTGTTGGAGTGTGTAGAGCTCTGTGAATGTGCATAGAGACAGCTTGTAGCTTGTTGATGTCAGACTTGATGCACCAGTACTTCTTTCCCTGTGGCAGCAGAGAAAATAGTCTATGGCGTGGGTGGTTTGGGTCTTTTGGCAATGAAGCCCTTTTGTCTACGCCAGACAAACTCGTGGATACCATTTTTATGTCTGTGTGCAGTATGAAAGAAGTTGCTAACTAGAGCTTGCGCAAATGCTAACTAGTGTTAGCACTGGCTCACAAAAGTACATCTAACTTCTTTTATACTGGATGCAGAAACATAAAAATGCTATCCCTGAGTTCAACTGACTCTGGGGTAGTAGATAAAGGTTTTCAATGCCAAAATCCCGAAGTATCCCTTTAACTTCTTATGGCTGCAGGGGCAGTATTGAGTAGCTTGGATGAAAGCTGCTCAGAGGTGCCCAGAATAAACGGCCTGCTCCTCAGTCCCAGTTGCTAATATATGCATAGTATTATTGGTATTGGATAGAAAACACTCTGAAGTTTCTAAAACTGTTTGAATGATGTCTGTGAGTATAACAAAACTCATATGGCAGGCAGAAACTTGAGAAAAAATCCAAACAGGAAGTGGGAAATCTGAGGTTGGTCGATTTTCAACCCAGCCCCTATTGAATACACTGTGGGATATTGGTTATGTTGCCATTCCTAAGGCTTCCACTAGATGTCAACCGTCTTTAGAAACTTGAATGAGGCTTCTGCTGTGATCTGGAGCCGGATGGGAGCTGTTTGAGTCAGTGGTCTGGCAGAGAGCCAGGTCCTGGTTACACGCATTTCACATGATAGCGACCTGCTATCATGGAACCATGGCTTTTCTACAGACATAGGAATTCTCTGGTTGGAATGTTATTGAAGATTTATGATAACAACATCCTAAAAATGGATTCTATACTTAGTTTGACAAGTTTCTTCGACCTGTAATATAACTGTTTGAAGTTTTCCTTGGACGTTTGGCTGGACCTGCACGAGCCTTTGGATTTGTGTACTAAACGGGCTAACAAAAGTAGGTACTTGGACATAAATAATGGACATTATCAAACAAAACAAATATTTATTGTGGAACTATGATTCCTGGGAGTGCATTTTGATGAAGATCATCAAAGGTAAGGGAATATTTATAATGTTATTTTTGATTTCTGTTGACTCCAACATAGCGGATTAAAAAAACATTTTTTCTGAGCTCCGTCTCAGATTATTGCATGGTTTGCTTTTTCCGTAAAGTTTTTAAAAAATCTGACACAACGGTTGCATTAAGGAGAGGTATATCTATATTCCATGTCTAACAATTGTATTTGTCGACATTTATAATATTATTATTTCTGTAAAATGATATGGCAATATCACCAGATGTTTTTGGAACTAGTGAACGTAATGCGCCAATGTATACTGAGATTTTTTTATATAAATATGAACTTTATCAAACAAAACATACATGTATTGTGTAACATGAAGTTCTATAAGTGTCATCTGATGAAGATCATCAAAGGTTAGTGATTAATTTGATCTCTATTTGTGCTTTTTGTGACTCCTCTCTTTGGCTGGAAAAATGGCAGAATTTTTCTGTGAGTTGGTGGTGACCTAACATAATCGTTTGTGGTGCTTTCGCTGTAAAGCCCATTTGAAATCGGATAATGTGGTGGGATTAACAACAAGATTACCTTTAAAATGGTATAAGATGCATGTATGCTTGAGGAATTTTAATTATGAGATTTCTGTTGTTTTGAATTTGGCGCCCTGCACTTTCACTGGCTGTTGTCATATCGATCCTGTTAACGGAATTGCAGGCCTAAGAAGTTTTAACAGGACTGGGTTTATGGGCAAACAATGGACTTTGAGGCGATTTAGTTACATCTTGATTCAAGTTCACAGTTTGAAGTTGTGTTTTATTTTGCTTGCTCGAATGGTTACATGTACACACTGCCTAGTGACTACTACAACAGTTCTTAATACTTAACCTATTATAATGTAAGCTATAGTTAACTCACAATCTGGGATGGCCACTTTAGTGCTTTCCCACCCTGAGGTGTTAAATGATTAACCTACCAACAAGCCTGAGTTTTACAGATAGTATAGGTTTACTCTTCTTCTTAGAGAGTTGTAACCAACCCCAAACACAGACACGGGCACAACCACAGACAGACACATGGCAGTGACCACTACCTCATAAAGACCTGGGATATTGGTTTTCATTGATCGACAACACATGCTGTATCGACAAATTCTTGTGAGATATTTCAAGTAGGCTGCATGTTTTCATGTAAGAAAATTTAAGAAACATGTCTGTGGTTAAACCCTGTGGTGTGTGTGTGTGTGTGAGTTTCTCCCACCACTCCTTAGACCACTCAGCTGAAACTGTGTCTGGCACACACACCGCTCCCTGCAGAGTAAACATTCACCTCCCTCACACACTTGAACCACTTATGTCGGAGGCAGCGAAAATAAACCACTAATCAGATGGCTGCCATGGTAGGGTTAATCATGTATGGCATACATGCATGGTGTGCACGCACACATACATGCACACCCGAGGCAGTCTGAGGAGCCAGAGGGGAAGGGGTGATATAAGCCCAAAGTCCAATATTATTTTGGACCTAAGCCTGCCTTCCCGCTGTAGAAACAACGACTCACATTATTAGGCTGGAGACATGAGCATCTTGTCATTATATACATATCTCTGGATGAGCCTACAAAGGGTTTGCAAACACAGCAAATAAGTTAAAATGCTCAAATCCTGAAACACACAAACACGCCCAACGTGAGTTGTGTAACTGATATAACATGACATTTTATCTTATTCATTTTGCTGAGCTTTTGTCTGATGAAATACAGTATACAGCTAAGTAGAGGAATTAAGCTGACAACAACAAGGCCCCTTATCAGTCAGTGTTAAGCCACAGCAGCCACTTATCCACAGCCCACTAGTGGGAGAGGTCTGTTCTTACTTCTTAAACATCCTGATCCTGTTCTAAGGGAGGGGACTGAGGGATAGTGGCCATAGCCAGACAAAAATATGCCTTCAACCCCTAACCCCCATACATCCTCACCACTGACAACAGGCTGCTAAAGCTCAGTCTAATCCTTAGATCTGATGTCTCACTGAGTGTTCCTTCCATTAGGTATTAGCTCTATTGTGCTCACTTCCTAGAGCAATAGCTTCCAGGCTGGCTAGCAACAGCTAATGGCTGGGACTTAGGGCTTCCGCATGCTTCAGTTTGGCTGGTGCCTAGCTGAACCCGGCTAGACGAACCGAACGAGTGTGCTCGCATACTTCCTTAAAAAACCTTCGCCTGAAAAAAAGGGGAGAAAAAAATAAAAATCGACAATAGTACTGTTTGTCCTTATTGAGACGCCATAGCCAGTATATACTTCCTCAAAATAGTCCGAATTAATCTAAGCTAACTCAAGAAATATGTAATTAATGAACGTTTTTGCCGAGGAGATCTTAGTCCCGCAATTTTACATCTAACTATTTGGTGCAGTATTTTTCGTGTGAAAAAATCAGCATGAAAACGAGTTGTCTCTGGTTGAACGCCAACAAACTTCATTGAAGAATCCTTACTGTTGACTGATCACTAACAGAGGGTAGGTAGTAGACTTCGGCTCCCAAACTTCGGCCTGCCTGGAAAAAAAGGTTGTGCGCACAAACAGCCGAAAAAAACCCTTGTCAAACACTAAAACGAACAAACATTTCACAAAATGTTGTCATAATATACACTACATGACCAAAAGTATGTGGACACCTGCTCTTTGAACATCTCATTCCAAAATCATGGTCATTAATATGGAGTTGGTCCCCCTTTGCTGCTATAACAGCCTTCACTCTTCTGGGAAGGCTTTCCACTAGACGTTGGAACATTGCTGCAGGGACTTGCTTCCATTCAGCCACAGGCATTAGTGAGGTCTGGCACTGACGTTGGGTGATTAGGACTTCCCCAAACTGTTGCCATAAAGTTGGAAGCACATAATTGTCTAGAATGCCATTGTATGCTGTAGTGTTAAGATTTCCCTTCACTGGAACTAAGGGGCCTAGGGCAAACAATGAAAAACAGCCCCAGACCATTATTCCTCCCCCACCAAACTTTACAGTTGGCACTATGCATTGGGGCAGGTAGCGTTCTCCTGTCATCTGCAAAACACGTCGGACTGCCAGATGGTGAAGCGTGATTCATCACTCTAGAGAACGTGTTTCCACTGCTCCAGAGTCCAATGGCAGCAAGCTTTACACCACTCCACCTCACGCTTGGCATTGAGCATTATGATTTTAGTCTTGTGTGCGGCTGCTCAGCCATGGAGACCCATTTCATGAAACTCCCGACGAACAGTTCTTGTGCTGACGTTGCTTCCAGAAGCAGTTTGGAACTCGTAGTGAGTGTTGCAACCGAGGACAGATGCACTTCAGCACTCGGCGGTCCCGTTCTGTGTGCTTGTGTGGCCCATTACTTCACGGCTGAGCCATTGTTGCTCTTAGACGTTTCCACTTCACGATTAACAGCACTAAGAATTTACTGGGGCAGCTCTAGCAGGGCAGAAATTTGACAAACTGAAAGGTGGCATCCAATTACGGTGCCAGGTTGAAAGTCACTGAGCTCTTCAGTAAGCCCATTTTACTGCAAATTTGTCTAAGGAGATTGCGTGTGCTCAATTTTATACACCCCTCAGCAACGGTTGTGGCTGAAATAGCCAAATCCACTAATTTGTTGGGGTGTCCACATACTTTTGTGTGTATATATAGTGTATGTACGAACTGTTTTGAATACAAAACATGCGGACGCCTTAACACAGTCTTGTGGGGGAGATGGAGGAAGGGCATTTCCATGGTAACAGAATTACACCGAGACTCAGATGTTTCACTTAAATGTATGCTAAATAAAAACCATTGATTTAAAAGTTTAACAGACCATACAACTTTATGCAAAAGGCATACTTTTAACCATTTAGACAGAAAAAAAACACATTTAGTGTAAGAACTGTGCAGATGCAAAGCTTGGTAACAGAATTTGGGTAAAACCTCTTATGTGAGCAAGTTTTCCAAAAACTCAAAATTATGATCAAAAGATATCTGCAGAAAGAATGGGGTGTCAGCTATGACATGATACCATGACTTTGAAAAAATATATACACTGCTCAAAGAAATTAAGGGAACACTAAAATAACACATCCTAGATCTGAATTAATGAAATATTCTAATTAAATACTTTTTTCTTTACATAGTTGAATGTGCTGACAACAAAATCACACAAAAATGTTCAATGGATATCAAATGTATCAATCCATGGAGGTCTGGATTTGGAGTCACACTCAAAATTAAAGTGGAAAACCACACTACAGGCTATTCCAACTTTGATGTAATGTCCTTAAAACAAGTTCAAATGAGGCTCAGTAGTATGTGTGGCCTCCACGTGCCTGTATGACCTCCCTACAACGCCCGGTGGCGGATGGTCTCCTGAGGGATCTCCTCCCAGACCTGGACTAAAGCATCCGCCAACTCCTGGACAGTCTGTGGTGCAACGTGGAGTTGGTGGATGGAGCGAGACATGATGTCCCAGATGTGCTCAATTGGATTCAGGTCTCATCTCGGTACCTAATGGCAGTCAGGCTACCTCTGGCGAGCACATGGAGGGCTGTGTGGCCCCCCCAAAGAAATGCCACGCCACACCATGACTGACCCACCGCCAAACCGGTCATGCTGGAGGATGTTGCAGGCAGCAGAACGTTCTCCACGGCGTCTCCAGACTCTGTCACGTGCTCGGTGTGACCCTGCTTTCATCTGTGAAGAGCACACATTTCTGGCAAATGCCAAACGTCCTGCACGGTGTTGGGCTGTATAAGCACAACTCCCACCTGTGGACGCCGGGCCCTCATACCACCCCCATGGAGTCTGTTTCTGACCATTTGAGCAGACACATGCACATTTGTGGCCTGCTGGAGGTCATTTTGCAGGGCTCTGGCAGTGCTCCTCCTGCTCCTCCTTGCACAAAGGTGGAGGTAGCGGTCCTGCTGCTGGGTTGTTGCCCTCCTACGGCCTCCTCCACGTCTCCTGATGTACTGGCCTGTCTCCTGGTAGCGCCTCCATGCTCTGGACACTACGTTGACAGACACAGCAAACCTTCTTGCCACAGCTCGCATTGATGTGTCGTCCTGGATGAGCTGCACTACCTGAGCCACTTGTGTGGGTTGTAGACTCCGTCTCATGCTACCACTAGAGTGAAAGCACCGCCAGCATTCAAAAGTGACCAAAACATCAGCCAGGAAGCATAGGAACTGAGAAGTGGTCTGTGGTCACCACCTGCAGAACCACTCCTTTATTGGGGGTGTCTTGCTAATTGCCTATAATTTCCACCTGTTGCCTATTCCATTTGCACAACAGCATGTGAAATTTATTGTCAATCAGTGTTGCTTCCTAAGTTTGATTTCACAGAAGTGTGATTGACTTGGAGTTACATTGTGTTGTTTTTTATTTTTATTTTACCTTTATTTAACTAGGCAAGTCAGTTAAGAACAAATTCTTATTTTCAATGACGGCCTAGGAACAGTGGGTTAACTGTCTGTTCAGGGGCAGAACGACAGATTTGTACCTTGTCAGCTCGGGGGTTTGAACTTGCAACCTTCCGGTTACTAGTCCAACACTCTAACCGCAGTGTATTATGGTTTTTTAACTACAGTAAGTGAAGTGGATTTACATCCAGTTACAGAATTGCGGTAACCAGTGGTGAAAAAAGTACCAAATTGTCATAATTGAGTAAAAGTAAAAATACCTTTCAAGAAAATGACTGAAGTAAAAGTGAAAGTCACCCAGTACAATACTACGTGAATAAAAGTAAACAATATTTGTTTTTAAATATACTTAAGTATCAAAAGTAAAAATCATTTCAAATAAAGAAAACCAGACGGCCACTAGCCAATTTGTATTTGTTTTGGGATGTTCTCTTAATAAGTGTGTGAAATTGTTTATTGGACCATTTTCCTGTCCTGCTAAGCACTTTTTCAAAATGTCCATCTGTTTTTTCACTCCAGAATAAAGAGTGCTGTTTTGGGTTTGACACCAGGGCCACACTCCAGGAAAATGTCTGCCAGATGGCAAGTAGGGATGTTCTCTTAAAAGTACATTATTTTCTTTAGGAATGTAGTGGAGTAAAAGTTGCCAAAAATATAAATATTCAACTAAAGTATAGATGCACAAAATACTTTCAAGTACTAGGTACAGGTAGTTTACACCACTGGAGGTAATGGGATTTCATTATGGGTCCCTAATCTGTCCTATACAGAAATGCATAATTATGGATATGAATGTCATTCTCTTTATGGATGTATCCTAAATAGGTACAAAAGGTATAAATATGCTATATCCTCCTTTGCATATGTGTGTACTGTTCTACACACTGGTTATTATTTGAAGGAGCTCTGCCACCAAACAAGACCAAATTTGGTCCAATCATAGACGTCCATGTTTCACAAGTTTCAAAGTACAGCACAGCACAGTACAGTACAGTAGAGTTCAGTACAATCAAGTAGAGTATAGTTAAGTACACTACAGTAGATTATAGTACAGTAAAGAGAAGTATAGTACAGTAACGTTCAGTACAGCGAAGTATATCCACTCAATTCTACTGTTCAAGAACAGTTCAGGACTGTCCTGAACTATACTTTTCCTTACTATACTGAACTATACTCTACTTTTCTTTTCCTTACTGTACTGTGCTGTCCAAACTTGTGATACATCGATGTCAATGATTCGGTCCGACCTGTACCAAATCAATCATGGACCTCTATGTTTTGGACCAAAAAAGACATCTGTGGACGTTGAAATAAAGGCCAGGGCGGACTGACCAAATTTCAACGTCCAAGGACGTCCGGTGTCAGTCGGTGCTTAGCGGGTGATGATGCATGTTACAGTAAATGGAAAGAGAGGGAGAGTTGACATTAATATACAGTGCCTTCGGAAAGTATTCAGATCCCTTGATTTCTTTTCCTAATTTTGTTACGTTACAGCCTTATTCTAAAATGTATTAATCATTTTCCCCTCAATCTACACACAATGCCCCATAATGACAAAGAAAAAATAGGATTTGACATTTTTGCTAATTTATTGCAAAAAAAAATGAAATATGACATTTACATAAGTATTCAGACCCTTTACTCCGTACTTTGTTGAAGCACCTTAGGCAGCGATTACAGCTTTGAGTATTCTAGGGTATGACACTACAAGCTTGGCACACCTGTATTTGGGGAGTTTCTCCCATTCTTCTCTGCAGATCCTCTCAAGCTCTGTCAGGTTGGATGGGAGCGTTGCTGCACAGCTATTCTCAGGTCTATCCAGAGATGTTCGATCGGGTTCAAGTCTGGTCTCTGGCTGGGCCACTCAAGGACATTCAGAGACTTGTCTCGAAGCCACTCCTGCATTGTCTTGGCTGTGTGCTTCGGGTCATTGTCCTGTTGGAAGGTGAACCTTCGCCCCAGTCTGAGGTCCTGAGCGCTCTGGAGCAGGTTTCCATCCAGGATCTCTCTGTACTTTGCTCATCTTTGCCTCAATCCTGACTAGTCTCCCAGTCCCTGCCGCTGAAAAACATCGGCCAACACCATGCTTTACTGTAGGGATGGTGCCAGGTTTCCTCCAGGGTGACGCTTGGCATTCAAGCCAAAGAGTTCAATCTTGGTTTCATCAGACCAGAGAATCTTGGTTCTCATGGTCTGGGAGTCTTTAGGTTCCTTTTGGCAAACTCCAAGCGGGCTGTCATGTGCCTTTTACTGAGAAGTGGCTTCCATCTGGCCACTCTATCTTAAATGCCTGATTGGTAGAGTGCTGCAGAGATGGTTGTCCTTCTGGAAGTTTGTCCCATCTCCACAGAGGAACTTTAGAACTCTGTCAGAGTGACCATCGGGTTCTTGGTCACCTCCCTGACCAAGGCCCTTCTCCCCCAATTGCTCAGTTTGGCCGGGCAGTCAACTCTAGGAAGAGTCTTGGTGGTTCTTCCATTTAAGAATAATAGAGGCTACTGTGTTCTTGGGGACCTTCAATGCTGCAGACATTTTTGGTACTCTTCCCCAGATCTGTGCCCCGACATAATCTCATAGCTCTAGGGAGAATTCCTTCGACCCATGGCTTGATTTTGTGCTCTGACATGGACTGTCAACTGTGGGATCTTATATAGACAGGTGTGTGCCTTTCCAAATCATGTCCAATCAATTGAATTTACCACAGGTGGACTGCAATCAAGTTGTAGAAACATAAAAAATTATCAATGGAAACAGGATGCACCTGAGATCAATTTCGAGTCTCATAGCAAAAGGGCTGAATACTTATGTAAATAAGGTATTTCTGTTTTTATTGTTAATGCATTTGCTAAAATTTCCAATGATCAGTTAACTTTGTCATTATGGGCTATTGTGTGTAGATTGCTGAGGATTTCTATTTATAATCAATTTTAGAATAAGGCTGTAACGTAACAAAATGTGGAAAAAGTCGAGGGGTCTGAATACTTTCCGAAGGCACTGTATATAAGAAAGAGAGAGATTATGAAGGCAGATGACCCTCAGACTGGTCTCACTCAGACAGCCAGCATCTTACCTCGATTGCAAGGACGTCTGTATGAGGAACCAGACAAGAGGGCAATGGACGCAGAACACACACAAACACCCAGACACTCTTAAGGCCTCTATGTGAGGCTGGAATAGATGATGCACCAGCCCATCACCAGCACGGCCTGTATGTGTGTGTATGTGTGTGTGTGTGTTTGTTTTGTGTGCGCACTTGCGTGCTGGCGTGTGTGTGTGTGTGTCTCCGGGCATATAAAGTGCAGCCCCAGCACAATCCCCTGACAGCCAGGCTGGCGAGAGAGAGGTTATCCAGACTTTACACCCCAAGCAGACAGAATGAGAAAAAAAACAGTTATCAGCTGAACATAACAGTATGCCAGTGGAAGGGAGGACAGTAGAAGGTGACCCAAGTGGTTTGTGACTACTATGATTTCAATTACCTATTTTTCTGAAATTCTGTTACTGATTTGGTAACAGAATTGGGTTTTAATCACTTAATAATTTAGAAACAAAATTGAGGTCTACCTTTTCTTGTGACTTTTATTTTCATGAGGGATAGAAAAAATTATCCTGGGGCCTCTCGAGTGGCGCAGCAGTCTAAGGCACTGCATCGCAGTGCTATAAGCGTCACTACAGCCCGGGGTTCAATCCCAGGCTGTGTCGCTGCCGACCACGCCCGGGAGACCTATGAGGCTGCGCACACTTGCCCCAGCGTCGTCCGGGTTAGGGGATGGTTTGGCCGGCTGGGATGTTCTTGTCCCATTGCGCTCTAGTGACTCTTTGTTGCGGGCCGTGCGCATGCACACTGACTTGACACATTGGTGCTGCTGACTTCCGGGTTGAGGAAGCAGTGTGTCATGAAGCAGTGTGACTTGGCAGGGTCATGTTTTGGATGACGCTCTTGACCTTCGCCTCACCGAGTCCGTGCGGGAGTTGCGGCGATGGGACAAGACTGTAACTACCCAATTGGATATCACGAAAATGGGGTAAAAAGTTATTTAAAAAATATATAATTATTTTAAAAATCCTAAACTAAATATACAGTAAGTGTTGAAATTAGTTGGCAGGTTTTTCCATCTGTTTGACCAGAAATCCAATCCTTTGCTTATTCCTAATTTTTTTAATGGAAAATAGTTGAAAAATGTATTTATGCCTTAATTATAAAAAATAAAAAACCTCTTAGCTTTCATTTGACACCAAATTTAACATTCTACTATGAACTTAACATATTGGTGCTCATTGGTCATTTTAGACGGAAATGACCGGAAACATTGATAATGAGGAAGGAAGAACACTAAAACGTTGTTTTTCTAAGATGCAAGTGTGGCAAATCGTCTTGAACAGGGCTTGGAACCAGTAACCAGGTAACAGGGCAAGTGCACTGCGTTCTGCACCACAAAGGTCCAGACCTCTTGGCAGGTGTTGTAATGCACTTAGAAAGGGAAGCTCCACAAGCTGCCTACACAGCACAGTAGCAGACTGGACCTGCCTATGGTGGATTAATGTTATTATTCAGTCTAACATTAGAAGGTGTGACCACCCCTCAGTAATAGAGATCAGTGCTGTAGCCCAATTCTCTCCAGGGGAATATATAAGAAAGAGAGAGATTATGAAGGCAGATGACCCTCAGACTGGTCTCACTCAGACAGCCAGCAGCCATCTTACCTCGATTGCAAGGACGTCTGTATGAGGAACCAGACACCTGGACACGGACATTAAGCCCTTTGTCAAACGCCACATCAATACCCCTCTGGGTACCATGGCAATGACACACTGTGCCACGAGGAGGAGAAACGGCATTCTAGTGGGTAGAACAGGAGGTAGAAGCAACAGGGATATTAGAATTCTAGACTTAGAATAAGCTAAGTATCACAATACTCTTTCCATGGCAACAATGTTAACACGAAGCAGACCTAACTCTTTGGTCCTTTAAAAACCTGCTGTATGTAAAATATTGTGTGTTGTAGCTTAAAAATAAATTAATGTGACTCTGGATGACAATATAATGATGTTTGTTTACAAAATTAGGGCTGCTTTCCTGAAGAAGTCAAATCCGCTTCGTGTTTTGTTTCCTTGCCACGCTACTAACGAGTATCACGAGTATGTACTTGTGATGGTATTACTGTACAAAATAGCTTATTAAAACTAGAGGTGGACAGAACATGACTTTTCAACGCCGATACCGATTAATCGGACATTTTTTATATATACAGTGGGGCAAAAAAGTATTTAGTCAGCCACCAATTGTGCAAGTTCTCCCACCTAAAAATATGAGATATACCTGAATTTTCATCATAGGTACACTTCAACTATGACAGATAAAATGAAAAAAAAAATCCAGAAAATCACATTGTAGGATTTTTAATGAATTTATTTGCAAATTATGGTGGAAAATAAGTATTTGGTCAATAACAAAAGTTTCTCAATACTTTGTTATATACCCTTTGTTGGCAATGACAGCGGTCAAACGTTTTCTGTAAGTCATCACAAGGTTTTCACACACTGTTGCTGGTATTTTGGCCCATTCCTCCTCTGTAATTTGGCCTTCACATGAGTCTTTCTGTACAGATGTTAATTTTACATTATTAATAGGAAAACAATCCATACAATTAGCTTCGTTTAGTGGAAGTGGGGGAGACTGAAACAAATATATTCTTAAAGTACTTTACTTCCTCTTTCCCCCACTGTATATATATATATATATATGTGTGTGTGTAATAATGACAATTACAACAATACTGAATGAACAATTAATACTTATTTTAACTTAATATAATACATAAATAACATCTATTTAATCTCAAATAAGTAATGAAACATGTTCAATTTGGTTTAAATAAAGCAAAAACAGTGTTGGAAAAGAAAATAAAAGTGCAATATGTGCCATGCAAAAAAGCTAATGTTTAAGTTCCTTGCTCAGAACATGAGAAACATGAGAACATATGAAAGCTGGTGGTTCCTTTGAACATGAGTCTTCAATATTCCCAGTTAAGAAGTTTTAGGTTGTAGTTATTATAGGCATTATGACGCGTCAACTATTTCTCTCTATACCATATGTTTTTCATATACCTTTGACTATTGGATGTTCTTAGAGGCACTTTAGTATTGCCAGCCTAATCTCAGGAGTTGGTAGGCTTGAAGTCATAAACAGCGCTGTGCTCAAGCATTGCTAAGAACTGCTGGCAAACGCAGTAATGTGCTGTTGGAATGCATGCTTACGAGCCTGCTGCTGCCTACCACCGCTCATTCAGACTGCTCTATCAAATCATAGACTTAATTATAATATAATAAACACACAGAAATACGAGCCTTTGGTCATTTATATGGTCAAATTCGGAAACTATCATTTCGAAAACAAAACTTTTATTCTTTCAGTGAAATAAGGAACCGTTCTGTATTTTATAGAACGGGTGGCAACCCTAAGTCTAAATATTTATTTTACATTGCACAACCTTCAATATTATTTCATAATTATGTACAATTCTGGCAAATTAATTACGGTCTTTGTTAGGAAGAAATGGTCTTCACACAGTTCGCAACGAGCCAGGCGGCCCAAACTGCTACATATACCCTGACTCTGCTTGGACTGAACGCAAGAGAAGTAACACAATTTCTCCAGTTAATATTGCCTGCTAACATGCATTTCATTTCACTAAATATGCAGGTTTAAAAAAATATACACTTCCGTGTAATGATTTTAAGAAAGGCATTGATGTTTATGGTTAGGTACATTTGTGCAACGATTGTGCTTTTTTTCGCGAATGCACTTTTGTTAAATCTTCACCCGTTTGACGAAATTGAAGAAGGCTGTGATTCAATGATAAATTAACAGGCAAACGCATTGATTATATGCAACACAGGGACAAGCTAGTTAACCTAGGAATATCATCAACCATGTGTAGTTAACTAGTGATTATGTTAAGATTGATTGATTGTTTTTTTATAAGATACGTTTAATGCTAGCTAGCAACTTACCTTGGCTCCTTGCTGCACTCGCGTAACAGGTGGTCAGCCTGCCACGCAGTCTCCTCGTGGATTGCAATGTGATGGGCCATAATCCGCGCCCAAAAAGCCAGATTACCGATTGTTAGGAAAACTTTAAAATCGGCCCTAATTAAATCAGCCATGCCGATTAAATCGGCCAACCACTAAACAAAACAAGCAATGTCCACAATTATTTCATCTGGGCTATATTTACTCTCATACATCAAATAGTTTGCCATACTAGAGTAAACATGGAAAGAAAAATCTAGAATATCACATAAACAAGTTAGGTTTATTGAAATGATACTCCTGTGATTTTGAAAGAAATTGACAGACAAGACCATCTAGCCTCTCTCTCTCCTATCACGAGGCTGATAAATGCCACATGTATTCTATTCAAATGCTGCTGCTTTAGCCCCACCGGGTCAGTCGCATGAGTCCCATTAGATTAGGCATGTGATTACATTACAGCCTAAAGGTCTAAAAACATATCTTACAGCCAGGCCCCTTCTGACAGCCTACACAACAGGAGAGATAACACTGGGTTAGTCAGTAGTACCTACTACACTACCAATAAGGGACATACTGGCAGGTCTGGAGTCAGCCCCGTTGCCTGTGTGGACTTCATACTCTAATCATTGGATGGTCTATTGATATCACTCTTTCTCACACACACACACACAAAGACACGCACGCACACCCACATGCATGCAGGTGCACACACACGCAGTCTTTCTTGTCCCTTTCTAATCTCCAAATCCTAATGATGTGGTCCTCATTCCGTACGCGTGAAATAACAGCCCTATACAGCTGTTCTTTAGGTTTCCGTCTACCTAGTACCTCATCAGTGGACAACGTGTGCCTGTGCCATCTAACCTCAGAGACATTCTGACCAGCTACTGAGGCAGTAGACGCAAGACTCAGACACAGTTCCCTCTGGTTCGGCATTGATCGTCCTCTGCATAGACAGAGATTTATCCCTATAGTACTCTACTGCCAAGCCCACACAGACCCACACCCATCAAGTCCCATAATATCTCACCGAGACTGAACAGGATCTGGCTGATTTGTATTTAAAATCTGCAAATATTATGCCTTGTGCCGACATTTTATGATAAACTGATTACAGGAGCAGTATACGGTATCTAATAGGTATACCAAGTCCTAGTAGGGAGAGGCTAGGCTACTACTACCACCGTTCCAGTTGGAAAAGCCTCAAAACCAAGGCAATGACTGAACACTACTCCCTATAAGAAAAAGAATAGTCAACTATGATGCAGTTTCCCAGCATGGTTGACAAGACCATGTTCATGCTCCCCCCTGCATACCACTATACTATCACATTCTAGATCTAATGGAAACTTAGGCTAAATCCACCATGATCCTTCACTCTGTGGACTTTGTGATACACACTGAATACACCGAGTACATGCATTCACGCATGCACTGAACACACACACACACACACACTTCTACCCAGGCCATGTCTGTAAGTTATCTTGTCTAATCTTTTCCAATAAGCATTTTGACCAGAGCCCTAAGGGCCCTGTTCAAAAGTCCTGCACTACATACGGAATAGGGTGCCATTTGGGGTGCAGACAGGGTTGCTCCCTGTCACAGTGAACCTGGAGACTGATTTAAACCACTAATAGGACTCTCCCTCCCTGTCACAGTGAACCTGGAGACTGATTTAAACCACTAATAGGACTCTCCCTCCCTGTCACAGTGAATCTAAAGACTGATTTAAATCACTAATAGGACTCTCCCTCCCTGTCACAGTGAATCTAAAGACTGATTTAAATCACTAGAAGGACTCTCCCTCCCTGTCACAGTGAACCTGGAGACTGATTTAAACCACGAGTAGGACTCTCCCTCCCTGTCACAGTGAATCTAAAGACTGATTTAAAATCACTAGTAGGACTCTCCCTCCCTGTCACAGTGAACCTAGAGACTGATTTAAACCACTAATAGGACTCTCCCTCCCTGTCACAGTGAACCTGGAGACTGATTTAAACCACTAGTAGGACTCTCCCTCCCTGTCACAGTGAACCTGGAGACTGATTTAAACCACTAATAGGACTCTCCCTCCCTGTCACAGTGAACCTGGAGACTGATTTAAACCACTAATAGGACTCTCCCTCCCTGTCACAGTGAACCTGGAGACTGATTTAAACCACTAGTAGGACTCTCTCTCCCTGTCATAGTGAACCTAAAGACTGATTTCAGCATATCGATTGTGCTACCAGGGCTGGTAAAACCCTGGAGCGTGGTTATTCTAACTTCTGCGGCGCATATAAGGCCCTCCCCCACCCTCCTTTCGGAAAAGCTGACCACGACTCCATTTGGTTGCTTCCAGCCTACAGACAGAGACTAAAACAAGAAGCTCAACGCTGGACCGACCAATCTGATTCCACGCTTCAAGACTGCTTCGATCACGTGGATTGGGATGTGTTCCGCATTGCGTCCAAAAACAACATTGACGAATACGCTGATTCGGTGAGCGAGTTCATTAGAAAGTGCATCGGCGAGGTTATACCCACAGCAACGATTAAAACATTCCCAAACCAAAAACCGGGGATTGATGGTAGGATTTGCGCAAAACTGAAAGCGCGAACCACTGCTTTTAACCAAGGCAGGGTGACCGGAAACATGACCGAATACAAACAGTGTAGCTATTTCCTCCACAAGGCAATCAAACAAGCTAAGTGTCAGTATAAAGACAAAGTAGAGACGCAATTCAACGGCTCAGACACAAGAGGTATGTGGCAGGGTCTACAGTCAATCACAGATTACAAAAAGAAAACCAGCCCCGTCACGGACCAGGATGTCTTGCTCCCAGACAGACTAAATAACTTTTTGCTCGCTTTGAGGACAATACAGTGCCACTGACACGGCCCGCTACCAAAACCTGTGGGCTCTCCTTCACTGCAGCCGAAGTGAGTAAAACATTTAAACGTGTTAACCCTCGCAAGGCTGCAGGCCCAGACGGCATCCCCAGCGTCCCCAGCCACGTCCTCAGAGCATGCGCAGACCAGCTGGCTGGTGTGTTTACGGACATATTCAATCAATCATTATCCCAGTCTGCTGTTCCCACATGCTTCAAGAGGGCCACCATTGTTCCTGTTCCCAAGAAAGCTAAGGTAACTGAGCTAAACCACTACCGCCCGTAGCACTCACTTACATCATCATGAAGTGCTTTGAGAGACTAGTCAAGGACCATATCACCTCCACCCTACCTGACACCCTAGACCCACTCCAATTCGTTTACCGCCCCAATAGGTCCACAGACGACGCAATCGCAACCACACTGCACACTGCCCTAACCCATCTGGACAAGAGGAATACCTATGTGAGAATTGCTGTTCATCGACTACAGCTCAGCATTTAACACCATAGTACCCTCCAAACTAGTCATCAAGCTCGAGACCCTGAGTCTCGAACCCGCCCTGTGCAACTGGGTACTGGACTTTCTGACGGGCTGCCCCCAGGTGGTGAGGGTAGGTAACAACATCTCCACCCCGCTGATCCTCAACACTGGAGCCCCACAAGGGTGCGTTCTGAGCCCTCTCCTGTACTCCCTGTTCAGCCATGATTGCGTGGCCATGCACGCCTCCAACTCAATCATTAAGTTTGCGGACGACACTACAGTGGTAGGCTTGATTACCAACAACGACGAGACGGCCTACAGGGAGGAGGTGAGGGCCCTCAGAGTGTGGTGTCAGGAAAATAACCCCACACTCAACGTCAACAAAACATAGATGATGATTGTGGACTTCAGGAAACAGCAGAGGGAGCACCCCCCTATCCACATCGACGGAACAGTAGTGGAGAGGGTAGTAGGTTTTAAGTTCCTAGGCGTACACATCACGGACAAACTGAATTGTTCCACACACACAGACAGCATTGTGAAGAAGGCGCAGCAGCGCCTCTTCAACCTCAGGAGGCTGAAGAAATTTGGCTTGTCACCAAAAGCACTCACAAACTTCTACAGATGCACAATCGAGAGCATCCTGTCGGGCTGTATCACCGCCTGGTAGGGCAATTGCTCCGCCCACAACCGCAAGGCTCTCCAGAGGTTAGTGAGGTCTGCACAACGCATCACCGGGGGCAAACTACCTGCCCTCCAGGACACCTACACCACCCGATGTCACAGGAAGGCCATAAAGATCATCAAGGACAACAACCACCCGAGACATTGCCTGTTCACCCCGCTATCATCCAGAAGGCGAGGTCAGTACAGGTGCATCAAAGCAGCGACCGAGAGACTGAAAAACAGCTTCTATCTCAAGGCCATCAGACTGTTAAACAGCCACCACTAACATTGAGTGGCTGCTGCCAACACACTGACTCAACTCCAGCCACTTTAATAATGGGAATTGATGGGAAATGATGTAAAATATATCACTAGCCACTTTAAACAATGCTACCTAACATAATGTTTACATACCCTACATTATTCATCTCATATGTATACATATATACTGTACTCTGTATCATCTACTGCATCTTTATGTAATACATGTATCACTAGCCACTTTAACTATGCCACTTTGTTTACATACTCATCTCATATGTATATACTGTACTCGATACCATCTACTGTATCTTGCCTATGCCGCTCTGTACCATCACTCATTCATATATCTTTATGTACATATTCTTTATCCCCCTACACTTGTGTGTATAAGGCAGTAGTTTGGAATTGTTAGTTAGATTACTTGTTGGTTATTACTGCATTGTCGGAACTAGAAGCACAAGCATTTCGCTACACTCGCATTAACATCTGCTAACCATGTGTATGTGACAAATAAAATTGGATTTGATTTGATTTAAACCACTAGAAGGACTCTCCCTCCCTGCCACAGTGAACCTGGAGACTGATTTAAATCACTAGAAGGACTCTCCCTCCCTGCCACAGTGAACCTGGAGACTGATTTAAACCACTAGAAGGACTCTCCCTCCCTGTCACAGTGAACCTGAAGACTGATTTAAACCACTAGAAGGACTCTCCCTCCCACTCACAGAGACACTTAACCACTGGCTTCAGTGAATCATCAGATGAATGTTGACTGAATAAAAATCGACATAAATCTTACCAATGTCTCTACAATGTCACCGTTGTTACAACCCCTCTCTCTTTCACACACACCCCACAGACACACAGTGATAAATGGTGAAGGATGCCTGTTGTGAATTTTTATTACCACATCCTCCCAGACACTCTTCTTTGCCTTTTTGTCCTTGCTGGGCTTACAGGGCTCCCTGCCACACCCTTGTGTGTGTGTGTGTGTGTGTGTGTGTGTGTGTGTGTGTGTGTGTGTGTGTGTGTGTGTGTGTGTGTGGTGTCTTTACGAGCAGCGTGTCGGTGGCCGTCATGGAGGACACAGATGTGGAGCCAGCAACAGTAAAAACAGACCCATAAAGACACTGAAAAGAGTCCTTTACGAGACCAGCACAGATGTGGAGCCAGCAACACATGCATTCAAATCACTGGAGCCATTAACTTCTATACTCCATCCCAGTCAATGTCATCCCATCTCAGCCTGACTCTCTCTGGGGTCTGCCCTTGGGTTCTTCTTATCTCAGACACCAAAGGGCACATCTCAAGAATCTGAGTGACTTCCTCTCCTTATTGATGTGAAAGAGCTGGATAAATGAAAGTAAAATCCCAGTAGACATCATCCACCATACTGCTTCATTTACCCTGTTTTCAAACCATGTTGATGAATGTAGTGTTTCATTTTATTATTTTTTTAAGAAAAAAAAAAAGGTTTTCTTAAGGACTGAAACAGTCGGAATCATTTCTGGAATTTTCATATATGACAAGGAAAATGGCCACTATAGAGAAGTGAATGATTCCAACCAAATTATATCCACATTACTGAGCCATAAAAAGGCAACAATCAGTCCATGAACACTTTGTGATGACTTAACAGCTCCATTGACTTCCAGCAGTAAACTCAGCACTCCCCTCCTTCCCACCCCTCCCTATGGGCTTAAGATAATTATTTCAGTAGAAACTTTACTATCTCAGGGCATCAGTGTTTAAACATAAAGTAGAAGACTTAAGTGGGAGCAAAGGGCAATGTTATGACTGAACCCTCATAGTAATCACAGCTTGAGGAAATGGCTGTGCTGGCAAAGTGATATGATTACTACAAGCTGAAGTATGAGGAAACAGGCCATAGAATATCTAATCATGGGTTAAGTAAAGCTGTGTGAAGGTCCATTCATCTTGGATGAAGATTTTTCAGGGGCAGGACAGGAAAACACAAAAGAGAACGAATATTCACCACACATACACTACCAGTCAAAAGGTTGGACACACCTACTCCTTTTTCTTGATTTGTACTATTTTCTACATTGTAGGATAATAGTGAGAACATCAAAACTATGAAATAACACATATGGAAACATGTAGTAACCAAAAAAAGTGTTAAACAAATCAGAATATATTTTATATTCTTCAAAGTAGTCACCCTTTGCCTTCCATGACAGCTTTGCACACGCTTGGCATTCTCTCAACCAGCTTCATGGGGTAGTCACCTGGAATGCATTTCAATTAACAGGTGTGCCTTCTTAAAAGTTAATTTGTGGAATTTCTTTCCTTCTTAATGCGTTTGAGCCAATCCGATGTAGGGGTGGTATACAGAAGATAGCCCTATTTGGTAAAAGACCAAGTCCATATTATTGCAAGAACAGCTCAAATAAGCAAAGAGAAACCACAGCCCATCATTACTTTAAGACATGGAGGTCAGTCAATCTGGACAATTTCAAGAACTTTGAAAGTTTCTTCAAGTGCAGTTGCAAAAACCATCTAGCGCTATGATGAAACTGGCTCTCATGAGGGCTACCACAGGAAAGGAAGACCCAGAGTTACCTCTGCTGCAGAGGATAAGTTCATTAGAGTTACCAGCTTCAGAAATGGCCAATTAACTGCATGTCAGATTGCAGCCCAAATAAATGCTTCAACTGTTCAGAGGAGACTCCGTGAATCAGGCCTTCATGGTCAAATTGCTGCAAAGAAACCATTACTAAAGGACACCAATAAGAAGAGACTTAATTGGGCCAAGAAACACAAGCAATGGACATTAGACTGGTGGAAATTTGTCTGGTCTGGTCTGGTCTGTCTGGTCTGGAGTCCAAATTTGAGATTTTTGGTTCCAACCGCCGTGTCTTTGTGAGATGCAGAGTCGGTGAACGGATGGCTCCCACCGGGAAGCATGGAGGAGGTGTGATAGGGCTTTTCTGGTGACATTGTCAGTGATATATTTAGAATTCAAGGCACACTTAACCATCATGGCTACCACAGCATTCTGCAGCGATACACTCCCACTAAGCGCAAACCAGATGGGATGGTATCATTTGTTTTTCAACAGGACAATGACCCAAAACACACCTCCAGGCTGTGTAAGGGCTATTTGACCAAGACGGAGAGTGATGGAGTGCTGCATATGATGACCTGGCCTCCACAATCACCTGACCTTAACCCAATTGAGATGGTTTGGGATGAGTTGGACTGCAGAGTGAAGGAAAAAAAGCGAATAAGTGCTCAGAATATGTGGGAACTCCTTCAGGACTGTTGGAAAAGCATTCCAGGTGACTACCTCAAGAAGCACTTTTTTGGTTACTACATGATTCCATATGTGTTATTTCATAGTTTTGATGTCTTCACTATTATTCAACAAAGTAGAAAATAGTCAACAAAAATAAAGAAAAACCCTTGAATGAGTAGGTGTATCCAAACTTTTGACTGGTTTGACTGAGCTGATTGAACTGGAGTTGGAAGTGTATTTGACTGTTATTGAACCTTGTTTGTCAGCGCTCTGCGATTCAAAACTAACAGCCACAAGGAAACTGCTATAGTTTTCAGTCTGGGAGTGACAGTTGACTTTCAGTCAACACTCAGGTAGTGGGTTGTTGCCTTTCTTCATGATTGTAACCTATCACCAGCTCACTACCTCTGTTACATAAGAAAGACACAGACTACACAGTGAGATCAGATGGACGTTTACCACAGTGGGGAAAGGTGAAAGGTCATTAAAACAGGATACATGGGCGCTGTGGAAGGAGAAAGCGACCTGAATGTAATCCTGAGAAGGCCTTGCTGTCCTGGACAACACCAACAGACAGACAGTAGGAGCTTGGGCATAGCCTATTTGTCAAACTGACAGAGACACCCACAGACGGCGTTAGCTATCTGAGCAAATAGTGAATAAGCCAGAATAAAAGACGAGAAAGCAGACTGTTTATGGACGCCCGGTTCTTACTCTACAGCCCTTTCAGAATCAAAACAACATTTTAACTTTTGCCAAAAGTTATTAGGTCATTGTTTCAAGCTCTGACTGGGAACAGAGGCACACTTTGTTAGGAGTTCCATCACCATAGAAACACATACAGAACTGTGCCACACTGTGTTTACGTCAGATATCAAAAGGATGAAAAAATCTATCCATCAAAACAAAATGCCTTGCACTGACAAAGTCGCAAAACCAATACATTATTACATTTACACTACTAAAATGATGTGGACACCTGCTCGTGGAAACATCATATTCCAAAATCATGGTCATTATTATGGAGTTGGTCCCACCTTTGCTGCTATAAGAGTCTCCACTCTTCTGGGAAGGCTTTCCACTAGATGTTGGAACATTGCTGTGGGGACTTGCTTCCATTCAGCCACAAGAACCTGTGCCCCCACACATTGACTCTGTATCAGTACCCCCTGTATATAGTCTCGCAGTTGTTATTTTACTGCTGCTCTTTAATTACTTGTTACTTTTATCTCTTATTCTTATCTGTATTTTATTCAACTGCATTTTTGGTTAGGGGCTCGTAAGTAAGCATTTCAGTGTTGTATTCAGCGCGTGTGACAAATACAATTTGATTTGAAGAACATTAGTGAGTTCGGGGACTAATGTTGGTTGATTAGACCTGGCTCACAGTCGGCGTTCCATTTCATCCCAAAGGTGTTTGATGGAGTTGAGGTCAGGGCTCTGTGCAGGCCAGTCAAGTTCTTCCACACCGATCTCGACAAACCATTTCTGTAGGGACCTCGCTTTGTGTATTGGGGCATTGTCATACTGAAACAGGAAAGGGCCTTCCACAAACTGTTGGAAGCACAGGATTGTCTAGAATATTTTTTGTTTTGTATGTTGTAGCGTTAAGATTTCCCTTCACTGGAACTAAGGGGCCTAGCCCAAACAAAGAAAAACAGCCCCAGACCATTATTCCTCCTCCACCAAACTCTGCACTATGAATTGGGGCAGGTAGCGTTTTCTTGGCATCCGCCAAACTCAGATTAGTCTGTCGGACTACCAGATGGTGAAGTGTGATTCATCACTCCAGAGAACGTATTTCCACTGCTCCAGAGTCCAATGGCGGCAGGCTTTACACCACTCCAGCCGATGCTTGACATTGCGCAGTGATCTTAGGCGTGTGTGTGACTGCTCTGCCATGGAAACCCATTTCGTGAAGCTCCCGAACAGTTCTTGTGCTGACGTTTTTTCCAGAGGCAGTTTGGAACTCGGTAGTGAGTGTTGCAACCGAGGACAGATGATTTTTACGCGCTTCAGCACTCCGCGGTCCCGTTCTGTGAGCTTGTGTGGCGTACCACTTCCCAGCTTAGCCGTTGTTGCTCCTAGATGTTTCCACTTCACGATAACAGCACTTACAGTTGACCTGGGCGGCTCTAGCAAGGGAGAAATTTCACGAATTGACTTGTTGGAAAGGTGGCATCCTATGACAGTGCCACGTTGAACGTCACTGAGCTCTTCACTGAGTATGGGATCCCCATACTTTTTAATATATAGTGTATGTTCTGAAGTCTCAAAGATATGAGTTATGAGTCTGTGAAGAAAACATCTAACCACATTTGTTGAGCAAAGACCCAGACATCTGACTTCATACAAACAGACACACTGTTGTATAGAGATGCCAGAGGTGCTTTTCGGCATTAAAAAGAACAGTCAGTGTAGTGTTTCACGGTAATCGGTACCACAGCAATATCACAGCACCAGAACACCACGATACCTATGACACCAACATTTTAGAATACCATAGTACAGTTTCATATGATACTACCGACTTTTTCAGCCCTACCGATCCAAAGAACCTGCTGGCGCCTGCTATAACATGTTTATAAAGTCAGTCGAATTTAAGTAACAGCCACTGGTCTCTTCTATGGGCAGAGCCAATAATATCCACTTCATCCCCTACCAGCCCTCAAAGTCAATTTATATTTGTTCCGAAAATGTGGTCGGAGGCGCCGTATGGATGGTGTAACCCATTCGCGGAGCCTCATGAGCCATGCAGAAGCCAAATTGCAGAGCTCCGGACTGCATCGATGTGCGTCTCCAAATTGTTGTAACAATGCGGAGGGCTCCGTATAGCTCCAGAATGACCGTGCAGCGCCTTTCACTGACCTGCTTTTCTCCGTCTGCTCTTCATGTGCATCTATTCCTCTGTCGGTTTAAAAATATACATAATGTAGGCGTGATTGCGAGCGGGGATGCAGACCCAGATGAGTCTTCTGTTGTTAGATTTGTACATGTATTACATTGGAGCAGCGTGAAAAGAGAGCAATGTTGATAGGCTACATTGTAACATTTCATCACATGTAATACCCTAGAGCACAGGCCAGTCTGAGTAGACTACGCAAGTGTACTGTCCTGCAGCCTCATTGTCAGAGGGAGAAGAGTCTGTGTCACTAATTCTGTGACACAACATTATGAAATGTCTTCAGGATAAGAGCTGTGAAGATGCTGACCTCCTTCTCGTCAGTCACCAACACACTAAGGGATGGTTTCCTGGACCAGGATGATGTTTAGGCCTCCTCCTAGACTCCTCCTCCTGCTCTAGACAGAACGCTTATTCCTCCCCGCATACAGAGTTTTAGGAAATGGGCCAATAGTGACCTGAATCCTGACACTTCATTCCCCAAACAATGAACCCTGTAATGTTCCTAGGAACCAGACAGAGTAACCAGGTGTTAGACTGAAGAAAGGTAATAATGTAACAGAGAATAAGCCCCTATTTGGCCCGGTTCCCAAAGTGCTCACTGTAACCCGATGCTCAGACAACTTTTAGATCCCTCATCACTGTGATACATTGACCATGGAGGCAGGTAGCAGATAAACATGTTAACTACATTCCAATGTTTTTTTTATTAAACAGTGGGAGGAAGGTTGGCATTCGTTTCTTAGCTATTATGTGATATTATAAAGGGACGGAGCATGGTTTAGACCTAGTCATTAAAATGGCATGTTATGGTTAGAAAGCACAGTGCTTCTGTCCTCTATCCTGGCTGTCTAGTGACCACCAAACCCAGAGGAATGCAGAAGACTTCAGTTTCACAAGCTTCCCTTCCCTGGGAAGTTTAGAAGTTCCGGGTGTTTCCAGCACGCTCCACCCAAGGAGCCTTAACCCCCATGAGATTGAGTGATGGTACACATACACACGGACACCGACATGTGTGCACACACACAAACGGATGCACTCACACACACGCGTGCACACACGCTCGAAACCTCGAACACACATTCACGAGCATGCACATACGTACATACACACAGGCATGCAGACACACATATAAACGCATGCACACACACACACTCCTACCCTTACCCCTGGGAGAGAGGAATGGTTTATAGTACTCCCAACCCCTCTAATCAAGAGTGATGGTGGTGCGTGGGTCATTGAGGCCAGATGAAAGCCATTTCCTCTCTAGTCTAACCAAAGTATGTGCAGTAGGCCTAGCAGTAGACCTAGCAGTAGGCCTAGCAGTAGGCCTAGCAGTAGGCCTAGCAGTAGGTCTAGCAGTAGGCCTAGCGGAGAGACGTCTGATGCGCCAACAAACTGAACCAAAGACAAAAAAACGTATGTTTCAATTCATTCTTCATCCATAATATAATAATACCAGGCCGTGTTTCTATCTCCGAGCATGTGTTATCAGTGTTATATGAAGCTAAGTCAACGTCCCCTCAGGAAGCTGAAGCTTCAATAATAACAGAAATACTAGAATACTACATCACCTGGTGACTTCTACCTCTGACCAGCAGTGAGAGAATAAGGTTCAAATCCAATAAAAGCAGTCGACACACACACACACACCCACAAACCATGCACACACCCACAAACCATGCACACACACACACACACCAGTGTGAATAAGCTGAGGGGTGCAAGATCTGTGTGTAATTGTTGGCTGTGATCCAGTGTTGTGGGTAAACTCTACAGGTCAATAAATGACCCAGTCTGTATGATTCTCACCTAGGGAGAGTTTCCTGCTGAATGGGAAGAGGATGTAGCTAACAAACGATCAGGGACACCGAGGGGTCATGTTAGAGAATGGAGGGTGAGGTTGTCTTTTCCTCTCTGGACTAATAATAAAGCAACTGAGGAAATAGCTATCAAGACACCACATACACACATACTTTCTCCTTTTTCCATTTCTCACACTGTGGGGTCCATGACCAGGACACACAGAGAGTGAGAGCGAGACCCATTTCTAACAGCATCAGGTCACACTGGACTGGTAGCATGAAAGATGGAGCTTCATAAAAAGGCCTTTTTTCTTTGTAAGAACGTCACTGGCCCAGCCAGTCTGGCTGAATCAATGGACAACAGGGAATAGCTAGGCCTATTCTGACAACTCTTGGAGGAAAATGGTTTGTGCTACTTCATTATTCAAATCCAACACATTTCACCATTCAGTGTGCTTAAACGTTTGTCAAGCCAAGCTACGCCTGACTGGCCCTGTTGAATGCAGAGTCCGACCACTTGTAATCAAGCCTCATCTCCACTCAGAAACACTACCTCTGTACTGTGTGTGTTCTTCTACAGGGAGAGAGTGTGTGCGCGTTCTACTTCTTTTACAGGCACATGGTGGTTCAACTGGGATTTATCTGTATATGAGGAACACCTAGAAACACAGCATGCACGCACGCACAAACAGGGCTTTTTCTGTTTAGGAGGAATACCTAGAAACATAGCACGAACGCCCGTGCACACACAGAAGTCTGAGGATGGAACACCTGGAGACGCTGTGATTATATGAGCCGGTTGCCTTAACTATGACCCCAGTTAGCCCAGAAGTTGCCACCTTTGACCTTAGCTGCATGATCACGACAGGGTGCCCAGGCCACGTGGCAATCACACACATATGCACAAACACACACAGGGTGGGCAGTTTAACCCCAGTAAGTCGAGGGGATGTCATGGCTAATAAGAGGACATCTGGTAGAGTTACGACCATTAGTACGGCTCCGAGTCTCAGACCAAACAAACCAATGAAATCAGACTCCCTATGTCTTAAAGTATACAAGCACTTTCATCTCCAAGATGTGAAGAAAAAGGACAAACAGAAGTTCTCTGTGTTCAGATAATGATTGATTCAAGAGGGAAGCATTGCAGAAATGAGTTGGAAGCAATGCATACATTTGTGTTGCATGTGTCCTATAATTCTACATCCTCTCATCAACTCAATTTATAGGCCTAACCCAATACTTCTCCAATTACGTTTTTTCTTCTTCATCTATTTGCATTTTATAAGGTAAATAAATTGAGAACACAATATCATTTACAACGACGATGTCGAGAAGAGTTACATTGGATTGAATAACCCAATTGGAAGCTCCACATTCAAATTCAATACCACGACACTGACAGTGACGACATAGTCTCTTGTTGCCCTTGACAGTGCAGGATGAGGGTTAAATTGTGTCGGAGGACACAGGATACCTCATTACACCACAGGGCGACTCAACATTAATGTCTTACGTGCATATCCCTCCGCCTGGCTGTAGCCTTGTACCAGGAACTATATTCAGTGTGAGGTGCCGTCCTAAATGACACCCTATTCCCTACATTATGCACTACTTTTGACGGGAGCCGTATGGGCCAAGAACAAAAGTAGTGCACTATAGGGAATAGAGTTCCATTTGGACGCATATTAGCCTTCTCAATAATGCAGAGGCAGCTAACAGTCATTGTGATGGATGAGGGAAGCCTCTTATTTCACCTGAGGAAAAGAGTTGAACAACAACTAGGTTCTTCCATGACAAGGCTATTAGTATTAGGACATAACAAGACTGATGAGAGTGCCCCTCCCCCATAGTAGAATAACAGTATAGCCTAGGACATCTATTTGTATGGTGTCACCATTCTCTCAAAAGACCTTCCTTCCAACCTCATGCTTTACTTTACCACAATTGTTCAGGAACCGGATGGCTTCTGTGATCAAATGTTTTTTTTTTTTTTTTTTTTTTACAAGTTACACAAAACAAATACGTATGGACAGAAAAAGACCAAACAGTTCCCATCCCACCCTCCACCACAAGACTTCCCCAACCCAAAGTTAGATTAGTGGTTCTCAATAGCAGTCTTTTTACAGTCATGCGTTGATGAAAGAGTAAATCTGTTTATTTCACTCGCCCCATGCATGCGTCCTACAGATATTTCCATGTTTATTATGTCCATGAATGATAGCAGCCACTGCTGTCTGCTTAAAGAATGAGGAGCCTGCCAATGTGAGGCTACAGTCCCCAAAAAAATGTGGCTGCTGTTAATTCAACCAGCCAAATATGTAGCTATTTGACAGATAAGTCTACAGTAGTGTCATCGTTTAACAATAAAATGAATGGTGAACATGGTACATTTCTACCCATTATGTCAGATAGACAGGATGAGACAACAGAAAAGTCAAATCCCTGGGCACTCCCAAACCAAAACCAAACCAAACTCTGGTCCAAACCAAACTCAGGTCCAATTACTCACAATGCTACATATGGAAAGGTCTTTCTTCCATGACGTATGTGAAGGGATAGGTTTATGAGTCTAACGCCAGTTCTAACCACTCTTCTGCTCTCTCAGTTGAACTCAGAAAGCTCTTTTCGCAGAGCTCAGTGAGATCACTTGCTCTGTTTTTCTGACAAACATAGCTGTCCAATCATTCAATCATTCCAATAAAACCCTCTACAGCTTCTACTCTTTGTATAGAAAAATCTGTTCATGATTTCATAAGTCTTGAGGCTAGCCTGAGGCTATGAGAGAGAAAGAGTGAGACAGAGAGAGATGAGTGTTACTCCAGCGTAGGAGGTCAACTCCAGTACCAGGGGGGGTCCATTCCCAGAAAGACAAAACAGAGCCTGTTCATTCTCCAGCTCACCCCATCCCTGTTTCCTCATTCCCTTAACACATCAATCCTTCACCCTCACCACCCACTGTCTCCCTCCACTCATCCCCTCCAAACACCCCTCCTCCTCAATCAGTCACCCAAACCCCTTCATCTCCTCACCCATTCCGTTCATCGTCCTCCTGTCTCCCCTCATCCAAACAGTGGTGGCACCAGTACACCATCAGTCTTCTCTCCCCATTAGCACTGACACAGTGATAATCAGACAGACCGAATGAGGAAACTAACCCCGCCTTATAAATTACAGAGCTGTGGTGATCGATTCTCACCTTTCCCTCTCTCTGTCGCTGTCTCTGGGCTAAACTTCTCCTAAAAGTTACAATAAGAGTTATGTTACTACCAGTAGATTAGCTAAACCCACCACTGCACTGAGGTTTACTGTCATCTCGAGCTCTCAATTAGAAAAGAGATGGGACTTTGTGTTAAACAAGGGTTAGGCCATATTCACATAGGGTTCTTGATAGGGTTTTTGCGCAGTGTCTTAAGAAATGCCTAAAATAGGCTAATCAAATAGTTTGGTTAGCTGGTAACGTCATTACAAATCCTACTACCCGATTTCCTCCAGTGAATAGAAAGAGAACAGCCCTCTCAGTTAGGAAAATTGCATTCTAGTCACATTCAAAACGTAGGAAATTGTCTGGTTAAAAACTCCATAACAAATTATAACCTGGAAAAGGTCAGAGGGGGCATTTCCAAGTTGGAGCTGGCGTGTTGAAGTCAATGTCAAGGTCTTTCTCGGTGTCTGCTATAAAGGCATCAGGCTTATATAGTCCCTCGCTGGCCATAAAATGAAAGGACATTAATCCTGAAGGACTGGGGTTGTTAGGGTGGCTCTGGTTGGCAGCCAATGGAGGACTGATTCACTGCTGACCGCCTTGTAGTGAAAAGGCAGTAAACCAACCTGCAGAGACTAATTTCCAAACAAATCACTATCGAGTAGAATCAGTCTGATCAGAAGGAAGAGAAGGGTGTGTGTGTGTGTTTGTGTGCACGTGTGTCTGTCAGTCTGCCTGTGTGTCACTATGCATTTATGCTTGCCCGTGTGTTCGTGTTTTTAGGGTGTGCATAACAATATCCTTGTCCCCCATGTGGTGAGTGTGTATGTGGGAGTTTGTTGTGAGTTGAAGCTTATTAAAAGGCGGTTACAAGCTCAACTCCATTGATCTACATGCTTGCGTGCATGTGGGAGGAGATGTTTTTGGGGGCAGCGTGACTCTTTCCGTTGCGTTCCACCTAGTGAGGAAGTCCGCCTTGTGGAATGTATATTCACTAGGGGGTTTGGGGAGGCAGCGGAGCTTACCAAGCAAGAGGGTCGAGGCACTCTTTCATTATTTATTTTTATTTTTAACTCTAACTAGTGACAGCATTTGAACTTCCGGATCCGGTGTTACATGCCTGTTTATAAATAGTAGCTAGCTGGCTACATGTCAGGCTAGTCTGGTCTATGCTTTACAACGCTACTTTTTAGCCACAGAAGATGAAGCAAACATGTCTCTCTATGAATGGCAATAGATTGAACTACTCAGGAGAATAAAAAAATTGCTGACAAAATGGTGAGTTCGTCCAATGAAGAGAATACACGAGCTGGAGAATACACGTCTGTTGTTCAACCTATGTGAAGCAATGATGAGGAAAGACATTTTCAATACTTTCGGATGTCGGATGCCAGATTTGACGACTTGCATCAGCGACTTCCCCCTAACCTCTAGCACGAGAGAACTCACAGCTTGACCATCATTGCTTCAGGAAGGCTGTCTTTGACATGTTTTTTTTGCCAGTGGCAGCACACAGAAGTGTGCCACGCAATCTGGCATGTCCTGAAGGAGGATTTTGTTGCTTATCCCTCTGTGGCAAAAAATGGGCTTTACCATGGTCGACGTGAATGCATAGCCGAGAGGGAGATGCAGGAATATTTTCCGGAAGCAAGTTGGGCTCCCAACTCATTACAGGCCATCTGCCACTACCAAGGTCAGAGAGCTTGCCGGGGACCCAAACACAGAGCCTATGTTTTCGTGGAAGATGAGGCATTCCCTCTGATGGTAAATCTAATGCGACCATATCCAGGTAAGATACGCTTAATACATGTGACTGTACATATGTGAAAATTATTGCATGAACGTTGTAATTATATGCCTCACATAAATGTGATCTGGCATCCCAGTAAGTGGACGGGGCCTATGTCCAAAGCATTGGCTGCACAGATGTTACAGTACACATTTGGCAGCCTTCATGTTCCTGTTCAATACTAATAGAAAAGCTTATTTTATTCAAAGATTCTTCTGGCTTTAATGGCGCCAAGAAGATCTACAACTATCACCATTCAATAGCCAGAAGAATTTCAGAGAACTGCTTTGGGATCCTTGCTGCAAGATGGAGGATCCTGAGACGAGCCCTTGAGGTTGCCCCAGCTGTTCAAGTGCCTTTTCAGGATGCTGCGATCACGTGTGGCAGCCTACAGTAAATATTGGAGTGTGGTTTGGAAAACGTGTGCACATACACTAAGTGTACAAAACATTAGGACACCTTCAGAACAGTCGCTATTCGTCGGGGCATGGACTACAAGGTGTTGAAAGTGTTCCACAGCGATGCTGTCCCATGTTTATTCTAATGCTTCCCACAGTTGTGTCAAGTTGGCTGGATGTCCTTTGGGTGGTGGACCATTCTTGATACACAGCAGTGTTGCAGTTCTTGACATAAACCGGTGCGCCTGGCACCTACTACCATACCCCATTCAAAGGCACTTGAATATTTTGTCTTGCCATTTACCCTCTGAAGGGCACACATACACAATACATGTCTCAAGTCTTACAAATCCTTTTTTAATCTGTCTTCTCCCCTTTATCGACACTGATTGAAAAGTTGTCTGGACTACGAGGGACCTCCGCCGACGACTCAATCTGCACCCATCGCATCAGTGTCCATAACAAACAGGGTAGGTTGGGGTATTAAGGGTGTGCAACATTTATTTTCTGTTAAATAAATAACATTTTTTAGCAAAGAGTTTTTAGCAAAGATCTTTGTCGAAAACGTGTTGTGATTGGAGCTCTGGATTTTCTACACTGCAATTTTTAAACAATGCAGTGTAGAATCTTTTAAACAAGATGTGCTTTAGAAATAGCAACTTGGATTAAATATGACGATGTTTGCCTTTCCGTGCTTTGTATAGCCTACTACTGAATATGGTGCAAATGTATGCTCAGATATGTCAACTTCATGTCAAGAAGCACAATGATTTTCGGCACCTGAACAGGTAAAATTATTTGTCCGCTGGGCATTTCATGAGTCGAATTTATCCCATTTTCTATCAGACATATGAGGATGAATATTACATATCATGTAAGGATATCTATTGAAATTATGAAAAAATAAATAAATACGGATACATAAATGATTAGGTGATGACTACAGATATGATACATTTCTGAAACTATATGTAAAATATATGGATCTGCCTAATTATAAAGGCTTAGATATGTCAGCATGTTGACACATACCCTTTCCAGAGTTAGAATATTAGACAAATATGTAAGCGGGTGCACACGCATCAGATGTGTGTCTTGAAAATATCTCACCCCAGATATCTCCCTGGACTCATATGGTTTTGCAACTCCGGGAGAAGAGGAATAGCAGAGCGGCATGCACAACTGCGTATGGGCTCATCTGGAAAAGAGAGGCTATGTGTAGCTAAAGAAGCAAATTCATATCAACCCATCATGTGTTGGCTAAATAGTAAGCCCAATGTTGCAGTAATGTATCATCACCAGCCAATGTGATCACACTATTGCACGCTTTCTCTCCTATCAAACACTCACCAGTTATTTTGGCTCTAGACAGATAGCCTACTAGCAATTTGTAGTTGCATACATATTAACCCATCATTTTCTTAGCTAAATAAGGGCCTTTAAATATTTACCTGTTAAGTCAGGAAAAAAATATGAAATGGCAGTGTGCATTAGAGGCCATTGTGGGTCCCATATGGACCCAATATGCATAAATGTATACAAAATATATAGAGACCGGTTCAGAACGGATCCAAGGACAACTAGACCCGTTCCATATATACCTGATCGGATTCAGACTGGTCCGATCCAAGTGAGGGAAGCAGCAGAAAGTACATTTTTAAGCTACTTTATTAACCGGAGCTGATAACGCGTGATGGGAGAAGAGGTAGAGAGAGGTGACACTTTAGCAGGGGCTGTGCTGTGTGTGTAGGCCACTGTGAGTGTGAGCAAGTGACATGGGGAGCAGGGAGGGATAGACAGCAACTAACCAACCCGACTCACGCCATAGTAGACTAATAGCTGCCATAGCTAGGTTATTTATCATCCAATATGAATACGTAGTAGCTACCTGTCTTGAGCGCATCAAACCGGGAGAAGCTAGTTAAGCTAGCTAGCTAGGCCTACAGCTACAAACAACAACTCAGAATATAAAGTAGCAACCTACTTGTTAGGCTACAGCGACCAAGAGCTATCATTCTTCTTTAACTTTTAATTCCATCATTTTAATTTCATCTTCCATTGATTAGATATTTCCTAACTTTTGCCCCATATGAAGGCTCTATATATGACTGTAACAACTGCTCCCACGTGCTGCATCTCAGTGCAAGACGTGATACTACAGTCCCTGGTTCGAATTCAGGCTGAATCACATCCGGCCGTGATTGGGAGTCCCATAGGGAGGCGCACATTTGGCCCAGCGTCGTCCGGATTTGGCCGTCATATGTTCTTAACTGACTTTCCTAGTTAAATAAAGATTAAATGAATTTAAAAATTAAATTCCTCTTTGATGACTTATGATTGGACGACAACAACAACACTGTGAAAAGCTAAGAGCAGCAACATAAATGACAATTTCTCTCTCTCTCTCTCCATCTCTACTGTTAGCAGTCACGTTTGGATCTGTATGGGTCCTTCCGGACAAGTCAGTTAAAATTACACTTACAGAGAAGCGTGACAATCATATCAGATCAGACCCGACTCATGACATTAATTAGAATTCTGCATCTGGACCTACTCAGGTCCCAGATATTCGGGTACAGGTGGATCCGTGAAGACCTCTAGTGTGCGTTTCCCGGGCTAGGTGGCATAGAATTTCAGTGACAATAGACTAGAACAGCACAAGGACAGAACTACATACATTTTAATCATTTCCTTTAAGCTTTGAGAGTGATAAGGACAAGTTTAATGTCAGACAACAACAGAATGTTCATTTAATGCGTGCCAAAGCTGGTGAAAGGGGAAGTTTTATACTGAGGCATTGGCAGGACGTTTAAACATATTAGCACATTCATGCCTCAGTTGGCCAAAATAAAAGTACAGGCGTTGTTACTGGCAATACCGTTAAGATATACAGAAAAAGGCGGCAAAAAGTTGACATGGTAAATTTGGCAGATTTTCGTCATGGTATGTATGACAGGGATATTTCTCTCTATTTCTGTCCTATAACCTGATCATACCATAATTGGGTCCAAAATCCACACAGAGGTGTGATTTACCCTTACTATACAACCCATGAGATCATGTTATACATATATGAATGTTCAAAACACCATGCACAATATAGCTACCTGAAAATTATTTTTAAAAATATAGCTTTCTGAAAGTAATAAGAGAGAGAGAAGCCTATTTAAGGTTGTACAGAAATTTGTAAACAGGCTTTGACAAACATACAGAATGTTTCAACGTGAAAGATGACACTGATTGGTCAGTCAAAAGTATGCAGAAGACTACCAGACAACGTTTTTTAGCAAGCGGACGTTTATTGGACATCGTGGCTGAAGCTTTGTGACAAATACAATAGATAGTTTACCAATCACATAAATTAAACAGGTAGGGTACCCATAGTCGCGTGAAGTAGGGGTGCTGAGGGTGCTGCAGCACCCCCTAAAAAATAAGAATAAAAAATATATATAAACACTTTTCTTTTTTTATATCAATATTTCTCCACAAAAGTAGTGCACTGGACCTATACTAGTATTAGCGGACCAATATAGACATTTGTAGGCCAAAAAAATGACATAGGTGCAAAGTCATGGGCAAAGACATAAAACATCCACATCAAATTAAACGTTTTTCTTGATCAAATAACATGGAAAACAACCACTTTTTGTGAAGTATTAATGTCCTATCATTACAAACCACTTAATTACTATATTGTACATATAGGCTGGTCATCTAGGTTTGTACCTGTAGACTTTCCATTACCATGTAGAAAAACAATACACAATACAGTAATTGAGACATCAAGTGGTTTGTGGTGATATGGCTCACTTGGTAGAGCATGGCGCTTGCAATATTACGGTTGTGAGTGTAACGGATGTGAAACGGCTAGCTTAGTTAGCGGTGCGCGCTAAATAGCGTTTCAATCGGTTACGTCACTTGCTCTGAGACCTTGAAGTAGTAGTTCCCCTTGCTCTGCAAGAGCTGCGGCTTTTGTGGAGCAATGGGTAACGATGCTTCGTGGGTGACTGTTGTCGATGTGTGCAGAAGGTCCCTGGTTCGCGCCCGGGTATGGGCGAGGGGACGGTTTAAAATTATTCTGTTACATTGATGCTGTTGACTCGGATTACTGGTTGCTGCGGAAAAAGGAGGAAGGTCAAAAGGGGGGTGAGTGTAACGGATGTGAAACGGCTAGCTTAGTTAGCGGTGCGCGCTAAATAGCGTTTCAATCGGTTACGTCACTTGCTCTGAGACCTTGAAGTAGTAGTTCCCCTTGCTCTGCAAGGGCTGCTGCTTTTGTGGAGCGATGGGTAACGATGCTTCAACGGTGACTGTTGTCGATGTGTGCAGAAGGTCCCTGGTTCGCGCCCGGGTATGGGCGAGGGGGACGGGTTTAAAATTATACTGTTACATGAGCACACCCGGCCCACTCATTAGGCGTCCACCTATGGTGGCAGATTGACGAGGGCAGCATTTTCTGAGCTAAACTGACCAAGACACACCTCCAACAACAACACATAAAACCTCACACAATTCTGTCCCAAAACAATGACAATTTCTCAACCAGTGGCATAAGGGCTTTTTAGGTGAGCGTAGATTCCGCCCTGTGATAAGCAGTGCCCACTTTGTCAAAGGAAGTGCAAAATATTGTCCATTCTCAGCATGCCTCTTCAGGGTGCTGATGGAGAGACGCATCGCTGTAGTGCTCCAGCAACGTTCCGTCAAAAAGATCATCTAACATAAATCATGTAGCAGATATAGGACATGGTAGAAAGAGTGTGTGGCCTTTTCTGTAGCCTACAGGCTGGAGATAAAATGTATGACAATGTAATGAGATGGACACATCAAATAGCCTAACCTAAATGGTGCCTAATCAACAACAAAAAATGTGCTGTCATGTTCCCACTGTGGAAACACATTGCAAATAGGCTCACGATAACTCCTGATTAAGTTGGGTATCAACATCCGAAAAATAAGTATTTTCAACTTTCAGTCAGAACCAAAATTTAACCTAACTTCAACGTCGGGAAAATATGTTTTTTTACACGTCTTTTCAACATCATTTTGCTTACTGGGGATATTTTTGTTTTGCGGGGCAGCATTTTTTAGTCTTGTTTAAGGAGGCAGAACAGCAAGGACCAGCCCTGGTTGTGGGTTCAATTCCCACCGGGGACCAATACGAAAAAGGAATGAACAGACCATTTCAGTTTTCACATAAAAATAAGTTCCATTTGCAAAGTATTTTAAGAAACTGGAAAGCATATATCATGCAAGTATTTTTATATTCCACAAGTATTATCAGATTAACTGTTTTGTACAGATAATTATCAGTCATGTACAAATAATGTTAAACAGTCAAATACATTTAGTTTTTTAAAAGTCACACTGGGCCTTTATTAGTCCTGTATTAGAAACCAATATATATATCTGCAGGGCGGCCAAATTTTTTATGCATCCCACATTCCGGAAAAAAATCGCAGTATCCCCGCCCCCAAACTTCATGCAGCAATGAGGGTACCCAACTAAAGGTAGTTAGCGCCTATTGATTTTTTTCTTTAGCGCCTATTGATGAATGCATCTACTTCCTGGGAAATTTTATTAAGAGCCCTGACGCTTGCTGTAAACATGAACACGCAACGCTTGCTGTACAGTTTTTTAAACATAAGGAACATATCTTTCATATCAGGCAGAAATAATTTTCACACAAAAAAACACGAGTTCGACTGCCATTATGAAAGCGGAATAATTAGCTTGCGCCAAACACCTGTGTGTATGCTAACTCGAGAAGTGTCGTTTGGTCAAATGGAGCCATAGCTGTATGCAACTGTGCAAAACTGCTACAGTAAGTGTATTTTGCGTGATGTATTGTTGTCTTTACCTTCTTGCCCTTTGTTCTGCTGCCATGCTGTGTTATGTCTTGCTGCCATGCTATGTTGTCTTAGTTCTCTCTTTATTGTGGTATCTCTTGTCGTGATTGTGTGTTGTCCTATATTTTTATTTTATTATTTTTATTCCCAGCCCCGTCCCCGCAGGAGGCTTTTTGCCTTTTGGTAGGCCATCATTGTAAATAAGAATGTGTTCTTAATTAACTGACCTGTCTAGTTAAATAAATAAAAAATATTTTAAGGATTCATTCTTTCTCGTTGATGAAAGTGCCACATACTGTATGCTTCGAAAGGCGTATCGCAAGCGATGATTATTGACGTTTCGAAACATTAAAACACAGCTTCGGGATTGTAGTTCACATGAGCCGGTCGTGGGAGAAACTAATCGCTGAAACTGTAGAGAGAAGGCAGAATACCGCCTGTTGATCACTCGCCCATTGACAGTTGCTCAGGCTTTTATTTTCATTAGCCTACATTTTCTCTCTCGAGGCTGAGTGCTGTGTAAACAAAGTATTTCCCAAAGAGTCCCTAAATAAATTCTGGAGAGTGGGGACTCAAGTCAATACTTATCAATGGGGTTAGATCATTTTCTTGTGGAAGAAAATCATCATTTATTGTGCGCCATGATGGCAATGGCCATTCATATATATTTTGTTGCACATACATGTTCTCATATGTAATCTAAAAATAATCAAACAAAGTATAAATAGTAATGGTAGAATAATAATTCCGGCACATACCCACTGCTTTGATGACAAACCCTTTGGGTGACCTCAGCGCTCTGCGCATCCAAGCTTCCCTCAACACCTCCAGGTTGTTGGCATTCCCATGGACGAATAGGACCAAATTCTCCATCCATCCGTGGAAATAAACTTCAGCTACCGCTTTCACAAGTCTTTTGTTCCAAAAACTGCGCAGATTTTGCGCTTTGAAATCCGTAAAAATCTCCTGACCACTCGCACTGTTCACGTTGTATTTCCCTCCACCGGTGATTATCGAGCTCTCCTCTTCCTTGCAGAAGACCAGCGCGAGCGAGGCGGTCGACAGTTGGACGATCCGCTGTTGTGACATTTTTGTTATCGCCGATTCTAGGAGAAATAGCATGCTACAGACATCATCACACAACGAAGCACGTATTTCCCACCCTAAATAACCTTGGAACGCTAGAATTTGTAAAACATTCCGACAGTGTCCGTCGGAGCTGTGCCAAGTGATCTGAGCGGAGCGCAGACTGTGGTAGTTTCTCTCCTGCTTCCAAGGTAACCAGTGGTGAATCTGGCAGAGGAGGCGGAGGGATCAGCTAGTTGTGACAGGGCCAATAAAAGTAGTCTTAGGTTGGCTATTGAAGTGCAATTCAACTGGAACTTGACAGACAGGTGCGAATCTCGATTTTTTTTAACCTATATACTGTCTATGGCTTTTACGCATTGGCATAATAATAATGCGCATATTATGTAGGCTAAGGCTGTCCTTATACAAGAGAGCACTCTAAACTCAAGTACACTTGCCATGTTGCCTATAATACACTTCTTGCAATGCAATTATTTAACACATGTTACACAATAGCACATTAATGTCTAATAAGAGCTGGTATCAAAATCATATTCTGGATGACATTGAAATTGGGCCTACCAAGGGGTTTTTCTGAAGTCAATAATATTCAACAGTTCTTAGTCATTTAATTGTGTAGGCTCCATAATAATATCATGAATGCAAGACTTTATGCAAGAAGAGATATGTACAAATGCCCTTGCTCACAGAACACATAACACAGATCTTGTTTGTTCAGAATACATCAGTAGCGCAGGGTAAGGTTTGGCAACAGACCAGCTCCAATGCTTCCTTGTAAAACACTTGGTTCCTGTTCAAGATTTTTCTTATAAATGGTTGCTACATCAGAAAGAACATGGGATAGCTCAGAGCCAGGCTTGAAAGCAACTTTTGTTAAAGGCTAGGTCCTCTACATAAGAATAAACTCACTAGACTGTGCTGCTCGGGGTTACTTGCTTCCAACAGACAAATAATTTGATTCCGATAAGAACATTTTTGCAAAATGGTGCCATAGTTCTTTAGTTTTGCTACATGGAACGTACATGCAATGCCACAGGTTACAAGAAAAACGAACTCCGTGGCTCTAATAAAAGTTTGGTAACCACTGCCCTATATAGATACTGTAGCTAAAATGAGAACCATTCCCTCCCAAATGCTTTTACTACAGACACCCCCATTAGGCCAGGCTTAGGCCAGGCTCCAACTTTAAGCAGGCCCAGTCAGAGCCACAGATAGACAGATATTATATCAGTCTTAGAGAGCCCCTAAGGTCTGTCTATAGTTTCAGGGGCACTCGGAGCCCTGTAGAAGTAAAGGGGCCACCCTGACTAGCGGTGGTATTAAGCTCAGTGCTGGAACAGGATATTGTGTTTCCTCTGTACATGAAAAGGATACATCACCCAAGCTACACTTGATGAATTATGTGCTGTGTTTTACCCGTGGAGGAGGAAGGGGATGTGAGGGGAGAGGAGTGCAGTTACAAGGCAAAGGCATATGGGGTTGGCAGAGATATATTTTGTGGTGGCCTATACCAGAAAACTAATGCCTACTTTTGCTAACGCTTTATTTTACTGTCTTTTGTTCACCTAGTATCCAGCATTCGACAACTTCTTTATTACCTGAAAATATAGACACTCCATATCATTCCTTCTGCAGCCTTGGGGGCAGTGTGGTCGCTTGGTTCCTTGATCTGATCTACGCTATAGAGGCTATTCATCAAAGTAGCGTATTTTGCATTAATAACCAAATATAATCTCAGCGACTGTTCAAACAGTACATTTGTTTTGCAGTTTTACTTTAGTGCCTTATTGCAAACAGAATGCCCTTTTTTGCGAGGTATTGGAGAACCTCCCTGGTCTTTGGTTGAATCTGTTTGAAATTCACTTCACTGCTCGACTGGGGGACCTTACAATTATCTGTATGTGTGGGGTACAGAGATGAGGTAGTCATGTTAAACACTATTATTGCACACAGTGTGAGTCCACGCAACTTATTATAACACTTGTTAAGCACATTTTTACTCCTGAACTTATTTAAGCTTGCCATAACAAAGGGATTGAATACTTATTGACTCAAGACATTTCAGCTTTTCATTTTAAATGTATTTGTAAACATTTTAAAAACAAAATTCAACTTTGACATTATGGGGTATTGTTTGTTGGCTAGTGACACAATCTCAATTTAATCCATTTTAAATTCAGGCTGTAACATGTGGAAAAAGTCCAGGGGTGTGAATACTTTCTGAAGGCACTGTAGTTGGCAGACTGTGGGTAACTTTGTGGGAAGGTAACAATGGTAGTTGGGAGCCCCTCCAGACTAGTATTTAGAATGTGAGGGGCCTTTGCCCCTAGATGTTTAGTCTACTGGTGGAACTGATTACCACAACGCATACTTCAGCAAGTTACTATAATTATATGAAATTCTGCACTCCTCTCCCATGATTTCATTTTGTCTGCATGCGCGTTTGTGTGTGTGTGTGTGTGTGTGCGTGTGTGCACACGTGTAGCTTTGAAACAATTTCACCTGAGGCAGTATCAGATGTCTCTTTAGGTTTGTGTATGTCAGATATCCCTGATTTTATTATACTGTATGTTTCCAATCAGATATATCAATGAAGTGAATGTTTAAACAAGACGACTGAATTTCCCCCTGCATGCCAATACATCGGTTACTACTACAGCAGCTCTGGCTTTGGGACAGATTCGGACTAAACCCCAGAAATACTTTCCCAAATTCCCTATTCCTCCCTGGCCAAGAATAGCATGATTCATTCTAAAACCACTGTAGGACTCAACACATATGGAACACCCTCCCACAAAACCATAGCCATACTGAGACACTCAAGTGCGAGCCAAGCCAAAATGGTACCCAGTGCATTCATTTTGGCCATAGCCTACTACACTACTTTAGTCCAGAGTAAAGTAGTGCACTACATCGGAAATGGGGAGTCTACTGTCAGCCTATTGTTGATTGGAATCGTTTATTCCAAATCTCTCCAAGCTGTTTGGGTTGTCTCAGGAATCAGGATGTTACCATAGTGACCCAGCCCTTGTCAGGGGGAGTAGAGTTGGAATCAGCCATAGAAGAGAAGGGGTCAGGCCAAATGAGGTCAGGGTGATCATTAGAATGTCTGGTGTGAGCAATTAATTCTCCTGCCTTCCAATACTGCTGTCAAAGACCAGAATAGATATCTGGATATGTCTGTCTGAGGGGCTTGAGTTTTTCCTGGTCAGCTCCCATGGTCAGGAAAGACTCCTGGCCCTATACTCGGTCTTTCCATTCTTAACCAGTCAGAACAGAGATTCATAATGTCTTTAATACATATATGTACACCAAAGAAGAAAAAAACCCGCAACATGCAACAATTTCTAAGATTTTACTGAGTTACAGTTCATATAAGGAAATCAGTAAATTTAAATAAATCTATAAATTAAGACCTAATGAATATCACACGACTGGGAATACAGATATGCATCTGACGGTCACAGATACCTTTTTAAAAAAAAAGGAAGTGGATCAGAAAACCAGTCAGTATCAGGTGTAACCACCATTTGCCTCATGCAGCGCGACACATATATTTCACATAGTTTGGTTCAGGCTGTTGATTGTGGCCTGTGGAATGTTGTCCCACTCCCCTTCAATGGCTGTGCATAGTTGCTGGATATTGGCAGGAACTGGAACACACTGTCATACATGTCGATCCAGAGCATCCCACACATGAGAGCAGCATCCCACACGTGAGCCATGTTTCGGTGAAGCATAGGACGTTGCAGTCTCTGATGTCCCTCTGGAATGCCACCCTTGCTCGGATTTCGTCAACCTTGTTGTCAAGAGACTAGACATTGGCAAGAAGAATGCTTGGTAGTGGTGCGCGATGTGCCCTTTTTCGGAGTCTGACCAGAAGACCGCCTCGTTTCCCTCTTTTTCGGATAGCGTCTTCCCAGTGAGCCATGTTTCGGTGAAGCATAGGACGTTGCAGTCTCTGATGTCCCTCTGGAATGCCACCCTTGCTCGGATTTCGTCAACCTTGTTGTCAAGAGACTGGACATTGGCAAGAAGAATGCTAGGTAGTGGTGCGCTTTTTCGGAGTCTGACCAGAAGACCGCCTCGTTTCCCTCTTTTTCGGAGTCGGTGCAGCCAACGGGTTTCTCCACGCATCGCGCCGACAGAAACAAACGTCTTTCTGGTAAGAAGAGTGGCGGGGGCGTATGCCTCATGACTAACGAGACATGGTGTGATGAAGGAAACATACAGGAACTCAAATCCTTCTGTTCACCTGATTTAGAATTCCTCACAATCAAATGTAGACCGCATTATCTTCCAAGAGAATTCTCTTCGATTATAATCACAGCCGTATATATCCCCCAAGCAGACACATCGATGGCTCTGAACGAACTTTATTTAACTCTTTGCAAACTGGAAACCATTTATCCGGAGGCTGCATTCATTGTAGCTGGGGATTTTAACAAAGCTAATCTGAAAACAAGACTCCCTAAATTTTATCAGCATATCGATTGCGCAACCAGGGGTGGTAAAACCTTGGATCATTGTTACTCTAACTTCCGTGACGCATATAAGGCCCTGCCCCGCCCCCCTTTCGGAAAAGCTGACCACGACTCCATTTTGCTGATCCCTGCCTACAGGCAGAAACTAAAACAAGAGGCTCCCACGCTGAGGTCTGTCCAACGCTGGTCAGACCAAGCTGACTCCACACTCCAAGACTGCTTACATCACGTGGACTGGGACATGTTTCGTATTGCGTCAGATAAAAATATTGACGAATACGCTGATTCGGTGTGCGAGTTCATTAGAACGTGCATCAAAGATGTCGTTCCCATAGCAACGATAAAAACATTCCCTAACCAGAAACCGTGGATTGATGGCAGCATTCGCGTGAAACTGAAAGCGCAAACCACTGCTTTTAATCAGGGCAAGGTGTCTGGTAACATGTCCGAATATAAACAATGCAGCTATTCCCTCCGCAAGGCTATTAAACAAGCTAAGCGTCAGTACAGAGACCAAGTGGAATCTCAACTCAATGGCTCAGACACAAGAGGCATGTGGCAGGGTCTACAGTCAATCACGGACTACAAGAAGAAACCCAGCCCAGTCACGGACCAGGATGTCTTGCTCCCAGGCAGACTAAATAACTTTTTTGCCCGCTTTGAGGACAATACAGTGCCACTGACACGGCCTGCAACGAAAACAGAGGTCTCTCCTTCACTGCAGCCGAGGTGAGTAAGACATTTAAACGTGTTAACCCTCGCAAGGCTGCAGGCCCAGACGGCATCCCCAGCCTCGCCCTCAGAGCATGCGCAGACCAGCTGGCCGGTGTGTTTACGGACATATTCAATCAATCCCTATACCAGTCTGCTGTTCCCACATGCTTCAAGAGGGCCACCATTGTTCCTGTTCCCAAGAAAGCTAAGGTAACTGAGCTAAACGACTACCGCCCCGTAGCACTCACTTCCGTCATCATGAAGTGCTTTGAGAGACCAGTCAAGGACCATATCACCCTACCTGACACCCTAGACCCACTCCAATTTGCTTACCGCCCAAATAGGTCCACAGACGATGCAATCTCAACCACACTGCACACTGCCCTAACCCACCTGGACAAGAGGAATACCTATGTGAGAATGCTGTTCATCGACTACAGCTCGGCATTCAACACCATAGTACCCTCCAAGCTCGTCATCAAGCTCGAGACCCTGGGTCTCGACCCCGCCCTGTGCAACTGGGTACTGGACTTCCTGACGGGCCGCCCCCAGGTGGTGAGGGTAGGCAACAACATCTCCTCCCCGCTGATCCTCAACACGGGGGCCCCACAAGGGTGCGTTCTGAGCCCTCTCCTGTACTCCCTGTTCACGCACGCCTCCAACTCAATCATCAAGTTTGCGGACGACACAACAGTGGTAGGCTTGATTACCAACAACGACGAGACGGCCTACAGGGAGGAGGTGAGGGCCCTCGGAGTGTGGTGTCAGGAAAATAACCTCACACTCAACGTCAACAAAACTAAGGAGATGATTGTGGACTTCAGGAAACAGCAGAGGGAACACCCCCCTATCCACATCGATGGAACAGTAGTGGAGAGGGTAGCAAGTTTTAAGTTCCTCGGCATACACATCACAGACAAACTGAATTGGTCCACTCACACTGACAGCGTCGTGAAGAAGGCGCAGCAGCGCCTCTTCAGCCTCAGGAGGCTGAAGAAATTCGGCTTGTCACCAAAAGCACTCACAAACTTCTACAGATGCACAATCGAGAGCATCCTGGCGGGCTGTATCACCGCCTGGTACGGCGACTGCTCCGCCCTCAACCGTAAGGCTCTCAGAGGGTAGTGAGGTCTGCACAACGCATCACCGGGGGCAAACTACCTGCCCTCCAGGACACCTACACCACCCGATGTTACAGGAAGGCCATAAAGATCATCAAGGACATCAACCACCCGAACCACTGCCTGTTCACCCCGCTATCATCCAGAAGGCGAGGTCAGTACAGGTGCATCAAAGCTGGGACCGAGAGACTGAAAAACAGCTTCTATCTCAAGGCCATCAGACTGTTAAAACAGCCACCACTAACATTGAGTGGCTGCTGCCAACACACTGTCATTGACACTGACCCAACTCCAGCCACTTTAATAATGGGAATTGATGGGAAATGATGTAAATATATCACTAGCCACTTTAAACAATGCTACCTTATATAATGTTACTTACCCTACATTATTCATCTCATATGCATACGTATATACTGTACTCTACATCATCGACTGCATCCTTATGTAATACATGTATCACTAGCCACTTTAACTATGCCACTTTGTTTACTTTGTCTACATACTCATCTCATATGTATATACTGTACTCGATACCATCTACTGTATGCTGCTCTGTACCATCACTCATTCATATATCCTTATGTACATATTCTTTATCCCCTTACACTGTGTATAAGACAGTAGTTTTGGAATTGTTAGTTAGATTACTTGTTGGTTATCACTGCATTGTCGGAACTAGAAGCACAAGCATTTCGCTACACTCACATTAACATCTGTTAACCATGTGTATGTGACAAATAACATTTTATTTGATGATTTGATTTGATTTGCTCAATGGGTGACATGTCTGGTGAGGATGCAGGCCAATGATAAACTGAGACATTTTCAGCTTCCAGTAATTGTGTACAGATCCTTGCGACATGCCAACGAGCATTAGTGAGCATTTGCCCAATAAACGTCAAACAGCAGTCAGATTAAGACCCTGGTGAGGACGACGAGCACGCAGATAAGCTTCCCTGAGACGGTTTCTAACATTTTGGGCAGAAAATCTTTGGTTATGCAAACTGATTGGCACAGACGCCTCACAAGTCCTCAACTGGCAGCTTCATTAAATAGTATCCGCAAAACACCAGTCTCAACATCAACAGTGAAGAGACGACTCCGGGATGCTGGTACTTCTAGGCAGAGTTCCCCTATCCAGTCTCTGTGTTCTTTTGCCCATCTTAATCTTTTCTTTTTAATGGCCAGTCTGAGATATGGCTTTTTCTTTGCAACTCTACCTAGAATACCAGTATCCCATAGTCACCTCTTCACTGTTGATGTTTGTTTCTCAAACTAGACACTCTAATGTACTTGTCCTCTTGCTCAGTTGTGCACCGGGGCCTCCCACTCCTCTTCTTGTTCTGGTTGGAGACAGTTTGCTCTGTTCTTTGACGGGAGTAGTACACAGCATTGTACGAGATCTTCAGTTTCTTGGTAATTTCTCACATGGAATTGCCTTCATTTCTCAGAAGAAGAATAGACTGACAAGTTTTAGAAGAAAGTTATTTGTTTCTGGCAATTTTGAGCCTGTAATCAAACCCACAAATGCTGATGCTCCACATACTCAACTAGTTTAAAGAAGGCCAGTTTTATTGCTTCTTTAATAAGAACAACAGTTTTCAGCTGTGCTAACATAATTGGAAAATGGTTTTCTAATAATCAATTAGCCTTTTAAAATTATACATTTGGATTAGCTAATATAACTTGCCATTGGAACACAGAAGTGATGGTTGCTGAAAATGGGCCTTTGTACGCCAATGTAGATATTCCATAAAAAATCTGGCGTTTCCAACTACAATAGTTGTTAACAACATTAACAATGTCTACACTGTATTTCTGATCAATTTTATGTTATTTTAATGGACAGAAAATGTGTTTTTCTTTCAAAAACAAGGACATTTCTAAGTGAACACAAACATTTGAACGTGTTGAGTGTACATGTTGAGACTGACTGCCTGTGGTTAAAATGACATGTAATTCATCGTCTCTACAGCGTGGAAGCAATACTGGGAGGCTGGTGGGGGATCAATAATGTTGACAGTTTATTGTTTAATGTAAGAAAGAACGTTACCGTAAGGTAGAAATCAAACATGATTGAATGGATTAATATGTACAGTTGAAGTCGGAAGTTTACATACACCTTAGCCAAATACATTTAAACTCAGTTTTTCACAATTCCTGACATTTAATCCTAGTAAAAATTCTCTGTCTTAGGTCAGTTAGGATCACCACTTTATTTTAAAAATGTGAAATGTCAGAATAATAGTAGAGAGAATTATTTATTTCAGCTTTTTATTTCTTTCATCACACTCCAGTGGTTCAGAAGTTTACATACACTCAATTAGTATTTGGTAGCATTGCCTTTTAAATTGTTTAACTTGGGTCAAACATTTTGGGTAGCCTTCCACAAGCTTCCCACAATAAGTTGGGTGAATTTTGGCCCATTCCTCCTGACAGAGCTGGTGTAACTCAGTCAGGATTGTTGGCCTCCTTGCTCACACATGCTTTTTCAGTTCTGCCCACAAATGTTCTGTGGGATTGAGGTCAGGGCTTTGTGATGGCCACCCCAAGACCTTGACTTTGTTGTCCTTAAGCCATTTTGCCACAACTTTGGAAGTATGCTTGGGGTCATTGTCCATTTGGAAGATCCATTTGCGACCAAGCTTTAACTTCCTGACTGATGTCTTGAGATGTTGCTTCAATATATCCACGTAATTTTCCTACCTCATGATGCCATCTATTTTGTGAAGTGCACCAGTCCCTCCTGCGTCAGAGCACCCACACAACATGATGCTGCCACCCCCGTGCTTCACGGTTGGGTGGTGTTCTTTGGCTTACGAGCGTCCCCCTTTTTCCTCCAAACATAACGATGGTCATTATGGCCAAACAGTATTATTTTTGTTTCATCAGACCAGAGGACATTTCTCCAAAAAGTACGATATTTGTCCCCATGTGCAGTTGCAAACCATAGTCTGGCTTTTCTATGGCGGTTTTGGAGCAGTGGCTTCTTCCTTTCTGAGCGGTCTTTTATGTCGATATAGGACTCGTTTTACTGTGGATATACAGTCGTGAACAAGTTTTGAGAATGACACAAATATTAATTTCCACAAAGTTTGCTGCTTCAGTGTCTTTAGATATTTTTGTCAGATGTTACTATGGAAAACTTAAGTATAATTACAAGCATTTCATGTGTCAAAGGCTTTTATTGGCAATTACATGAAGTTGATGCAAAGAGGCAATATTTGCACTGTTGACCCTTCTTTTTCAAGACCTCTGCAATCTGCCCTGGCATGCTTTCAATTAACTCCTGGGCCACATCCTGACTGATGGCAGCCCATTCTTGCATAATCAATGCTAGTTTTTTGTTTGACCACAAGTTTTCAATGGGATTAAGGTCTGGGGAGTTTCTTGGCCATGGACACAAAATATCGATGTTTTGTTCCCCAAGCCACTTAGTTATCACTTTTGCCTTATGGCAAGGTGCTCCATCATACTGGAAAAGGCCATGTTCGTCACCAAACTGTTCCTGGATGGTTGGGAGAAGTTGCTCGCTGAGGATGTGTCGGTACCATTCTTTATTCATGGCTGGGTTCTTAGGCAAAATTGTGAGTGAGCCCACTCCCTTGGCTGAGAAGCAACCCCACACATGAATGGTCTCAGGATGCTTTACTGTTGGCATGACACAGGACTGATGGCAGCGCTCACCTTGTCTTCTCCGAACAAGCTTATTTCCGGATGCCCCAAACAATCGGAAAGGGGATTCATCAGAGAAAATGACTTTACCCCAGTCCTCAGCAATCCCTTTACCTTTTGCAGAATATCAGTCTGTCCCTGATGTTTTTCCTGGAGAGAAGTGGCTTCTTTGCTGCCCTTCTTGACACCAGGCCATCCTCCAAAAGTCTTCGCCTCACTGTGCGTGCAGATGCACTCACACTTGCCTGCTGCCATTCCTGAGCAAGCTCTGTACTGGTGGTGTCTCCTGACTCCTGACTCCTGACCCCTCTTGTCTCAGCCTCCAGTATTTATGCTGCAGTAGTTTATGTGTTGGGGGGCTAGGGTCAGTTTGTTATATCTGGAGTACTTCTCTTGTCCTATCCGGTGTCCTGTGTGAATTTAAGTATGCTCTCTCTAATTCTCTCTTTCTCTCTTTCTTTCTCTCTCTCTATGATGACCTGAGACTACCTGACATGATGACTCCTTGCTGTCCCCAGTCCACCTGGCTGTGCTGCTGCTCCAGTTTCAACTGTTCTGCCTGTGATGATTATTATTATTATTTGACCATGCTGGTCATTTATGAACATTTGAACATCTTGGCCATGTTCTGTTATAATCTCCACCCGGCACACCCAGAAGAGGACTGGCCACCCCACATAGCCTGGTTCCTCTCTAGGTTTCTTCCTAGGTTTTGGCCTTTCTAGGGAGTTTTTCCTAGCCACCGTGCTTCTACACCTGCATTGCTTGCTGTTTGGGGTTTTAGGCTGGGTTTCTGTACGGCACTTTTAGATATCAGCTGATGTACGAAGGGCTATATAAATACATTTGATTTGATTTGGTGTCCCGATCCTGCAGCTGAATCAACTTTTGGAGACGGTCCTGGCACTTGCTGGACTTTCTTGGGCGCCCTGAAGCCTTCTTCACAACAATTGAACCGCTCTCCTTGAAGTTCTTAATGATCCGATAAATGGTTGATTTAGGTGCAATCTTACTGGCAGCAATATCGTTGCCTGTGAAGCCCTTTTTGTGCAAAGCAATGATGACTGCACGTGTTTCCTTGCAGGTAACCATGGTTGACAGAGGAAGAACAATGATTCCAAGCACCACCCTTCTTTTGAAGCTTCGAGTCTGTTATTCAAACTCAATCAGCATGACAGAGTGATCTCCAGCCTTGTCCTCGTCAACACTCACACCTGTGTTAACGAGAGAATCACTGACATGATGTCAGCTGGTCCTTTTGTGGCAGGGCTGAAATGCAGTGGAAATGTTTTTGGGGGATTCAGTTCATTCACATGGCAAAGAGGAACTTTGCAATTAATCCAATCACTCTTCATAACATTCTGGAGTATATGCAAATTGCCATCATACAAACTGAGGCAACAGACTTTGAAAATTAATATTTGTGTCATTCTCAACCTTTGGCCACTACTGTAGATAATTTTGTACCTGTTTCCTCCAGCATCTTCATAAGGGTCTTTGCTGTTGTTCTGGGATTGATTTGCACTTTTTGCACCAAAGTACGTTAATCTCTAGGAGACAGAACGCGTCTCCTTCCTGAGCAGTATGACGGCTGCGTGGTCCCATGGTGTTTATACATGTGTACTATTGTTTGTACAGATGAACGTGGTACCTTCAGGTGTTTGGAAATTGCTCCCAAGGATGAACCAGACATTTTTTTTCCCTGAGGTCTTGGCTGATTTCTTTTGATTATCCCATGATGTCAAGCAAAGATGCACTGAGTTTGAAGGTAGGCCTTGATATACATCCACAGGTACACCTCCAATTGACTCAAATGATGTCAATTAGCCTATCAGAAGCTTCTAAAGCCATGACATAATGTTCTGGAATTTTCCAAGCTGTTTAAAGGCACAGTCAACTTAGTGTATGTAAACTTCTGACCCACTGGAATTGTTATACAGTGAATTAGAAGTTAAATAATCTGTCTGTAAACAATTGTTGGAAAAATGACTTGTCATGCACAAAGTAGATGTCCTAACCAACTTGCCAAAACTATAGTTTGTTAACAAGAAATTTGTGGAGTGGTTGAAAAACAAGTTTTAATGACTCCAAACTAAGTGTGTGTAAACTTCCGACTTCAACTGTACATTTACATGAATTGCCCCTCAAATAGTATAGAAAAGTATTTCACGTTCACTTCATACCAAGGTTGTTTCATTAAGCCTTCACATTTTCACCAGGCTTCTTCAATTAGAATATTGTTTTCCATATTTCATAGTGTTTCGGTTGTTGTATGATGTATCAGCCTGAGAGGAGAGATGATATGTCTCCCAACGCCAAGTTGCCAACTCAGGCACTCTCTAATTCCTATTTTATTTTGACAGGCTACTCCCCCAGCCCACTCCCTCTGCTATTAACATCAAAGCAGCCTGGACCTGGTTCCTGTTCAAGCCTAATAGTGTGTATTGATGTTTATAAGACAGAAACAAGCGAATGCCCGGGTGCTTTAGTGGATAAATCAACATGCATGCAGACACACACACACACAGGGTGCAGACAGCCACCGACTAAGGTACTGAGAGCCGGCTCGGTCGTATAACTTGATTGCTGAAGTCAGATCCTAAATTGGGTCGTCTTGTTTTAATAACTTGTGGATGGGAGGAGAATGTTTCCAAAACAGCACTTAACTCTCAGAGCATTATGTGAAAGTGCTCCCTGCTTTTAGATTTTCCAGGGTGGTTTTTACACATCAAAGAAAATACATGGGGATATATGGCCCATTGAGCAAATCAATCTCAATGAGAAATCAGCCTAAACTCAATAAGAAGTCGTGCATTTTTATTTTCATAGATCCATGATGTGTGTTGAGGGATGTGTGTGTGCTGTGCGTGTGTATGATCGTACAGTACCTGTCAAAAGTTTGGACACACCTACTCATTGCAGGGTTTTTCTTTATTTTTTTATTTTTTCATGACTACCTCATGAAGCTGGTTGAGAGAATTCCATGAGTGTGCAAAGCTGTTATCAAGGCAAAGGGTGGCTGCTTTGAAGAATCTCAAATATAAAATATATTTAGATTTGTTTAACACCTTTTTTGGTTACTACATGATTCCACATGTGTTATTTAATAGTTTTGATCTCTTCACTATTATTCTACAATGTAGAAAATAGTTAAAAAAATTAAGAAAAACCCTTGAATGAGTATGTGTGTCCAAACTTTTGACTGGTACTGTATGTGGGAAAGGAACGTTCAGGAAGGTCCATACTGAGCAGGAAGCAGTAGCCAGGCATTCTCTCAGAGAACTGTTTGAGTTGACAACTGGCAATCTGCTCAGTCATTCACACAAAGAAGGTCCATAGCACCTTCTGACTCCTACGCACACAGCTCACAGTCTTATGGGAGGTGTTCACAGCTGCGCTTCGAACCTGTGTGAGATGGGTGGGCTTCCTTTCTCTCATCGCCATCAATACCACTGTGCACTGAAACCATCCAACGCGGACAGAAACCACCAATGTGGAGCTCACACCACAAGTGCATTGAGTCAGGTGGTGTAGACAATAAAATGTGATTTCACAACATCCATCGTTATCACGTGGCCATCTGGAATTCTGTGTACTTGTGCTACACTCTAGTCGAGAGGGTTTGAATGATACGCTGACTATTTGAATTAGTGACAAAGCATAACCGGGCATGATGTGGAATCACAGTGCATATGGTAACATTCACATGTGGTTCTTCTGCCAATGTATACTTATAGGAAATGTTTTACAAATCTACATCCCTCCCATCCTTCTCAGTATGACTGAAACATGAAGACTTTGGAGTGATTGGCTAACTACACAAACATGAGTTGTGATTCAGCCCTGTGCAGATCTGTTCTCCATCACCTGTCACCAAGTTAACATAGGGCCAAATGCAGAAGCTTAACTACATTACAGCCCAGGTCTAAATGACCAGAGCTTTGAACTGAAAAACCAAAGCCTATAAACTGCTGTGGCAGACATCAAACATGCAGTTCATTAAGGGACAAATACACACACATCCGGACACATGCATGCACACACACTGGCAAAGAAGAGAACCCTCCCACTGTTCCTAGTGACCCCTGCACCAAGGTGACTTGAAGCATGCAGGAAATACCTCACTGTGACTTCCTGGACTGGGGGTGTGTGTGTCATTTGTGAATGACTCATTGTAACAACTGGTACGAACGGAAATGTGGAGGGCTGTGTATTTTTCTGCTTTTGTTCTCATAAATGTTGTTTGCTGGATGTGTTGACCCGCATGCACCACCACGACAAAGACAACTATGTAATTTCACAATGGAGATGTTTGTTTTTTCAAATTGCAGGCTGGTACCGGTAACCGCTGGCTCCAACTGTATATGATTATCCTATTGAGTGACACGCTTTCCTTCAGGGCAGCTTACAGGAGGGCAATTAAGCTAAAATAGGCTTTTAACCCATTTTTGTAAACGCCAAGCGTAGATGAATGCTAAGATTTATGTGCATATTGTCTGTGAAATCTGAAACATGCTATTAAATGTGATATTAGTGTGTGGAGTTTGACTTTTTGAATATCCTTTCAATTCTTTTGCAAGGAGATTATAACATGCAGAGAGTTGTGGATGAGACATGTTGCTACCTGACTGCCTATATTTATGTTTTGGAAAGGGCAATAACTTTACAGTTTTACTTTAGTCAATTATATTGTAAATTACAATGTTTTATAACAATGGGTTAAGTAGATGGATGCACGCACACACAAAATAAAGCCACTCCGGTATATACAGTTTGTTAGTTGGGTACAGTGTCTTGCAAAAGTACTCATCCCCCTTGGTGTTTTTCCTATTTTGTTGCATTACAACCTGTAATTTAAATGGATTTTTATTTGGGTTTCATGCAATGGACACACATAATATTCCAAATTGGTGAAGTGAAAAAAATTATAAAAATTGGAAAGTGGTGCTTGCTTATGTATTCACCCCCTTTGCTACGAAGCCCCTAAATACGATCTGGTGCAACCAATTACCTTCAGAACTCACATAATTTGTTAGATTGCACACAGGTGGACTTTATTTAAGTGTCACATGATCTCAGTATATACAGTTGAAGTCGGAAGTTTATATGCACCTTAGCCAAATACATTTAAACTCAGTTGTTCACAATTCCTGACATTTAATCCTAGTAAAATGTCCCTGTATTGAGTCAGTTAGGATCACAACTTTATTTTAAGAATGTGAAATGTCAGAATAATAGTAGAAAGAATGCTTTATTCAGCTTTTATTTCTTTCATCACATTCCCAGTGGGTCAGAAGTTTACATACACTCAATTAGTATTCGGTAGCATTGCCTTTAAACTGTTTAACTTGGGTCAAACATTTTTGGTAGCCTTCCACAAGCTAATAGTTATGCACGCTCAATTTCAGTTTTTTTCTCTTATTTCTTGTTTGTTTCACAAAAAATATTTTACATCTTCAAAGTGGTAGGCATGTTGTGTAAATTAAATGATACAAACACCCCCCCAAAAAATACATTTTAATTCCAGGTTGTAAGGCAACAAAATAGGAAAAATGCCAAGGGGGGTGAATGCTTTCTCAAGCCACTGTATACCCCTAGAGACAATGTTGTCAAAAACAGCTGAGAAACTTTCTCCCACTGTAACCCCGCCGACCAGCAATCCAGGGGTCCCAGATCGGGCCTGAACACCCGTGTGTGTGTACACAGGAGGCTGAGGCTGTGGATAGGCCCAGGAGAGGACAAGAAGGATAAAATCAATAGGACCACTCATGTATCAATTAACTAAAGTATCAAACAGCACTGGGCAGGTTGCCTGAATACGATGGACAGACTTCTGTTGAAATTCAAGTAGAGAGAGGGTGATGGAGAGGTGGACAGAGGAAGAGGGTGAGAGAGAGAGAATCCACAACAGTGTGTTACCTTGGTTCCCACTAGACTAGAGGAAACATGCTCAAAATTATATGTGAATATATACTGTACATATGGCGTGAAATTGAACTATACAGGGTAGGGCTGTTTAAAAGCAATCTTCTGAGGCACACCAAACCAATTTTGTTCCTCCTAATCTCGTAGATTTAAGACAAGTTTCTGACTCGGCAAGATTACTTCCCTAACCCACATATCATAACTACTGGCACTTGCAGGAAATCAAGACAACAACCCAAAGCAAACAGAAAGGAAGTTGGGGCGAGTTATGAAAAGCAGACACATCAGGCCACTAAAGGCTGTGAGGGAAGTTGGGGGAACAGCCTGTGTCATGATAATCACGACACTGAACTTTCGACACACAGAAAATGGGAAGCTTTGGTAGTTAAGAGAGATCAAGTGTTGAGTAAGGGAAACAACTCCTACTACTGTTGAATGATTGTGTGTCTCTTCTTGAGATGGGGGAGGTGTTGATGGTAATGGTAGACAGGGGATGTGTTTGACTCCCAGACAGACACATGAGAGAATGAGGAGAGAATGGCCCCACTGCCACAGGACAATGGACTGCCATCAGACCATACAACTACACTGCTACACTACAAGAGGATGGCCATCAACCCCTATAGATAGTTACTATACACATCTATAGGAACACAGACTGAGCTGAACAGAGGAGACAGAGAGGGTAATGATAAGCAGATCAGCGATCAACACCTGCAAGTAAGAGGTTTAACTTTTTAAAAGCATGTTCTATATCCAACCATTAATGGAACCAGTATAACACCATAACCAGCTCAAGGGAGAAAGAATTGCAACTTGATCAGTTACTTTCCAAAACTCTCCCTTTATAAACACAACCCGACCCCACCCTAAAAACACCAACCCTGTCTAGATTTGTGTGTGTGTGTGTGTGTGTGTGTGAGAGACCATTTGATTCACTGGGTTAAAGAGGAGAGAGGGGAGGCCGCCACAAAGGCCCTGTCTCAGTCTGGGAGTGAGGTTACCTGCATCAATCTCTCTGGCAAGGGTCTGATTTCACAACACACACAGACAGACAAATGAACTAAGGATTTAGGATAGTCATACTGCAGTTCCTCTGAGTGTTCCTCAGGAAATGACATATAGAGAGCTGTTGACTAAATGTCAACAAAATGTAAAGTCAGAAGTTCATACAAACTGGTCTTTCTTCTTGTGACCCACCATGTAAGAAATACAACTATTTCTAGCCATGATTCAGTCTTGATCTGTGACTCAAAAGGAGTCAGCTGCAACCTACCACCAGTGATCCCTTCCCACCGTTACAAAACTATGTTACTAACCTGCTGATTTTGCTGCACTCGTTTGGTCTAGGAGTCTTATGCCTAGCAAACAATGTATAAAGTTTGTTGGTTAACTTGCATGGTCTGTAACCTGATTTGACGTGTGCATAAATGTGGGATGTAAGCATGTGTTGAAAATATGTTTACAGGAGACAGCCATCTTACCTTAGGTCCAGGGCTGGCTGCTTCTTGACCTCTCGGTCAGCCAGTACAAACAGTTTATTATTTGTTCAGATGGTAACAAAACTTAAATATATATTTATATATAAATAAAATACACCGGCATGCCCAAAATAAAGAGAAAAACAACGAAAGGCCTCACGGCCACCAAACAAAACCAGCAGCCTCACGGCCACCAAACAAAACCAGCAGCCTCACGGCTATGCCCGCTGGGACACTGAATGAAGATCACCACCTGTGTGTCAATAAAGGCCTGGCTCAGCGGCTAGAGCCGGTTGCTGCTGCCACCTGGGGATGGAGTGTGTAAGTGCATCATGGTAGTGTGTATGTCTATGTCATAACACTAACCCCCCCCCCCTCCCCATATAACACCACCAATAGGGAAACACCGGGTAAAATCCCTTATACAATGAGCTTTTACAGTACAAAGATACTTTTTTGAAATATTGACCATCTGAAAAGGTTTTCTGAATGCGTAAATATGAGACGAAAGTGAACCATTGACCCCTGAAATGTAAAGTACCTGAGGAGTTTGAGGTGACCCTTTGTGAAAGGTAGACAGAGAAGTTTAGAAATGTCACACTAGCTTCCCAGTGAGCTGACTTCTGGCCACAACCTTTGATCTGTACCCTCTTTAATGTCACCTCCAGTTCATTTTCTCTGAAGCAAACTCACCCACATTCATAGGGAGTAAGAGGCACATAATGTGAACGAGAACAAATTCAATACACAGAGACATTGTTTTGTTTTATCAGCTTTAGGGATACATACAATCATTTGTCTTTGAGTTATGTTTTGGAATGTGGAAGGAAAGAAGACCTTCCTTCCCATCACATTCCGTATGTGCGTGTGTGTGTACTCAGTGGAGGGTAAACATAGTTTACCCATGTCTTTTGCAGAAAACTGCATTGCAGTATAGTGAGCGTTTAGTTTTTCCACCACCACCACCAATTTTCTTAACACTACAACATTGTTTGTGTGATGGGAGTGGTGTGAAGCTGCCGGGGACAAAAACTGACTAGCAACAATACATCACCAGGAGGAACACACCAAAACAATGCACAGACGTCAGATGTGTTGAAACCATTAAACCAGAATGGTTGTCATTCTATTACATCTTTCTAAATTCTACTTCCAGTAACACAGACTTTTACACAAGAATATTTTGAATAAATTGCTCTCCAATAAGCATTTTCCATATCTTTCATTGCAATAAGCATTTCAATATCAATGTTAACCAAAATATACTGTACACATTTAATTTTACATACAAAACGACTCTAAAATACAGGACAAAAAAGCTAATCAGACAAAATGTTAAAATGGACTCCTTTAATTCTGCACAGGACAGCCATACAGTACATTTTCAATAGAAAAATTATATGCTTTGGGCTCATGTCTCAAGTTAGGCTCTCATCCAGAAATGCATACATACACCACCACACCTGGTGCCCAACCATTGAGGGACAGAATCATAACTCCTCACACAGTTCTACAACAACCCCAGAACAGAAAACATCACTTCTAGAACATCCATAATTCTACAACAGAACTCCAGTAGTATTCTCATGTTGTTTTAGTCTAGAATCACAACCATTCTATCTGTGGTCAAAAGGCAGGATGAGACCTAGGGCTCCAGTTCCTTTGATGTTAGTTGAGACATTCAGCTTATGGTTTGGCTTTGCATTTACTTCACTTTCAATAAACAAACTCAATGCTAAACAATCCCACCCTGGATAGATGTAACATAGACCACACGACTGACTGACTACCATGGTCTCACAACTACTGGGATCAAACAAGCTTGCTACTGGAAGAGGCCTCAAGAGACTGAGGTTTCTCATAAGGAGATGCATGCAATACTACTGTCGTATTCATTGGGGACTAAACGGAAGCAAACTGGTCAAAATGGGGAGGTACTATCTGAACGTGTCCAATAAGAATCCGTTACTTTGTTAGTGATCCCTAATGAATACAACCCATGTCTCAAAACAGTGGCAGCCAGTCTAGTCAGTTACATAGATTAGTAGGATGAGGAAATACAAAATGATCAATTACTTTATTGATCAGCTGTCAGGGAGAAGAGGAGGAACATGTTATAGTCATTCGGTTGACTCATCAAAAACACATCTTCAAGGTCCTCATCCCTCCCCTCTAAATATCATTGTTTATTTATTTTAAATATATATTTTTTTATGAATTCACTTGAACATAAATAACACCATTATTGCTAATTAGAATTATCTGATATAAGGTACTACTCACACATACTGGCATCAATGTTGTGTTACTATTTGGGTAGGGCTATGAACGAGTAAACCAATGCAGACTAAAACAAAACATTTAAATTATCATGAGCAATTGAGGCAGCTACAAAAATAAAAAAAATGTATACCGTAAGCAAAGAAGCACTTCTCAATGAAATTAACACAATTTTGAACAAAATAGTTATTAATAGTTTCACAATTAGAACGCATCATAATAACCCGAGAATCAAACTAACTGATTTCAAACCAATGAAATTAACATTTTATTTTCAGGTGGAAACAGTGAGGTCACTCAAAAACATTAGAACTAATTAAGTGAACGCTTATGTCCCAAATGCCACCCTATTCCCTACATAGTGCACTACTTTTGACCAGAGCCCAATGTGTCCTGTTCAAAAGTAGTGCACCATATAGGGAATAGGGTGCCCTTTGGGATTCACCCACACAATGCCAATCTATGTATGGCCATGAGAGAGAAAACAACTACTATAGACACAAATGAAACTGGTTTTTAGTGCATATGTACAGGATTTGTAAGAAGTGTGTCCGATTGCACAACTCATTCTTTCATTCGTCTGAACCATTAGTTGTTTGGGATTTTTGGTCAGCTGCGGCTTCTGAGGGAACCTCCTGGAGAAACAAGACAGGAATTCTTCAGTTAATTTCAACATACAAAAATAGAACAATGTTTGGCGGTATTCTGCAAACTGATGAGCTCTTTATGAACAGTATTTTAGGCGTATGTGTCACGTTATAGCTGTACTACTTATGAATGCATTATGTAACATATACCCTTTTCATACATAGGACACCACTACAGTAACGCAGCAATTGATAACCTTTCAGCTTTCAGACAATTTTTTTTTTTAAGTGCCGCATCAGAAGTGTCTGTACCTTTTCAGCCAGTAGAATTCTGCTCGGTATTGTTTCCCTGACAACAATAAACATTGCTGATTGATGGGTTGTTGTGTTGCTTTTCTGCTGTTTCTTTATAGCAAGGTAGATAGATGTGTTTTCTTTAGACTAAATGTATTGGTAAGCCATTGTATTTAACAAAATTCAAAGTACTTTTTTTAGGAGGGAGGAGTCTGTGTGCAGGCAGGCTGCGCGCAGGCAGCTCAAGGTCATTTGATTGACAGATCTGTTTGCCTGGAGATGGACGTTAGTCCCGCTATAGAAGCAGCCGTTAGAGACAAGTTAATTGCCTGTTCAGTGGCGCTTCTTAACTATCTCCAGAGAAGGTTTCGTGGCGGCATTTAAAAAATCATTGTGCACCTTTTCAGACAAAAAAACATGCCGTAGCCGAGGCGCTTTCAAGGCGCCACTTACCATTTGTCTGAAAGGGGCAATAGTGAAACTTTGACAGTTGTACGACAAGTACATTTCTTTCTTATCACAGTTGGTTTGGGCTGATTATTAAACATAACTTAAAGTTTCATGCAAATCTCCCATTAACAACTAACTCAATCCACCAGCAATTGTAAGGTGCTTTCTTCCAGACCTAATGGAAATCCATGAATATCACAATTTAAAACCTACTCATGTCTACCAATAAATCAATTCTACCTTCTTGAGGACTCCCTGAAGTTCCTTAATGGTGTTGCCCAGGTTGTTGAGTGTCTTGCTGAGCTGGTCGTGGTAGACAGTCTTCTCTTCCACCGTAGCTCTGAAGTTGTTCTCCGTCTGGCCCAGAGTTCCCTTCACCTCCTCCAGATCTTTAGACAGGGCTCGGTTGGCTGATACCAGCTGGAGGATTTGCTTGGTGTCCTCGGCTGGAACACAACAACATACACATACAGGTTTAGACACTCAGGAATACATTCTATTAAATTAGACTTTTTCCCAGTTGAAGTTCATTCACCAATTGCAGGTATTATAAATACATAGAATATTTCTTTCCTCCCACAAGGGGCAATTATAATGCCATCAGGCCGTAGAAATAAGATAACATTGCGTCAAAGCCATCTGAGCTTAAAAGACCTTTGAAGACCTAAAAAAGCCAGTCGGAGTTTAACAATGATCAGAAAAGATAAGTAGTGGCTCCCTTGGAGCGAGGCACAGAATGATGCCACGGATAGTAAGTAGAGGAAGCTCGTAGTGGCCTGAGTAAATCTGTAGAGGATACTTGTCTCTTACCCATCTTGGAGTCCTGCACCATGAGTTTCTGCTCAATCTCCTCCCTGGCCTTCTCACTCTTGTCCAGTTTCTGCATGATGCTGCCCACGTCCACCATGGCTCCATTATACACTATTAGACTGCTGCTGCCTCCAGACTCACTAGACTCCACTGGCGCTGCCTGGCCACGAGACACAAGCATGGGCAGCAAGGCACGGTTACCTGAGGAGGGAGGAGAGAAGTGGTGATCGAGGAGGAAAGGCAGAGGGAGGGAGAGAGAGAGCAGAGAGAGTGTCAGACTCAAAAATAAACCACACTATGTCAGTCCTAACTAGGATGTTGGATATTCACAGAAAGCATTGGTGAAGGAATGGATCATTCCGATCCACGTTAGTGAAGCTTAAAAAAATGCTTTGAGACAAGTCAAAAAGAGAAAATGAATAACCCATTCCAGTGTCAGGTCTCCTGCCCTCACCTAGCAGGTTGTCTAGCAGGGGTTCACTGAAGGAAGGAGCAGACTCATCTTTAGCTGCGTCCGTCAGTTTACGGTAGTAACACGACTCTCTCACCACCGGCTTGTTCAACAACTTCTTTACCTGCAAATTAATCAACATTATGAAAAGAACAAATTAACAATCACATATATTGTGACGAATATAAAAATAGCAGGGCAGGCGTGTGTAACCTTGAGCTCAAGCCCCAGTGTATGTGTGTGTATATACCTAGACTCTAGACAGATGTAACCCCAGTGTGTGTGTGTGTGTGTGTGTATATACCTAGGCTCAGGACAGATGTAACCCCAGAGTGTGTGTGTGTGTGTATATACCTAGACTCTAGACAGATGTAACCCCAGTGTGTGTGTGTGTGTGTGTGTGTGTGTGTATATACCTAGGCGCAGGATAGATGTAACCCCAGAGTGTGTGTGTGTATATACCTAGACTCTAGACAGATGTAACCCCAGTGTGTGTGTGTGTGTATATATACCTGGGCTCTGGACCGATGTAACCACAGTGTGTGTGTATATACCTGGGCTCTGGACAGATGAAACCCCAGTGTGTGTGTGTGTGTGTGTGTGTGTATATACCTAGGCTCAGGACAGATGTAACCCCAGAGTGTGTGTGTGTGTGTGTGTGTATATACCTAGACTCTAGACAGATGTAACCCCAGTGTGTGTGTGTGTGTGTGTGTGTATATATACCTGGGCTCTGGACCGATGTAACCACAGTGTGTGTGTATATACCTGGGCTCTGGACAGATGAAACCCCAGTGTGTGTGTGTGTGTGTGTGTGTGTGTATATACCTGGGCTCTAGACAGATGTAACCCCAGAGTGTGTGTGTGTGTGTGTATATACCTAGACTCTAGACAGATGTAACCCCAGTGTGTGTGTGTGTGTGTGTGTGTGTATATATACCTGGGCTCTAGACAGATGTAACCCCAGTGTGTGTGTGTATATACCTAGACTCTAGACAGATGTAACCCCAGTGTGTGTGTGTGTGTGTATATATACCTGGGCTCTAGACAGATGTAACCCCAGTGTGTGTGTGTGTGTGTGTGTGTGTGTGTGTGTGTGTGTGTGTGTGTGTGTGTGTGTGTGTGTGTGTGTATATACCTGGGCTCTAGACAGATGTAACCCCATGTGTGTGTGTGTATAGACTTGGGCTCTGGACAGATGTAACCCCAGTGTGTGTGTGTATATACCTGGGCTCTGGACAGATGAAACCCCAGTGTGTGTGTGTGTGTGTGTGTGTGTGTGTGTGTGTGTGTATATACCTGGGCTCTGGACAGATGAAACCCCAGTGTGTGTGTGTGTATATACCTAGGCTCTAGACAGATGTAACCCCAGTGTGTGTGTGTATATACTTGGGCTCTGGACAGATGTAACCCCAGTGTGTGTGTGTGTATATACCTGGGCTCTGGACAGATGAAACCCCAGTGTGTGTGTGTGTGTGTGTGTGTGTGTGTGTGTGTGTGTGTGTGTGTGTGTGTATATACCTAGGCTCTAGACAGATGTAACCCCAGTGTGTGTGTGTATATACCTGGGCTCTGGACAGATGTAACCCCAGTGTGTGTGTGTGTGTATATACCTGGGCTCTGGACAGATGTAACCCCAGTGTGTGTGTGTGTGTGTGTGTATATACCTAGGCTCTAGACAGATGTAACCCCAGTGTGTGTGTGTATATACCTGGGCTCTGGACCGATGTAACCACAGTGTGTGTGTATATACCTGGGCTCTGGACAGATGAAACCCCAGTGTGTGTGTGTGTGTGTGTGTCTATATACCTGGGCTCTAGACAGATGTAACCCCAGTGTGTGTGTGTGTGTGTGTGTGTGTGTGTGTGTATATACCTGGGCTCTCGACAGATGTAACCCCAGTGTGTGTGTATATACCTGGGTGTGTGTGTGTGTGTATATACCTGGGCTCTAGACAGATGTAACGCCAGTGTGTGTGTGTGTATATACCTGGGCTCTAGACAGATGTAACCCCAGTGTGTGTGTGTGTGTGTGTGTGTGTGTGTGTGTGTGTGTATATATACATGGGCTGGGCTCTAGACAGATGTAACCCCTGTGTGTGTGTATATACCTGGGCTCTAGACAGATGTAACCCCAGTGTGTGTGTACATACCTGGGCTCTAGACAGATGTAACCCCAGTGTGTGTATGTAGGTGTAGACAGATGTAACCCCAGTGTGTGTGTGTGTGTGTGTGTGTGTGTGTGTGTGTGTGTGTGTGTGTGTGTATATACCTGGGCTCTAGACAGATGTAACCCCAGTGTGTGTGTATATACCTAGGCTCTAGACAGATGTAACCCCAGTGTGTGTGTGTATATACCTGGGCTCTGGACCGATGTAACCACAGTGTGTGTGTATATACCTGGGCTCTGGACAGATGTAACCCCAGTGTGTGTGTGTGTGTGTATATACCTGGGCTCTAGACAGATGTAACCCCAGTGTGTGTGTGTGTGTGTGTGTGTGTGTATATACCTAGGCTCTAGACAGATGTAACCCCAGTGTGTGTGTGTGTGTGTGTGTATATACCTGGGCTCTGGACCGATGTAACCACAGTGTGTGTGTATATACCTGGGCTCTGGACAGATGAAACCCCAGTGTGTGTGTGTGTGTCTATATACCTGGGCTCTAGACAGATGTAACCCCAGTGTGTGTGTGTGTGTATATACCTGGGCTCTCGACAGATGTAACCCCAGTGTGTGTGTGTGTGTATATACCTGGGCTCTAGACAGATGTAACGCCAGTGTGTGTGTGTGTGTGTATATACCTGGGCTCTAGACAGATGTAACCCCAGTGTGTGTGTGTGTGTATATACCTGGGCTCTAGACAGATGTAACGCCAGTGTGTGTGTGTGTGTGTATATACCTGGGCTCTAGACAGATGTAACCCCAGTGTGTGTGTGTGTGTGTGTGTGTGTGTGTGTGTGTGTGTGTATATACATGGGCTCTAGACAGATGTAACCCCAGTGTGTGTGTATATACCTGGGCTCTAGACAGATGTAACCCCAGTGTGTGTGTACATACCTGGGCTCTAGACAGATGTAACCCCAGTGTGTGTGTGTGTGTGTGTGTGTGTGTGTGTGTGTGTGTGTGTATATACCTGGGCTCTAGACAGATGTAACCCCAGTGTGTGTGTATATACCTGGGCTCTAGACAGATGTAACCCCAGTGTGTGTGTGTGTGTGTGTGTGTGTGTGTGTGTGTGTATATACCTGGGCTCTAGACAGATGAAACCCCAGTGTGTGTGTGTGTGTGTATATACCTGGGCTCTAGACAGATGTAACCCCAGTGTGTGTGTGTATATACCTGGGCTCTAGACAGATGTAACCTCAGTGTGTGTGTGTGTGTATATACCTGGGCTCGAGACAGATGTAACCCCAGTGTGTGTGTGTGTGTATATACCTGGGCTCGAGACAGATGTAACCCCAGTGTGTGTGTGTGTGTATATACCTGGGCTCGAGACAGATGTAACCCCAGTGTGTGTGTGTGTGTATATACCTGGGCTCGAGACAGATGTAACCCCAGTGTGTGAGTGTGTGTGTATATACCTGGGCTCGAGACAGATGTAACCCCAGTGTGTGTGTGTGTATATACCTGGGCTCGAGACAGATGTAACCCCAGTGTGTGTGTGTGTATATACCTGGGCTCGAGACAGATGTAACCCCAGTGTGTGTGTGTGTATATACCTGGGCTCTAGACAGATGTAACCCCAGTGTGTGTGTGTGTGTGTGTGTGTATATACCTGGGCTCTAGACAGATGTAACCCCAGTGTGTGTGTGTGTGTATATACCTGGGCTCGAGACAGATGTAACCCCAGTGTGTACATGATGTCCTCCAGGTCTTTCTCCAGCAGGTAGCCACAGTGGCTCTGGTCAAAGTAGACAAAGGCCATAAGCAGGTCCTTGTTGTAGGTCACCATCTGCTTCTTCTCCTTGTCTTTAGAGGACCGTTCTTTGGACTTCCTGTCGTCTCTGCTGCTGCGGTCGTCTCTCCTGTCCCTGCCGTTAGAGTCCTCATCGTCTTTATCTGAGAAAGAATCGCCAGATGTCCGTCAGTCAGATTTGTACTGGTGAAATTGTGTGAAACGTACAGGGAATAATTTCTTAACACTTCTAGGGTTTGTTATAGAGATCCTCTTGAGCATGCTTTTTAGTCCATAACTAGAGCCAATTTGTGTCCTGGACACAGGCCCATAATGAATCAGGACAGGGGCATTGCATTGTATGTACCATCTTCGTCATCGTCATCAGCATCTTCGGCCTCCAGAGGGTCGTACTCCTCAGCATTAGTGTTGCTGCTCTCATCCTCCTCCTCCTTCTCTTCCGCATCTATAGAATCCTCCTTCAGAACTTTCTCCTCCTCCTTCTCACCCTCCTCCTGGGTTTGGAAAATACATGGCACAGGCACAACTTAGAACTAGCAGGCTGTTTGAAAAACCGAGCACTTCCTTTACATCATGGAGCAAACTTTGTATGTACAGTGCCTTCAGAAAATATTCACACCACCCATTGACTTTTTCCACAATTTGTTGTGTTACAGCCTGATTAAAAATGGTGTCCCTGGTCTTCACAAAATACCCCATAGTCAAAGTGGAATTATGTTTTTCAAAATAAAAAAATACAAATGTCTTGAGCTCAAATGTTGAGTCCATACATATTCAAACCCTTTGTTATGGCACGCCTAAATAAGTTCAGGAGTTCAAATGTACTAAACAAACCACATAATAAGTTGCATGTACTCACTCTGTGTGCAATTAGTGTTTAACATGATTTTATTAATAACTAACCCCATCTCTGTAACCCACACTTTAAATGATCTTTAAGGTCTCTCAGTCGAGCAGTGAATTTCAAACACAGATTTAATCAAAGACCAGGGAGGTTTTCCAATGCCTCGCAAATAAGGGCACCTTATTGGTCATAAAAATTTAAAAAAGCAGACATTGAATATCTCTTTGAGCCTGGTGAAGTTATTAATTACACTTTGGATGGTGTATCAATACAGCCAGTCACTACAAAGATACAGGCATCTTTCCTAACTCAGTTGCCGGAAGGAAGGAAACCTCTCAGGGATTTCACCATGAGGCCATTGGTGACTTTAAAACAGTTACAGAGTTTAATGGCTGTGATAGGAGAAAACTGAGGATGGATCAAGTGAAAAAAAGGAAGCCTGTACAGAAACTGTGGCAAAGCAATTTATTTTTTGTCCTGAATACAAAATCTTATGGTTGGTAAATCCAATACAACACATTACCGAGTACCACGCCCCATACTTTCAAGCATAGTGGTGGCTGCATCATGTTATGGGTATGCTTGTAATCGTTAAGGACTGGGGAGTTTTTCATGATACAAAATAACCAAAATGGAGCCAAGCACAAGGAACATCCTAGAGGAAAACCTGGTTCAGGCTGCTTCCCACCAGACACTGGGATATTAACAAGGCCAAATCTACACTGGATTTGCATACCAAGAAGACTGTGAATGTGCCCGTGTGGCTGAGTTACAGTTTTGACTTAAATCTGCTTGAAAATCTATGGCAAGACCTGAAAATGGTTGTCTAGCAATGAATAATGGGAAAATGTTGCACAATCCAGGCATGGTAAGCTCTTAAGAGACTTAACCAGAAAGACACAGCTGTAATCAAACATTTCTAAAAACATGTTTTCACTTTGTCATTATGGGGTATTGTGTGTAGATAGATGGGTGAGGAAAAATTTAATGAATTCAGGCTGTAACAATAAAATGGGGAATAAGTCAAGGAAGGGGTATGAATACCTTCTGAAAGCACTATAAATACAATTCACTCAAGAGCCATGAACCTCTCACCTACTTTTTCTCAATATAAATACAATTCACTCTCGAGCGCTATGAACCACCTACCTTCTTCTCCGGTTCCTCCTCTTTTGCCTTCTTTGTCACTGGCTCTCCGTTCTCCTCCTCTTTCACTTTCTTCACATCTGATTTCTTCTCTGCCTCCTTCTTTTCTGCCTCCTTCTTGGCTTTATCCTTCTTGTCTTTCTTGTCATCCTTGCAAGGCACAGAGGCCAGGGCCTTGAAAATCCTGTAGCCAAAGTCTCTCTGTAGCATCTCGTTAAACAGCTCCGCAAACAGAGAAACCTGGAGAGAAGAGGAGACAGAGACACGATACCTTTTGATGCAAATCTTATTAAGGACGTCACTGGGCTACCTTCTGGCAGACGGAGACAGTGAAGGTGCATCAGTACCAAGACCGAGACTAAAAAACAGCTTTGATTACCATGCCATCAGTTGAACAGCCATCCCTAGCCATATATCAGGTGATGCACACACACACAAACCTAATACTCAAATTAGAGGTTGACCGATGAATCGGAATGGCCGATTAATTAAGGCCGATTTCAAGTTTACATAACAATCAGAAATCAGATTTTTATTTTTTTTACACCTTAATTTAACTAGCCAAGTCAGTTAAGAAAACATTCTTATTTTCAATGACGGTGGGTTAACTGCCTTGTTCAGGGGCAGAACGACAGATTTTTACCTCGTCAGCTCGGGGATTTGTTTTTGCAACCTTCCGGTTACCAGTCCATCCACCTGCCTTACAATCACTAGTTAACTACACATGGTTGATGATATTACTAATTTATCTAGCGTGTCCTGCGTTGCATATAATTGATGCGGTGCCTGTTAATTTCTCATCGAATCACAGCCAGCCTACTTCGCCAAACGGGTGATGATTGATTTAGCACTGTCGTTGCACCAAACCTAACCATAAACATCAATGCCTTTCTTTAAAATCAATACACAAGTATATATTTTTAAACCTACATATTTAGTTAATATTGCCTGCTAACATTAATTTCTTATAATTAGGGAAATTGTGTCACTTCTCTTGCGTTCCGTGCAAGCAGTCAGGGTATATGCAGCAGTTTGGGCCGCCTGGCTCGTTGCGAACTGTGTGAAGTCCATTTATTCCTAACAAAGACCGTAATTAATTTGCCAGAATTGTACATAATTATGACATAACATTGAAGGTTGTACAATGTAACAGTAATATTTAGACTTAGGGATGCAACCCGTTTGATAATATACGGAACTGTTCCGTATTTCACTGAAAGAATAAAAAGTTGTTTTTGAAATGATAGTTTCTGGATTTGACCATATTAAAGACCCAAGGCTCGTATTTCTGTGTGTTATTATGTTATAATTAAGTCTATGATTTGACATTTGATAGAGCAGTCTGACTAAGCGATGGTAGGCAGCAGCAGGCTCGTAAGCATTCATTCAAACAGCACTTACGTGCGTTTGCCAGCAGCTCTTCGCAATGCTTCAAGCATTGAGCTGTGTATGACTTCAAGCCTATCAACTCCCGAGATTAGGCTGGTGTAACCGATGTGAAATGGCTAGCTAGTTAGCTAGCGCGCTAATAGCGTTTAAATCGGTGACGTCACTCGCTCTGAGACTTGGAGTAGTTGTTCCCCTTGCTCTGCCAGGGCTGCGGCTTTTGTGGAGCGATGGGTAACGATGCTTCGAGGGTGACTGTTGTCGATGTGTTCCTGGTTCGAGCCCGGGTAGGGGCGAGGAGAGGGACAGAAGCTATACTGTTACACTGGCAATACTAAAGTGCCTATAACAACATCCAATAGTCAAAGGTAAAGGAAATACAAATGGGAGAGAGAAATAGTCCTATAATTCCTATAATAACTACACCCTAAAACTTCTTACCTGGGAATATTGAAGACTCATGTTAAAAGGAACCACCAGCTTTCATGTGTTCTCATGTTCTGAGCAAGGAACTTAAACTTTATTACATGGCACATATTGCACTTTTACTTTCTTCTTCAACACAGTGTTTTTGTATTATTTAAACGAAATTGAACATGTTTCATTATTTATTTGAGGCTAAATGGATTTTACTGATGTATTGTATTAAGTTAAAATAAGTGTTCATTCAGAATTGTTGTAATTGTCATTATTACAAATAAAACATTTTACAAATTATTTTTATTAGTATTATTACAATAAATCGGCCGATTAAGTATCGGCTTTTTTGGTCCTCCAATAATCGGTATCAGCGTTGAAAAATCATAATCGGTCGACCTCTAACTCAAACACACACCCTGTACTTTCTATTTTAGTTACACTGTTTGTACACGCCACATATTTATTTATATACTGGATTCTTGACATAGCTCACGAATATATCTACTGTTGTACATATCATTGTTAGCATATATTGTGTACATTCTTCCGGTGCACATACGTATACACTCAGTGGCCAGTTGATCAGGTACACCCATCTAATACCGGGTCGGACACCCCTTTACTCCCAAAATGAGTGATCATGCACTCCTTAGCAGATGTAAGACCTTTAAACATGTCAACATTCAAGGCCGCAGGACCAGACAGATTACCAGGACGTGTACTCAGAGCATGCAAAGACCAACTGGCACGTGTCTTCACTGACCTGGCAGTGTGGTGCCAGGACAACCTCCTCTCCCTCAATGTGAGCAAGACAAAGGAGCTGATAGTGGACTACAGGAAAAGGAGGGCTGAACAGGCCTCCATTAACATAGACGGGGCTAAAGTGGAGCGGGTCGAGAGTTTCATGTTCCTTGGTGTCTATATCACCAACAAACTATCATGTTCCAAACAGACCAAGGCAGTCGTGAAGAGGGCCGAACAACACCTTTATCCCCGCAGGAGACTGAAAAGATTTGGCATGGGTCCCCAGATACTCCAAAAGATCTACAGCTGCACCATCGAGAGTATCCTGACCGGTTGCATCACCGGCTGGTATGGCAACTGCTTGGCATCAGACCGTAAGGAGCTACAGAGGGTAGTGCGTACGGCCCAGTACATCACTGGGGCTAAGCTTCCTGCCATTCAGATCCTAAATACTAGGTGGTGTCAGAGGAAGACCCCAAAAATGGTCAAAGACGCCAGTCATCCAAGTCGTAGACTGATCTCTCTGCTATCGCACGGCAAGCGGTACCGGAGCGCCAAGTCTAGGTCCAAAAGGCTCCTTAACAGATTCTACCCCCAAGCCATAAGACGGCTGAACAATTAATCATATGGCAACCCAGACTATTTACATTGACCCCCCCTTTGTTTTTACACTGTTGTTACTCGCTGTTTAGTATCTATGCATAGTTACTTTACCCCTACCTACATGTACAAATTACCTCGACTAACCGGTACCCCCTGTATATAGCCTCGTTATTGCTATTTTTTTTGTTTTGTTTATTTAGTAAATATTTTAACTCTATTTCTTGAACTGAGTTGTTGGTTAATTTAAGTAAGCATTTCACAGTAAGGTCTACTACACCTGTTGAATTCGGCGGATGTGACAAATACAATTTGATAACAGCCTGAATTCTGCGGGAATGGATTCTACAAGGTGTGGCATTCAAACGTTGCTCAATTGGCATCAAGGGACCTAACGTGTACTAGGAAAACATTCCCTACGCCATTACACCACAAGGACCAACGAGTGATGGTTTCCCAGATGCCGTTCTTGATAGTGTTAACTAAAGGGGAAAACTCTAGAAAGTTGAGTGAAGTTCAATCTCGTGCATCTCTGGGGAGGCTGATATTTCTTCTGTGCGGCAGTCCGAGGGGAGCTGTGCACCTGCGCATGAACGCAGCTTAGAGGGAACAGTATCGTTGACTGGATGTTTTTTGTTTGTAGTACCATTCTATTTAAACCCGAGACAATGTCGTGCGTGAAAATCCCAGGAGGCAGTTTCTGAGATACTGAAATGGTGTGACTAGGTCACTGGTTTTGTCCATTCTAACCCATCAAGCAGTAACTGAATGCCTCAATGCCTGCTTTATATATATAGCAAGCCACAGCCAGTGACTCAATGTCATTTTCGTGAAGGGGTGTAAAATTCAGTGTATGACTGGGAGATACCAATACTCAGTGCAGCTGCTGCTAATACGTGTGTCTGTGCTCGTGTTCACTGAGTGTCCTGAGACTTTGTGTGTGTCCTGAATGTCCTCTGAAAGTGTGAGTGTTTGTGTGTGTGACTGTTGTCTCACCTCAAAGGAGTGTTCCTTGTTGTCCTCCACCCTGTAGTCCAGTAGCACGCTCAGAGACATGACGCTGCAGTCAAACTTGCCGTTCTTGGCCGCCCAGTTGGGGTGAACTATGATAGTGGGCTGGTCTGGCAGGACGTAGCGCTTCTCTCTGCGCTGGCGCTCCAACTCCTCCTGCTTCTTCCTCTCTTCCTCCTGATGGACAGACAGTCAGAGAGAAATGGGATGAAGAGATGGGATAATCAGAAACAAGAAATCAGTGGACCCATTCAAGTAAGCCATCCCTGGTGATGTTGTTTGTCATCGTGCTAATTGTAGCTGAATGCACTAAAAGCATACCTCTGTTCAGCTTTGGTGTTAGTACAGTAGACACAAGTGTCCTAGCAGAAGTGTCCTAGCAGTAAGTGTCTTAGTCGTAAGTACCCTAGCCTCCTGTACTGTACCTCTCTGTCTTCCTCCATGTGTTGAGGCTCCTCCTCCTCAGGGACCTGGCTCTCTGGTTTCTCAGGCTCCTTGGCCTCCTCTACCTGCTCCTCCACTTTCAACTGCTTGGTGAGGCGTGCGATCAGCTGGGACTTTAACCCCTTAGAGCTCAGTGAGCGTGACTCTAGCTCTTTGCGCAGGTCATTCACCTACAGGAGAGGTGGTCAGTTCATCATTTATACCTATTTTGTTACACATTTAGGATGGACTGGATATACAATGTGATTCAAAATAGGAAGCTCCCACGGATTGTTTATTTAAAAAAAATGTATTTTGTGCTGAACAAATGGATTATATCAGCTGCTTTTTTGTACCACTTTACTACACATCAATACAGGAATGCTGGAATGAGACACACAATACATAACAAAATATAAGTGCACAAGTAAACTACCAGCCCTGCTGAGGTGCTACAGACAAGAATGCATTGACATGACTTGTGATCAGGGCTCTAAAGTGTGACAATTTTAACGGCATGGGAATGCCTGTGTCTGACCGGCATGGGAATGCCTGTAAATAAATGACCCAGGCATGGGAATGCCTGTGTCTTTCCCGGCATGGGAATGCAGTGTCAATCCAAACCGGCATGGGAATGCCTAAAGAGTGTATCAGTGATGGGAATGCCTGCAGCTGTCTACCGGCATGGGAATGCCTGTGTCTACCGGCATGGGAATGCCTGTGTCTACCGGCATGGGAATGCCTGTGTCTACCGGCATGGGAATGCCTGTGTCTACCGGCATGGGAATGCCTGTGTCTACCGGCATGGGAATGCCTGTGTCTACCGGCATGGGAATGCCTGTGTCTACCGGCATGGGAATGCATGTGTCTACCGGCATGGGAATGCCTGTGTCTACCGGCATGGGAATGCCTGTGTCTACCACTTAGTTTTTTTTACCTTTATTTAACTAGGCAAGTCAGTTTAAGAACAAAATCTTATTTATATGATGGCCTACACCATTTCTAAATGGCTTTCCCATAAAACTTTCCAAATTAAATGTTAACGGCAAAATAAACTTAACCTAACGTTACCTGGCATAATGATATGATGATTTGTTTCAATTGGCTATAACATTATGCCTGGTCCAGGGGTCGTATTAGCTTTCAGAAACCTGCATTTTCATAACCATTTAACTTGAGTGTTATATTGAAAGTCAACAGCGGTGTTTTGCTTCAATGGAGTGATAAGGGCCGTGCGACTATAGTTTTTCTTCACACAAAATACATTAGTGCAACACATTCGGCAGAACATCGTTTATCAGAAGACAACAGAAGCGCAACGCTATTTGGCTAGCAGCCACACAAGTAAATTAGCTTACAATGAAAAAGCAAGGTATTTGTTTTGCAAAAACGATGTATGGCCATCATATTTCTAATGTTTATCATAAAAAGAATGTACCCAGCTACATTTCCCGAATGGTTCGCTTGAAGTCAATCTTGCTACCGGAGAAAAACTACACAGAAGGAAAGCACCGGAGAAAAGTAGCCCACACAGCAGTCAGAGAGCAAAGAGCAAAGATATTTCATCTGAATTGAGAAGTGCGACTGAAGCACAAAATGAGTAATTTTACATTTTGATTTGGAGCGAACGCTGACTGAAGCCGAGAAGTATTTTAGATCTGCGTTTTATCTTTCCTTTTCTGCAACCCCTGAAGGGCCAATATGTTAAAATAATTTTACCATTATGTTATTGGGCTCATTTCTGCAGGTGGAAATTATATTTTAGATTCTTTCAGTATAATTTTCTAGTAGAATGTCCTTTAAAAAGCCAGAACTGAGCTTCTCTGTCCTTCTAAATAAAATGATCCAGGGGGACTCTGAATCCTCCCCTATCCCGGACCATTTCACCCCCTGCAATTTTTTGGTTAGGGTTGTTGTTAAGTTGCACAGTACCAGATGATGCCAGGTATAGATGTGGGGAACCACCTGAACCAAAACAGCTAATAGCATGTCAGAAGAACATTATCCTGACTCGCTAGCAATGCTAAGGTTGTGGGTTCAAATCCTGCATCACATACACATACTACAAATGTAGGCTATGCACTCACTGTACTCTAAATAAAAGTATATCTGCTAAGTGGCTTTAAAAGTCGAAGTAACCTACTTTGTACTGAGTAATATTCAGTCATTTCTCGAGTATAGGCTATTCAACTATCAACTATCGAACACTACCTTCATTGATTTCGGATCAAGCTTAGTCCAGTGTGTCGGGGTGGTCACCTCCTTGGAATCTTCTTCATCCTTCTCCTCTTCCTCCTTTGAGAAAGAAATGTCCAACCGAGATAGAGAAATAGAGAAAGAAAAGGAAAGAGGGACAGAAAACCATTAAAACAGTTGTTCTCCTGTCGTTTTAAATAGTGAAAAAACAAAAGGTGATCCTTCACATCATGTGTCTGATAGTTTCTCTGGTCCTAGTGAGTTGCTCTGGGATGATAAAGTAGTCCTCTGCTACAGCAGGGTGGGTAGTAGGTAACACAGGGACGCCCTCTATCTCTTTAATATAAAACCTTTATCACGGAAAACCAATACCCCGCCCCCCATCCCCAGCGGCCAATCAATCACGTTCTGTGGAACACAAAAAGGTAAATCAATGACAGTGGGTTCCAAAGGGGGTGTGGTCTGTATCTGTGTAGTGGTAGGTACATCAGGTTCAACTCAAAGCTTGTGTTGCCAAACTCAGTGTGTATGCCAACTGTCTGTATGTGGGTTCCCTAGCTAGCCATCCCAGTCTGGCAGAGATTCTGATTTGGATAGTTGAGGATTCTGCATTCTTTAGGTTCTGTTTAGGGTCTAGAAGATCATAGAAAAGCATCTGTCCAAACAACTGCCCTGGAACAAACTAAGTTCTAGATACAGTCCAATCAAAACAGGAACAGACAGAAGTTAGGGAAGGGTTTTCTCTCTCTTTTCAAGTTCAGCAGATATTGAACTGAAGAAAAAAATATATTAAAAAAAAATCTAAAACAAAATCTAGAACAAACACATGCCAATGCAACTGGCTCTGCAGGTTCCAGCATTCTTTTGGAATCCTCAGCGGTCCCAAGCAAATAATCAAATAATGTAATTTTATCCTGTCCTCATACAAGCAGCCAAAATTGCAAGCGGGGTTAATTTTGGGGTTGCGGGGTTGATTTTGGCACAAGCAAATAAAGCCAATTAAAATTAGGCTATATCAAGTGTAGTACCCAATTATGAGTCATTTATTAAGCTGGAAGCTGATTGGCCAGTCGCGGCATTGTCATTCAGTTAAGACCTAGTCTCCGTCTGCTGAGTGTAAGGGCAGGTGGGGGTGTAGGGAGGGGACAGTGGGGGTAGTACAAGGTAGCAGGACGGTAGGAGAGGGGGGGACCAGTGAGAGGAACTGAACCTAAAGGGGACCAGGTAGTTCAATATCCTGCCTGCGATGATGGTGATATCTGGTTTACCCTCTGTGTGTGTTTAGATTTGTATAACATAATGTACTGTGTGTATCTGGGGTGGTTATGTCTAGTGAATATCCTGTGGCTGTGTTCTTCCTGTGAGAAGCGGGGGAAATGAGAAGAGGGATTAGCGGTTCAGTGCCTGTTCTCCGTCAGCCTCCTTCCGCTCCGCGGACAGCTTCTCAGCCAGCTGCTCCCGAAGTCCCCGCGACAGCCCTTCCCACTCTGAGCGGGTAGGAAGACAATGCCAAACATCCGGAAGAAACAAAACCACTGTCTCCACATGTGCGGGCACTGTCCGCCCCTTGTGAGTCTCCTCAGGGCGATGATAGCGAATCTCTGCAAAACGATACCTGTCGCAAAGGAAGAAGGCGCATTGGAAAGAAACATTGGGGTCAGGGACACAACTCTCAAAAACAGGGCTAGGGCTAGCCTAGGCTACATTACCCCCCCAATGACTTTTGAACTTGTTACTGTATCCCCCCCAACACACAACATTAGCATGGAACCCAGTCTGCAGCTCTCCATTGGTTGTCCATTGGTTTTCAGGGAAAACAGCGGCCATTTTTTGTTTTGACAAAACATCAAGCCTGGTAACACCCCAAACCCGTCTCAACCCTTGCCTTCAGTCAATCAAAGCTCAGTATTTCTGTGTTTGTGTAGCTTATGACCTAACGGACGGGAGAGTTTGTGAGAGAAGACACAGAATCAGAGGACAGGACAGTGAAAGCAAGAAGTTAAATATGTAAGATATTTAACAGAATGAAAAGAAAACATTTAAAACACGAAAAGTAATGGTGGTGTCTTCTGGTCCGGGAGACTGCGCTTCGAGTCACAAAAATCAATGCATTCATTCATCCACAACATAGATATACAAAGATAGATAGAAGCAGGACGGCGTCATATGGTAGCCAAAGACATTTGAAAACAAAAAATAATTAAGAGGCAAATCAAATGACAGAATCAGTCATTAATGTCCAAAAACCAACAACAAAAAAAGCTATATATTAATCGTTGGGAGTTAACAAAACCATGCATCATGGATTGTCGCCTTTCCAATTTTTATAATACTACCACTGGCCTAGTTATAGACAGAGAAAAGACAGCGATAGAAAAGACAGAAAGGAGGTTGAGAAAAGAGCAGGACTTACCACTGAGTGCAGAGACTCAGGTCTATGCCTGTGAGGGCCTTACAACAGCGTATGGCTGTCTTTATGAGCACGGCCGGGTCCTTCTCAGGCTCCGCTCCATCCAGGGAGGGGGACCAGTGGCCCCCGATGGCCATGGCCTCGTCCTTACCCCGCATCCCCACTAGGAACTGAGCGACAGAGAGAGACAAGAGGTCAAAAACAAGCCTATGCCATGCTACTCTATAACTTAGACATACTGTACACCAGGCTAGGGAAAAACACCTGATTGGTTGACACCTAAACTGACCTTGATGAGGCGGGCGGGGTGCTGGAAGGAGTCTCTGAGTTCTTGAGGGTCCTCAGCCAGAGCACAGGACTTATGGTAGAGCTCTTCTAGACTGGGGTTGGCCAGCAACATCACCTATTCAATGCATTACAACAGACAGGACAGGTGAGGGTGTGCGTGGAATACCTTAGCGCTGTATGTGGTATTAGTAGTGTATGCATCTCAACATAGCGTTGTACAGGTGTATGTACATGCAACCTGTCTGTGTGTATACCTTACCTTAGCACTGTATGTGTGGTTGGCATCGGGAGGGTCCAGCACCGCAGTGTTCTTGACCAGAGAGTCCACCTCCTTGTGCATGATGTGGAAGTTACAGTAGTTGCCGAACTGGAAGGGCCGTTGCAGGGGGAAGCCATCCACCCAGGTGAACACAGCATCAAAGAAATCACTGGGGATGTACAGGCTCTGATAGCGTCTCCTCAGCTCCATCATGTCACAGTTAGAACTGGAGGGGAGTGAAAATAGTACAGTTCTACCAAATGTAGTCACTACAAACGGTTTTAGCAAAGCACCTAGAACCTGCTTCAATGCAGCCACATAGCTTTGTTTTATCAATTACAAAACATCTTTAATACAACCTCAATTTACCTCCTCACATCCACTTCTTTATAACAATCAGAAACAACAGGGACACACGAGGAGCAGTAACTGTAAGAAAGGCCCCGAGAGGCTCTGAATTGGTACCGAAACCCGGGAATATATACAGTTCACCTAGTCCTCCGCTACACATACACACTTCTTATTTTTTTTTGCCCTTTTTCTCCCAAATTTCGTGATATCCAAATTGGTAGCTAGTCTTGTCCCATCGCTGCAACTCCAGTACGGATCCCGGAGAGGTGAATATCACGAGCCAGGTGTCCTCCGAAACATGATCCTGCCAAAACGCACTGCTTCTCAACACACTGCTTGCTTAACCCGGAAGCCAGCCGCACCAATATGTTGGAGGAAACACCGTACTACTGGTGACCATGTCAGCGTGCATGCGCCCGGCCCGCCACAGCAGTCGCCAGAGCGAGAAGGGACAAGGACATCCCTGCCGGCCAAACCCTCCCCTAACGATACTGGGCCAATTATGCGCTGCGTCATGGGTCTCCCGGCCACAGCCGGATGTGACACAGCCCAGGATCGTATTCCAATCTGTAGAAATGCCTCTAGCACTTAGACCGATGCGGGACACACACACACACAGTTCTAGTCAATTGCACCCCTGAGTAGTGACAAAAACCCGACCCTAGGCAACACAGTGACGAGGGTCAGAGCCCTACACTACGAATCAGGTTTGAGGAGGTACCCGGTTAACTTTGGTCAATCTCGAGTTCAACTCGGGATAACCAGTGTCACGAAAGTGGCTCACCTTTTAGCCAGGTTCATTTCTATGGCAACGAACGCTTCAAAACTAACCTGCTCCGAGGCAGACTAACTCAGGGCTAACTCCATTTATCCTGAATGAAGTGTCTAAGCACCGAGTTGGGGACAAATTAAATCAGATTTCCTCCCTTTTGCAGATTGTGGCATCCTCCCCTTCATTTGAGGAAGTGTTCATTTTTTATTTGTTAAAAAAATAGTAATGTTAAAATACCTATCACATTACACATTTAATAATGACAGAATGCATTTGAAACTTCAAGCACAGTAAAACTTTTGTAAGGAGGAAGCCTGTGCTGGAATGTGAAGCTAACTGAAGCTGGCTAGCTTTAGAAAACCCTGAGTAGATCTAGCTTCCTTCGTAGTATAGCCCTCTGGTTTCAATTGACTCTTTTGGCAAAGAGAAACTACATCACTGTCTATGAAGGGGGAAAAACAAATTCAGGGGACTCTCCCCCAAAATTAAAAGGAAGACAAGCCAGAACATCACAATTGAAAACCAAAGTGTGCAGGAAAAACCCTTTCAGTGGTTTTAGTAGTTGATGCAAACTAGCCTCTTGTGAAATGCACTCTTTAAAGATGACCTCTGTGATCTCCATCTTGCTAGCTACTATTTAGCATTTTATTCAATAGGATAAACTAGTGATGTAGGCAGTGGTGTGGTTCCTCTATGCCAAGAGTCCATCATTTAAATCAGACCCTAGTCACTGTGTTGCCAATGGTCGGGTTTTCGAGATTACACCCAGATATAGTAGCAATGAAAATCTGAAACTGACCAATCATTATAATGATTGGTTGACCCACCCGTCCAGGCTGAACTTGGAGAACTGGACGGTGTAGCGAGGCACCACCCTGCGAGGGCGGCGAGGGGAGCGATCACGTCTCGGAGAACGGTCTCTGGAGCGTTTACGTATGGGAGAGCGCTCTCTGGACCTCCTGCGCTCACGGTCTCTTTCACGACTGCGTTCATCCTTGGTCCTGAGGATGAGTTCAGGGCGGTCGATACGGTTGGGGAAGCGGGGGGAGGGGTCCAGACGCCGGACGGGCTGAGGCATCATCCTCACTGGGGGCTGAAGAAGACCACCTGAGAACACATCTAGAGGAAGGGGGAAACACGCAAAGCGAGAAAGAGACACAGACAGACAAATACATAAACACAGACAGATATATTACAAATCAAATAATTTCTTTATTTTCTGCAAAAGTCGCAACTAAGTCTAAAAGCATCAGAAAAAGACAAATGGACATCATAGTGCCCCCTACCTTTGGGTGGTGGCTGTGATAGCAGGGGCGGAGGGGGGTTATGGAGGAGCGGGGCCAAGGAGGCAGCAGAGAGCTGGGCCTGGAGCAGGGGAGGAGGGGGACCCTGGGCCTGTACATTGAAATTGGTGGGGGGAGGCAGAGACTGGAGCATGTTGGGACCCGGCTTCATCATATTAGGGCCTGGAGGCTGGCTCTGGGGTGGGATATGGGAGAAGAGAGGTTAGCATTACCCCAGGGCTGTCCCATGAGGTATCTTATCAGAGTAAGTGATTTATTTTGATTTCTTGTCCCATATATGAGCGTAAGTTAAAGAAATGTGCTTCATGGATATCATTATGCAAAGAGGACATACACCAAATTAGGTTTGTGTCGCTGCCAACAGCTAAAGCAAAACAGAACTAGAGGAGTGAGGTGTGGAAGGCGTCCATTTCTTTCACCCAAAATGTGTTTTGGCAGGTGCAGTTGTTTCAATCAGGTACAGTGACTAACTTCTGTCAACAAACGAGAAAACTACTGCCAAAGTAGCATATATTCGGTCTGCATTATCTGCAAAGACAGGACAGGTTCCACGAAAAATAAAAAGGTGAAGTTATAAAACTCTTCAAAACCCTGGAATGATAGGTGTATGACTTTCTGTTTGATGTATGGAGAACTTTACAGTTTTGATAGTAGTTCCTAACCTGTTTGTGAGGTGAAAAGGTGATAATCATAACATTGAAGAAGGGTTAGAGAAGTGAAGAAAATGTGTGTCAAAAGTGCGTTCTGAACGATATCCTAGAAATCCTTGTACTTGTTGATTTAATTTCTTTAATGTCTGTAAAAATATAAGGGAAAAACACAAAAAACATTACCATCAATGGGACTCGCATGGTTAGCCTAAATCTTATGGATTGCACCTTCAAAATGGCAAATTTATCAGAGATAAAATGTATTCAATGAATTTTATGTGCTTTTATAGATCAGGAAACCATCTGGGTCTGAAACACAAATAAATGCTCAGTGTGAAGAAGGAAAAGAGAGAAGACAGAAAGTTGAGGAGAGAGAATAGAAGAGAGGAGGGAGAAGCACAGATTGTGTGAAAGAAGCAGGAATATATATAAAGAAAAAAGAAAGAGAATAAGAGGGCCATAGAGGTGTGTGTGGGAGTGGGGTGGGCCGGGTGAGGAAGGGGAGGGTTACATTTTGTCTGTTGTCCATGCCGACGGAGTGCATGTCTGAGTAGCGCTGCTGCATCCCCTGGTCAGCATAAAAGCTGCTCAGCTGTGGGGGAACTGGAGGTAAGGACTGGGGCTGCTGCTGAAGCTAGGAGAGGAGGGGTGGAGATCAGAGTGGTTAATAACAGACACACACAGGGCTGGGTTCCAATCTGATCACTCCCAAACTTCACCTCTGCACTGAGATCGGAGGGTGACTATGGCAATGGCTCCATCTATACTGCTTGAAGGCTACAAGTAGGCTACATGTAGGCTTACATTACATTTAAATCAGAGAGGGAGTCAAGCAGGGAAGACAGGAAGAGCGAGCCAGTGATCAGATTGGATTCAAACCCTGGAAGCATTCAAATTGAGGTGGAAGGCTTATGCCTCGATCAGAACGACAGTTACATTTAAATATATATATACACACAGTGGGGCAAAAAAGTATTTAGTCAGCCACCAATTGTGCAAGTTCTCCCACTTAAAAAGATGAGAGAGGCCTGTAATTTTCATCATAGGTACACTTCAACGATGACAGACAAAATGAGGGGGAAAAAACCCAGAAAATCACATTGTAGGATTTTTAATTCATTTATTTGCAAATTATGGTGGAAAATAAGTATTTTGTCAATAACAAAAGTTTCTCAGTACTTTGTTATATACCCTTTGTTGGCAATGACAGAGGTCAAACGTTTTCTGTAAGTCTTCACAAGGTTTTCACACACTGTTGCTGGTATTTTGGCCCATTCCTCCATGCAGATCTCCTCTAGAGCAGTGATGTTTTGGGGCTGTTGCAGGGCAACACGGACTTTCAACTCCCTCCAAAGATGTTCTAGGGGTTGAGATCTGGAGACTGGCTAGGCCACTCCAGGACCTTGAAATGCTTCTTACGAAGCCACTCCTTTGTTGCCCGGGCGGTGTGTTTGGGATCATTGTCATGCTGAAAGACCCAGCCACATTTCATCTTCAATGCCCTTGCTGATGGAAGGAGGTTTTCACTCAAAATCTCACGATACATGGCCCCATTCATTCTTTCCTTTACACGGATCAGTCGTCCTGGTCCCTTTGCAGAAAAACAACCCCAAAGCATGATGTTTCCACCCCCATGCTTCACAGTAGGTATGGTGTTCTTTGGATGCAACTCAGCATTCTTTGTCCTCCAAACACGACGAGTTGAGTTTTTACCAAAAATCTGACCATATGACATTCTCCCAATCTTCTTCTGGATCATCCAAATGCTCTCTAGCAAACTTCAGACGGGCCTGGACATGTACTGGCTTAAGCAGGGGGGCACGTCTGGCACTGCAGGATTTGAGTCCCTGGCGGCGTAGTTTGTTACTGATGATAGGCTTTGTTACTTTGGTCCCAGCTCTCTGCAGGTCATTCACTAGGTCCCTTCGTGTGGTTCTGGGATTTTTGCTCACCGTTCTTGTGATCATTTTGACCCCACGGGGTGAGATCTTGCGTGGGAGCCCCAGATCGAGGGAGATTATCAGTGGTCTTGTATGTCTTCCATTTCCTAATAATTGCTCCCACAGTTGATTTCTTCAAACCAAGCTGCTTACCTATTGCAGATTCAGTTCTCCCAGCCTGGTGCAGGTCTACAATTTTGTTTCTGGTGTCCTTTGACAGCTCTTTGGTCTTGGCCATATTGGAGTTTGGAGTGTGACTGTTTGAGGTTGTGGACAGGTGTCTTTTATACTGATAACATGTTCAAACAGGTGCCCTTAATACAGGTAACGAGTGGAGGACAGAGGAGCCTCTTAAGAACAAATTTGTATTTACAACAGTGGGTTAACTGCCTTGTTCAGGGGCAGAACGACAGATTTTTACCTTATCGGCTCGGGGATTCGATCTAGCAATCTTTCGGTTACTGGCCCAACGCTCTAACCACTTGCCGCCTTCGTCATTACATCAAAGCAAATGCCCACCTTCGATGGCCACTGACACGTGGGAAAAGTGTGCTCTTCATGGATGAGTCCCAGTTTCAACTGTACCGGGCAGCTGGCAGACGGCGTGTATGGCGTTGTGTGGGCAAGCAGTTTGCTGATGCCAACGTTGTGAACAGAGTTCCCCATGGCAGCGGAGGGGGTTATGGCATGGGAAGACTTAAGCTAGGCCCATTGTTGTGCCATTCATCCGCCACCATCACCTCATGTTTCAGCATGATAATGCACGGCCCCATGTCGAAAGGGTCTGTGCACAATTGTACACAATGCACCACACAGAACGCACTGCAAATGCTTCTGAAACCCAATGCTGCAAGGCAAATTCAGAGTTCCATTGGAAATTAATATACTTCTGGTGTACCAAAACAAAATGCCGCTGTCGGTCTGATCAAGGCGTAAGGCTTTGGTTTTAGCTGTTGACAGGGTCACCACGATCATTTTCAGTAGGGAGACAAAAGTTATTCAGTTTTACTTCAGGACTGTCTACTGAATGTGTCCCAGGTGTGTGTAGGGGCTAGGTGAGGCTCACCGATTGGTTGGCCAGCTGAGGTAAGGTCTGAATGCGTTGTGCGTTCCATTTGAAAGGCATGTTGGGGTTGTACACGGCCTCCACTAGGACCCTGTCACCCACCTGGGGGGTCTTCCCCTTCACCGCACTGTGGAGACATCACCCATTATTTACCCACTTGAAATTGCTTTAGAAACTGCAATATACGGAGACTTCACACTTGAAATTCAAAAAACATTACTGCTTTAGAATAAAAGGTACATAAATTAGGAATGCGATCAGCAAAATATAGAAAACCCATGGAAAAAAGACAATTGGTCCGATGTCTTCTATGGCCCGATCCTAAACGGACTCCGAAACTCCATGCACTTGTGGAGATCTGAGAGGACTTTGTCAAGAGTCTGAACACTCACCTGAGCTGAAAGAAGACGTCCTCATCCACAAAGCCGAATGTGTCATGCAGCTTGTTGACAACGCCGGTGAAGACGCGCTGTTTCTGGGGCTGGCTCTGCTGCTGGCTCTGCTGCTGGTGGCTGGAGCGAGGCGTGGGGTAGGACACGGTGATCTGGGCTGTCTGCTGGGGGTTGGACAGAGAGAGGCTGGTGGGGAGAGCCACGGGGGGCTGGGGAGGAGGAAAGTTATAGGTCAGTGTCCAGGGACAACTTCATCCTACTCCTACTTTCTGTATAAGTCCTAAATGGATGAATTGTATGAAGTCCCACTAAATTCTAAATCTGTGTATCTAATAATGGAACTGTTTGAAGTGTCTACTGTATATCGAGCCTATCATGTTATTTGTGATTTAATTTAATCAAATGTCCCTTAGCTGTTCTCTTCATTTATTACACTCATTGTGGCCATACACGTCCTGTTATTGTATTTGGCTATGAAGAAGGTTAAAACATTTAACCTGGATTTTAAAACTGAAAAGTGATAAGGTGGGTATGCCTACCGGGAATTTGTTTTCACCACTCCAGTTCTTTCAACATCCACGCCGATGGCAGAAAAAGAGACACGGTCATGTTAGACTATTATGATGCAGTCACAATTCTTTCCCCAATTTTCATGACAAAATGGCATCTTTTTTAAGCCTATTATATTTGACGAAATAATTATACTCAAGACAAGATGACTTAAGTGGCAATACTTTTTCTGAAAGGTGCATTAAATTTACAAGAGAGACAAGTTTGTTCCTAATTAGCCTACCTGTGAAAGCAGTGCTTGCTGGGGCTGGGGGAGCTGTGGAGAGAATGATAGATAGATAGAGAGAAAGAGAATAGAGAGAAAGAGAACAGTTACTACTGTGCGTATATAGAATAGAGTACATTCCACACCCCAGCACCAAGCATGAAGTGCCTTGTGATTTGAACGATTTGATTGTGCTGCGACTGCGAGCCGCTGCTGCTTACCCCGTATAAGTCTGTATGCTGTTGATGTTGCTAAAGAGACAGGGTACACAAACACGCAGAAATGGCAATAAGTCTTTCATTGGGTCAACTATACATTTGTTGATTGATAGATATCATGAGTATGGCTTTTCTCAAATCAAGGCGACTCAAAGTTGTCTGTGCGAGTTGCAAACATCAATAATTTACCCCGTATGAGTCTGTATGTTGTTGATGTTGCTGAAGAGACGGGATACACACACGCAGAAATTGCAATAAGTATTTCATTGAGTAAATAATACATTTGTTGATTGATACATATGAGTATAGCCTTTTTCAAATCAAGGCGATTCAGTGTTGTCTGTGTGAGTTGCACATCAATAATTTACCCCGTATGAGTCTGTATGTTGTTGATGTTGCTGAAGAGACGGGGTACACACACAAATGCAGAAATTGCAATAAGTCTTTCATTGAATAAACATTACATTGTTTGATTGACACATATCAAGTGACCAGCTTTAGTGAGGTATTTTGTAAGATGTGTTGAACATCAATAATTTGCACCAAAAAAAAATAATCTTAGAGAATGCAGCACAGGAGGCTGCAGAGGGGAGGACGGCTCATAATGATGTCTGGAACGATGCAAACGGAATGGCATCGAACACCTGGAAACCATGTCTGATGTACAGTTGAAGTAGGAAGTTTACATACGCTTAGGTTGGAGTCATTAAAACTTGTTTTTCAACCACTCCACAAAATTCTTGTTAACAAACTATAGTTTTGGCAAGTCAGTTAGGACATCTACTTTGTGCATGACACAAGTCATTTTTCTAACAATTGTTTACAGACAGATTATTTCACTTATAATTGGGGCGGCAGGGTAGCCTAGTGGTTAGAGCGTTGGACTAGTAACCGGAAGGTTGCAAGATCAAACCCCAGAGCTGACAAGGTACATGACACAAGGTACAAATCTGTCGTTCTGCCCGCTGTTCCTAGGCCGTCATTGAAAATAAGAATTTGTTCTTAACTGACTTGTGTACTATTGTTTGTACAGATTAACGTGGTACCTTCAGGCATTTGGAAATTGCTCCAGGGGATGAACCAGACTTGTGGAGGTCTACAATTATTTTTCTGAGGTATTGGCTGATTTCTTTTGATTTTCCCATGATGTCAAGCAAAGAGGCACTGAGTTTGAAGGTAGGCCTTGAAATACATCCACAGGTACACCTCCAATTGACTCAAATAATGTCAATTAGCCTATCAGAAGCTTCTAAAGCCATGACATACTTTTCTGGAGTTTTCAATGCTGTTTAAAGCCACAGTCAACTTAGTGTCTGTAAACTTCTGACCCACTGGATACAGTGAATTATACGATTTTATTTTATTTTACCTTTGTTTAAATAAACTGTTTGGCCATAATGACTATAGTTATGTTAGGAGGAAAAATAGGGAGGCTTGCAAGCCGAAGGACACCATCCCAACCGTGAAGTACGGGGGTGGCAGCATCATGTTGTGTGGGTGCTCTGCTGCAGGAGGGCCTGGTGCACTTCACAAAATAGATGAGGTGCCATGAGGTAGGAAAATAATATGGATATATTGAAGCAAAATCTCAAGACATCAGTCAGGAAGTTAAAGCTTGGTCGCAAATGGGTCTTCCAAATGGACAATGACCCCAAGCATACTTCCAAAGTTGTGGCAAAATGGCTTAAGGACAACAAAGTCAAGGTATTGGAGTGGCCATCACAAAGCTCTGACCTCAACCCTATAGAAAATTTTTGGGCAGAACTGAAAAAGCATGTGCGAGCAAGGAGGCCTACAAACCTGATTCAGTTACACCAGCTCTGTCAGGAGGAATGGGCCAAAATTCACCCAACTTATTACGGGAAGCCTGTGGAAGGCTACCCAAAGTGTTTGACCCAAGTTTAAATGGTTTAAGGCAGTGCTACCAAATACTAATTGAGTGTATGTAAACTTCTGACCCACTGGGAATGTGATGAAAGAAATAAAAGCTTAAATAAATCACTCTACTATTATTCTGACATTTCACACTCTTAAAATAAAGTGGTGAAACTAACTGACCTAAGACAGGACATTTTTACTAGGATTAAATGTCAGGAATTGTGAAAACTGAGTTAATGTATTTGGTGTATGTAAACTTCCGAATTCAACTGTACTTGATATCATTCCACTGATTCTGCTCCAGTCATTACCACAAGCCCGTCCTTCCCAATTAAGGTGCCACCAACCTCCTGTGGAATGTAGTATAAGACAACTACTACATAGGTCAAAGAGAACAAGAGGGAAAACTATGCTGCAGAGTCTAGCCTCTAAAAAATCTGATTTGACAAACACTGATGCCATTTTCTTTTATCTAAGTGAAACCCATTTGCCAAAGAAAGCCTGTGACTAAGTGAGTGAGAGGTCTAAATGACGTGATATGAACTAGCTGCTCTGGGTTAGAACGCTGTGTTCTTAAAGTGGTGTTCTTAAAGTTCTGGAACTCTGCCCAGTTCGACAGTTTTGCTGACAAGCTCTAATTAGTTTACAAACCAAGCAGCAAAAACATGCATCAAACCCCCAACAACAGAGCACTACTCCAGATAAGACCCAGTGGCATTCTCAAAGCCTTTATAACCACAGAATATTTTGTATAACTAATAAGGAAAGATATGTGCTCATCAGGAGAAATTGAAGACACGAATTCCAGATTGATCGTCATATGAACTAACATCAGGGGCAAAACTCAAAACACATAAGGTCAATAGCTTCTAAGTGAAACTTCATCCTATTCAACCTAGAACAGGGTATTTCACTTGGTGTCATGGCCATGTGTCTCACCTGATGGGGTACATTGTAGAGCTGCTGAGGAGGCGGCTGCTGAGGAGGCGGCTGCTGTTGTTGCTGCTGCTGCTGTTGCTGCTGCTGCTGTTGCTGCTGCTGTTGTTGCTGCTGCTGTTGTTGTTGTTGCTGTTGTTGCTGTTGTTGCTGATACTGCTGCAAGGCCGAGTTGATTTGAGACTAAAACAGTAAGTGAGATGAGACAGAAAGAAAAAGTTAAAATGACTTGATGTTGCTTTGAAGGGAAGACCATTTACTAAACAGTTAGTGACTTCATACTCAACCACAGCGATGAGAAAAACAGACTTTCACTCAGACTCTAAAGAATATGTTGTTCACACTGATCCGTCTCATGGTGTGGGGGTGTTCATCAGTTGATCACCCACAAATCAGAACATGAGAACAGGTTTTCCAACATCACAGCTCCTTCAAGTCTTGTGAGGTTTGGCCAAAATAATGCTCCCTAGCTAACGTTATTCTTTGTTTCCCAGTACCGTTTGCTCTTCTAGTTAGAGCCTAATGTTAGCTAGCTAATATTGAACCTGGTTGGTTAGCTCTTAGCACTGTGACATTGTTGGCACTTTGTTCATTGTTGTTTAACTAGCTAACGTTAGCTGGCTGGCTCATTTGCTAACATTACGTGGCTTGTGTACAACACCTGCTGAATATGGCCGATGTCAGTAAACGTCTGCAAAAAAGCGTAATTAAATTGTTGCCAGCAGAGCTGTTTAGGCTGTTTTCATGTTATCCAGAGGTAAACAAATCATGGGCCAGTGCGTCAAGTGTGCACTCCAAGAGCGAAACAAGATGGGTGGGGCTAAAGCTTAAGAGGGTGTGAACGATGCTGAATGGGTGTAGACAAAGAAGAGCTAGATACCAAAACATTCAAAGGTGATTTTCTCAAAAGTGAGTTTACAAGTTCATCAACTTTCAAAGCAGAATTACTTTCCCATTGTTTCTCAAATGCAGTGTATAATAAACCATTTTGTAGCTCTGAGTCTCTACTTTTATCCAATGTAAAAAAAAAAACACCATTTCACATTTTGTTACATAAGACAGAATCCAGGTGGTGAGTCACAAATATTATCATATTCTGTTAAAGAATATTTAGCTGCATTGTGCCTAGCAGAACACTGCCCAGCTGACCCTAGCGTAGCTCACCTGTTGCAGTGCTGCAGCGGCGGCAGCTGCGGCTTGCTGCTGCAGGGCTGCAGTCTGTTGGGATAGCTGGTAGTTGGAGGCGGACGACTGGGAGTTGAGGGAGGCTGCAGACAGGGCCGATTGCTGGGAGTACATAGAGGGAGACGCACCCAGGAGAGATGGCTGCTGCACACCTAGAGCTGCAGGGGAGAGATGGGTGTGGGAATAGAAGAATGCATAAAGAGTGGTGTTAGGATGTATGGCAAGTGAGAGGAATGGAGTGATAGCCGGCAGAACGAGAAACAGAAAACAAATGACGGGAGAGAGAAAGAAAAAAGTATAGTACTTTGAATATCCAGCGGACTAATCTGAACCCGCTCCATCACAAACTTTGCCAAAGAGATCAGTGAGATTCAGTTTGCTTCAAGCACTGTACACTCAACCCAGGGTTACCGTTATCCGGTAATAGCAAGCCTTTGTCCCAAAAAATAATAATAGAAAAATCGATAAATAAAATTGGACCCAGCCAATTTGCGAAATAATGCTTTTTGACCTATTTATTGATGGAAATACCAGTCAATGTAAATACATGTGAGTGGTCATGCTTATCGGTCTATCGGTACATTTGCCTAATTTAGTGGAATTAAATTGGTGCACAGTATATTCTTTATGCATCTTATTTATCACACGCGTAGGCCTACAGCAAACATATACAGAGCCGTTGAACAGAAAATCAGTCAGCAGCAAAAGCTGCTGCTACAGCATCTCAACATAGGCAACGGAAGTCAGGCTTCATCAGCGCATCACACACCACTTTGCAATGAGCTGGAGGCAGTATCATTTTGAAAACATAAACTTAATTGTTTGAAACCTGAACATTTTAATACATATTATCAGGCATGTCTTACCAGCTTCAAAATGTGTAGCCTAGACAACTTTAGTTCATTGTCCAGTAGCCAAATTATTTTCTCTGTCACATGAAACCACTTGCATGAGCGGTGTCCTTTTGATAATGGTGTTTTCCTGCTAATTGCATTATGGAACGAACATTAGTGCGTAGTCTAATGCCTTGTGCACATTGTTGCGCTTATAATGTTAAGAACATTATACATTTTAAGATAAACGTTCTGATCTATTGCATCACTCATTGCTTAGATGTGGATGTCAATTAAGGCAGCCCCCCACACCTCTCTGATTTAGAGGGGTTGGGTTAAATGTGGAAGACACATTTTAGTTGAATGCATTCAGTTGTACAACTGACTAGGTTTCCCCCTTTCCATTTTTTATTTAATTTTAATTTATTTAATGTAGCCTAGGTCTACTGGTTGTATGAATTTGAAATCCATCGTCCCACAACTGTCCCAAAGTCTGGAATAGGCTATTTCTTTCTCCACCAGCTGGCCAAAAAAATGTGTCAACTTTTACTGTGGGGGATAGTAGATTGACATAGAATAACTGTCCACATTTACTAGCCTAACATCTTAAAAGTGCACATGAGAATTTCGTAGGAAAGACCGCACATCGTCCTCAACATTCATGCTCTGTTAATCCTTAAGTGTCTAAGCTGGGGGTTCGGTCTACTAAGAGAACATATGGAATTCTTCAGATAGCTAAATGATCCTTGGGGCGGCAGGGTAGCATAGAGGTTAGAGCGTTGGACTAGTAACCAGAAGGTTGCAAGTTCAAATCCCCGAGCTGACAAGGTACAAATCTGTCGTTCTGCCCCTGAACAGGCAGTTAACCCAGGCCGTCATTGAAAATAAGAATTTGTTCTTAACTGACTTGCCTAGTTAAATAAAGGTCAAATTTTTAAAAATCCTTGGTATGACTACGTGACATAGAATATTAGGACCCCTTAAGGTATATATATATATATATATATATATACCTTAAGGGGTCCTAATATTCTATATATATATATATATATATATATATTTAAAATGTGATGAAACAGCATTTACCTTACTGCTATTATCCCATAGAAACACATTGAATAAAGCATGCTGTTAAACATGGATAAACATGGATAAACAGAGTAAAACAAAATAATTCAAAACATTAAGTTATGAAAGATTGACATGTTTTTAACCCCCTATTTTAGGCACAAAACTATCTCCATATATATACTGTACTTCCATAATCTTTTAAAGCTGGTACCGGGCTACTTTCAGACAAGTCTTGTGAGGCTTGTGGGTGTCCTAGAGCAAAACAACCAACCTGTTCGTGAGACTCACCTTTCCTTAGAGGGGGCATATTAGTGTGTAGCCCAAACTGTTCGGACACTACTGACAGAAGTTGGCACATCGGCTGTATCGACTTCAGACAAGTCCTGTGACGTTTCTTGGGGTCGTAGAACAAAACGGAGACCACCATTGTGTTCGTGGGAGTCATCTTTAGTTTGTAGGTCAAACCGTTCTGACATTATAGACGTTTTCGTGAGAAGACCAATTTTCGGAATGTCTCATCTGACAAACACTGCTCTAGCTCTGCCACCTTCACCGCAAATGCGGAAGGGCGACATCGGCAGATGCTGTGGGTTGAGACGCAGCCCATGCCAAAAAAACGGATGGATTTTGATGGGAAATGTTTTGTGTTAATTAATATAGACTCTAGGGGGTGAATATGAATTACCATAATCTAAATGTGATTTCTGTCAGTCTTCTGGATGGACACCCTAATCACAAATATCTTGTAAATTAAAATACTGCCGGTCAAATGGCCGGCGTCACATTTTCCTATCTGAAACCCTGCCTCAACCTCACATTAATTGTATCCCACAGATGAGTACAGATTATAGAAGGAAAGGCAGTCATCCAGAAAAATGTCATACTCACAGTGTAGGCTGTTGAGGTCCAGGGACTGTCCTGAGTGGCTGGGCTGGGACACCCCCGTGGCAGTGAACTGAGCCGCCCACGGTGGGTTCTTCTGTCCCCCAAACTGGGCCATGAGTCAGGGCTCGAACTTAAGTGTATTGACGGAACTGATTTAGGTTTATATCCTGTCAAAACAACCGGAAACGGGCCTATTTGTATAAGGATTCTTCATTTGACATTGACCTTGCTTTCATTGACCACAAACACAGGCTGCTAGCAACAAAAACAAACAATACAGGAGGAAATTGTTACAGATTTACTTACAGCTAATACAATACCTAGCTAGCTAAATCATATCAGCTAACGTTAGCTTGGCTAATATATCGTTAAGTTACCACCTTGGCTAAAACAACAACAATGTTGGGTCTCTTGACAGCTGCCTCTACTAGGCGGGATAGAGAGACTAGCAACAACAGAATTAACGGGCAGGTTAGCAAAACGTTCACTGCTGGAAAATGTCGCTTAGTTGGCCAGCTAGCTATCCCTTGATCATGACTCTCAGTTTTATTACATTACACATAAGAGTCATTGGACGAATTCGTCTTCTGTATGGGACCTTTTGTTAATAATTAGAAAGCCTTAGAATTAGAAAAATTAAAATTAATGAATGTGGCATAATATTTAGTTCGCCTCTTCAACTCTGATGCCCTCTGGTGGCATTTTCTAAACTACGCATAATATTCTATACTTCAGAACTAAGCTTAGTACTGTTAGAAAGGTGGGAAACAATGTGTTTACTACAGAGCCTGAGATACAACAGATTCCCAGTTTGTCCACTAGACAGCAGTAGATCACATGATGTCTCTTGGCCACTTTAAAATCAAATCAAATTTTATTTGTCACATACACATGGTTAGCAAATGTTAATGCGAGTGTAGCGAAATGCTTGTGCTTCTAGTTCCGACCATGCAGTAAAATCAGTTGAGTCACTGTGCTAAAAAGGCTGAATGGATTTCCAAGCCTGACATATTAAAATGACCCTAGCAATCAGGCCTTTCAAGTTATCGAGGTGAGAAAACATATTTTCATCATTCACGTTTCCTATTGTAAATGGGTGAGAAATCAACGGTGCATGTGGAGGATGCATACAATGTAATGTGGATGGAGAGGGGGGGTCTTACAAAAGCTGTAGCTTTCAAATGATTTTTACTTTCTATTTTCTGAACAAACATTTTTGGTGGGTACCGTGCTCAAAACTACCGAGTTTTACAGGCCATCTAGCTAATGCACATGCTAGACAATTACAGATATCATCTACCTGGTCAGCCTTTAACTATAAATAGCCATAGGCTAACTAACAACATTTGCTGGGTTACCTTGCAAACGGAGATAAATAGCTAGATAGCTACCTAGTTTGCTATGATGATAGCTAGCTTTGATGATGACTCGTGGGTTTTGTTATCAAAGCAAAGACGACTAGTAAACGTAGCTAACGTTAGCTATAACGAGGCCTAAGCAAGGTAACACACGACGCAGCTCTATAAAAGACCGATGGATAGAAAGGTTGATGGGCATTCCAATTTTGCGACAATAATTGCATTATGCAGTAAGGGAGCATCCAAAATGTTTATTACATTAACAGATAGAGGAAAATATATTGGCCTCATGCCTTTACCTCTGTCCTCTGTTCATTCGCCGGCGGAGATGGATCAAACACTGTCGCCGCGCATGCGTAGATCAGGGGGCGCGCACGCGCGCTACATACTTTTCTTTGACGACAAAATAACTGTCAGGTAATCTTCAGAAAGTATTCATATCCCTTGATTTATTCCATATTTTGCTGTGTTAGGTCCTGAATTCAAATTTGATAAAAACATTTTTTAAATTCTCGACCACCTACACAAATACCCCATAATACAGTTACAGGCAGTTAACCCACTGTTCCTAGGCCGTCATTGAAAATAAGAATTTGTTCTTAACTGACTTGCGTAGTTAAATAAAGGTAAAATTTAAAAAAATAATGACCAGGTGAAAACGTTTGTAGAAATGTTTGCAAATTGCCCATTTATTGAGAATTAAATACAGAAATATCTCATTTACATAAGCATAAGCACCCTGAGCCAACAAATGTCAGTCACTTTTGGCAGCGATTACAGCCGTGACTCTGGGTATGTCTAACATCTTTGCACATCTGGATTGTACAATATTTCCACATTCTTTTAAAAAACTATTCAGAATCTGTCAAGTTGGTTGTTGATTATTGTTAGACAGCCATTTTCAAGTCTTGCCATAAATAAATAAATACAGTAGGGGAAGAGGTAGTTGTTTGGGCTAAATTATAGATGGGCTATGTACAGGTGCAGTCATCTGTGAGCTGCTCTGACAGCTGGTGCTTAAAGCTAGTGAGGGAGATAAGTGTTTCCAGTTTCAGAGATTTTTGTAGTTCCTTCCAGTCATTGGCAGCAGAGAACTGGAAGGAGAGGCGGCCAAAGGAAGAATTGGTTTTGGGGGTGACCAGAGAGATATACCTGCTGGAGAGCGTGCTATGGTGACCAGTGAGCTGAGATAAGGGGTGACTTTACCTAGCACGGTCTTGTAGATGACCTGGAGCCAGTGGGCTTGGCGACGAGTATGAAGCGAGGGCCAGCCAATGAGAGCATACAGGTCGCAGTGGTGGGTGGGTAGTATATGGGGCTTTGGTGACAAAACGGATGGCACTGTGATAGACTGCATCCAATTTATTGAGTAGGGTATTGGAGGATATTTTGTAAATGACATCGCCGAAGTCGAGGATCGGTAGGATGGTCAGTTTTACGAGGGTATGTTTGGCAGCATGAGTGAAGGATGCTTTGTTGCGAAATAGGAAGCCAATTCTAGATTTAACTTTGGATTAGAGATGTTTGATGTGAGTCTGAAAGGAGAGTTTACAGTCTAACCAGACACCTAGGTATTTGTAGTTGTCCACATATTCTAAGTCAGAACCGTCCAGAGTAGTGATGCTGGACGGGAGGGCAGGTGCAGGCAGCGATCGGTTGAAGAGCATGCATTTAGTTTTACTTGTATTTAAGAGCAGTTGGAGGCCACGGAAGGAGAGTTGTATGGCATTGAAGCTCGTGTGGAGGGTTGTTAACACACTGTCCAAAGAAGGGCTAGAAGTATACAGAATGGTGTCGTCTGCGGAGAGGTGGATCAGAGACTCACCAGCAGCAAGAGCGACATCATTGATGTATACAGAGAAGAGAGTCGGCCCAAGAATTGAACCCTGTGGCACCCCCATAAAGACTGCCAGAGGCCCGTACAACAGGCCCTCCGATTTGACACACTGAACTCTATCAGATAAGTAGTTGGTGAACCAGGCGAGGCAATAATTTGAGAAACCAAGGCTATCAAGTCTGCCGATGAGGTTACAATGAGTGAGTCTGCCGATGAGTCTAACGATGAGTCTGACGATTTTCTGAGTTACAGTTCATATAAGGAAATCAGTCAATTCAAATAAATAAATTAGACCCTAATTTATGGATTTCACATTACTGGGAATACAGATATGCATCTGTTGATTACAGATAACTTATTTTTTTAAAGTAGGGTGTGGATCAGAAAACCAGTCAGTATCTGGTGTGTTCACCATTTGCCTCATGCAGCGCGAAATCTCCTTTGCATAGAGTTGATCAGGCTGTTGATTATGGCCTGTAGAATGTTGTCCCACTGCTCTTCAATGGCTGTGCAAAATTACTGGATATTGGCGGTAACTGGAACACGCTGTCGTACATGTCGATCCAGAGCATCCCAAATATGCTCAATAGGTGACATGTCTGGTGAGTATGCAGGTCATGGAAGAACTGGCACATTTTCAGCTTCTGGGAATTGTGTACAGATCCTTGCGACGAAGGGCCGTTCCCTATCATGCTGAAACATAAGGTGATGGTGGTGGATGAATGGCACGACAATGGGCCTCAGGATCTCGTTACAGTGTCTCTGTGCATTCAAATTGAAATTGATAATAAATCAATCGTGTTCGTTGTCCATAGCTTATGCCTGCCCATACCATAACCCCACCTCCACCATAAGGCACTCTGTTCACAACGCTGACATAAGCAAACTGCTCACCCACACAAAGCCATCACCTGCCATCTGCCCAGTACAGTTGAAACCGGGACTCATTCGTGAAGAGCACACTTCTCCCCCGTGCCAGTGGCACGACACCAACCTGCAGTCAGGTAAAGACCCCGGTGAGGAAGATGAGCACGCAGCTGAGCTTCCCTGAGACAGCTTCTGGCAGTTTGTGCAGATGTCCGCGTGGCCGGATGTGGAGGTCCTGGGCTGGACCTACTGCCAAATTCTCTAAAACGACATTGGAGGCAGCTTATGGTTGATAAATTAACATTACATTCTCTGGCTACAGCTCTGGTGGACATCCCTGAAGTCAGCATGTCAATTGCACGCTCCCTCATTGTGATATGTGACACAACTGAACATTTTAGTGGCCTTTTATTGTCCCCAGCACAAAGTGCACCTGTGTAATGATCATGCTGTTTAATCAGCTTCTTTATATGCCACACCTATTCAGGTGGAACTATTCTCTTGGCTCACTAACAGGGATGTAAATACATTTGTGCCCAAAATTTTAGAGAAATACGTATTTTTGTGTGCAGGGGAAATATCTGGGATCTTTTATGCCTGATGAAGACCTTAGGGTCGAAACGTTGTTATAAATAAATATCACCTGGGAGCATGAGCAGCAGTGTGCAGCGTTTTCCATTCATTTGCCATCTTTTATTTCAACTCATGAAATATGGGACCAACACTTTACATGTTTTGTTTATATACAGTGGGGCAAAAAAGTATTTCATCATGAGAAAAAAAATCCAGAAAATCACATTGTAGGATTTTTTATGAATTTATTTTCATATTGTGGTGGAAAATAAGTATTTATTAAAAATCCTACAATGTGATTTTCTGGATTCTTTTTCTCGTTTTGTCTGTCATAGTTGAAGTGTACCTATGATGAAAATTACAGGCCTCTCATCTTTTTAAGTAGGAGAACTTGCACTGACTAAATACTTTTTTGCCCCACTGTATATTTTTCAATGTATGAAGAGTGGTACTCAGTGATGTGTTGTGTTGGGCCCAAACATAACACTTTGTATTCAGGACATTTTTTGCACTTTAGTGCATGTTTTGGAATCTTTATTCTGTACAAGCTTCCTTCTTTTCACTCTGTCATTTATGTTATTATTGTGGATTAACTACAATGTTGATCCATCCTCAGTTATGTCCTATCACTGCCATTAAATTATATAACTGCTTTAAAGTCACCATTGGCTTCATGGTGAAATGACTGAGTGGTTTCCTTCCTCTCCGGCAACTAAGTTAGGAAGGATGCCTGCATCACTTTGTAGTGACCGGGTGTATTGATACACCATCCAAAGTGTAAATAATCATTTACCATGCTCAAAGGGATATTTATTGTCTGTTTTTTTTACCCATCTACCAATAGGTGCCCTTCTTTGTGAGACATTTGAAAACCTCCCTGGTCTTAGTGGTTGAATCTTTGTTTGAAATTCACTGCTTGACTGAGAGACCTTACAGATACTTGTATGTGTGGGGTACAGAGATGAGGTAGTCATTCAAATGTCATGTTAAACACTATTGCACACAGTAAGTCCATGTAAGATTATTATGTGACTTGTTAAGCACATTTTTACTGCTGAACTTATTGCTATAACAAAGGGGTGTAACATTTTCTAAAAACATAATTCCACTTTGACATTACGGGGTATTTTGTGTAGTCCAGTGACACAATCTATATTTAATTCATTTTAAATTCAGGCTGTAATACAACAAAATGTGGAAAAAGTCAAGGGGTGTGAATTCTTTCTAACTACTCAAATGGGGTCAGGTCTATGTACAGGTGTAGTGTATTTTACGGTCATGACTCATGATACAGTGCCTTGCGAAAGTATTCGGCCCCCTTGAACTTTGCAACCTTTTGCCACATTTCAGGCTTCAAACATAAAGATACAAAACTGTATTTTTTTGTGAAGAATCAACAACAAGTGGGACACAATCATGAAGTGGAACGACATTTATTGGATATTTCAAACTTTTTTAACAAATCAAAAACTGAAAAATTGGGCGTGCAAAATTATTCAGCCCCTTTACTTTCAGTGCAGCAAACTCTCTCCAGAAGTTCAGTGAGGATCTCTGAATGATCCAATGTTGACCTAAATTACTAATGATGATAAATACAATCCACCTGTGTGTAATCAAGTCTCCGTATAAATGCACCTGCACTGTGATAGTCTCAGAGGTCCGTTAAAAGCTCAGAGAGCATCATGAAGAACAAGGAACACACCAGGCAGGTCCGAGATACTGTTGTGAAGACGTTTAAAGCCGGATTTGGATACAAAAAGATTTCCCAAGCTTTAAACATCCCAAGGAGCACTGTGCAAGCGATAATATTAAAATGGAAGGAGTATCAGACCACTGCAAATCTACCAAGACTTGGCCGTCCCTCTAAACTTTCAGCTCATACAAGGAGAAGACTGATCAGAGATGCAGCCAAGAGGCCCATGATCACTCTGGATGAACTGCAGAGATCTACAGCTGAGGTGGGAGACTCTGTCCATAGGACAACAATCAGTCGTATATTGCACAAATCTGGCCTTTATGGAAGAGTGGCAAGAAGAAAGCCATTTCTTAAAGATATCCATAAAAAGTATTGTTTAAAGTTTGCCACAAGCCACCTGGGAGACACACCAAACATCTGGAAGAAGGTGCTCTGGTCAGATGAAACCAAAATTGAACTTTTTGGCAACAATGCAAAACGTTATGTTTGGCGTAATAGCAACACAGCTCATCACCCTGAACACACCATCCCCACTGTCAAACATGGTGGTGGCATCATCATGGTTTGGGCCTGCTTTTCTTCAGCAGGGACAGGGAAGATGGTTAAAATTGATGGGAAGATGGATGGAGCCAAATACAGGATCATTCTGGAAGAAAACCTGATGGAGTCTGCAAAAGACCTGAGACTGGGACGGAGATTTGTCTTCCAACAAGACAATGATCCAAAACATAAAGCAAAATCTACAATGGAATGGTTCAAAAATAAACATATCCAGGTGTTAGAATGGCCAAGTCAAAGTCCAGACCTGAATCCAATCGAGAATCTGTGGAAAGAACTGAAAACTGCTGTTCACAAATGCTCTCCATCCAACCTCACTGAGCTCGAGCTGTTTTGCAAGGAGGAATGGGAAAATATTTCAGTCTCTCGATGTGCAAAACTGATAGACATACCCCAAGCGACTTACAGCTGTAATCGCAGCAAAAGGTGGCGCTACAAAGTATTAACTTAAGGGGGCTGAATAATTTTGCACGCCCAATTTTTCAGTTTTTGATATGTTAAAAAAGTTTGAAATATCCAATAAATGTCATTCCACTTCATGATTGTGTCCCACTTGATGTTGATTCTTCACAAAAAAATACAGTTTTATATCTTTATGTTTGAAGCCTGAAATGTGGCAAAAGGTCGCAAAGTTCAAGGGGGGCGAATACTTTCGCAAGGCACTGTACATGTAGGGAGTTATTACCGGTAACAAGGCTCATCTTCGACCAATGGCTAAATAGTCTAAAGACGAGCAATAAGTGCGACACACACTGTGGGAAAGCTTGAAGTATCATTGCTGCTCTGTTAAACTTGGAGAAAATATTAAATACTGTGTGAGAAATAATAAATACATTATAATTATATGGAAAATATTTCAGTGTACAAAACATCTGCTCTTTCCATGACAGACTGACCAGGTGAAAGGTATGATCCGTTATTGATGTCACTACCACTTCAACCAGTGGAGATGAAGGGGGGGAAGACAGGTTAAAGGATTTTTAAGTGTTGAGACATTTAAGACATGGATTGTGTATTTGTGTCATTCAGAGGGTGAATGGGCAAAACAAAATATTCAAGTGCCTTTGAATGGGGTATGGTAGTCGGTGCAAGGCACATGGGTTTGAGAGTATCAAGAACTGCAACGCTGCTGGGTTTTTCACGCTCAAAAGTTTCCCGTCTGTATCAAGAATGGTCCACCACCCAAAGGACATCTAGGCTGTGTAAGAGGCGGCAGGTAGCCTAGTGGTTAGAGCGTTGGACTAGTTGGACAAGATCGAATCCCCGAGCCGATAAGGTAAAAATCTGTCGTTCTGCCCCTGAACAAGGCAGTCAACCCACTGTTCCTAGGCCATGATTGAAAATAAGAATTTGTTCTTAATTGACTTGCCTAGTAAAATAAAAACATGTCAGAGAGCCATTTTGATTAGTACCCGTGCAGCTTCAGTTCTCCTCTGTGTGGGTTCATGACCTTCTAGGTGCATCTTGTGTGTGTTCTGTCAGTATCCCTCACTGTCCCTTTAAAAGCCATGAGGCAGTAGGGCACCAGTGTTATATTGCTCTACGTGCAACTTAACACTATATCTACACTGTGGAATAATGATAGGAATTCACAGGAATATGTATTACATGTAACAAGGCATGCAGCTTGGAAGTATAGAGGTGGGAAAAAATAGATGCTGACCATCTCCTCACCATCACCACCTTGGTACTCATGTTCCTAGTAACCATTGTCACTCTCCTTTTCCACCCAACCTAAATGCTTCAGCAGATTAGAACAATCTCAACCAGTACCATATGCTAGCCTGTTAAAGCACCAGCATCTCATCTAGCTAATGCTATAAGGTTGGAACTAAAACGCTTGCCCTGTGCACCCGGACACACCAGCCCTCATCCTTCTCCTGTGTCGCCGTCTCCAAGAACAACCACTGCCTGATACTGTAAGTCAGTGTGGGAATGCAAAAAAAGAGACTCACACAATGGCCTCTTTCTATTCTCACTCTAACAGACTAACCTGGGGAGGGCAACGGCCATGTTATCATCGCCTGACCTCTGACCTCCGTATCCCAGCGGGCATTGTGGTTGGTCTGTCAAGGCCCAGTCTATACCTCAGTGTTTCATTTTTAGGGACTGTACACTTTTGTAAATAATGTACGCATAAAAAAGGGGTGTTAATCCTTTCTTTCTGTTTTTCCTTTGATAGTGGATGTGTAAATTATATGTTCATAATTAAGAGTAGATTTATTTGTATTTTTCTTCCTCGTTTGGGAAAACAAAAAATATTCAAATGGCGCAGGAACAGAAGGCAGACGTTTTACGCACCCCCAACCGATTTGTGTTTTTTTTGTTTGTTTATCTGCGTTGTTTGTAACTTATTTGTTTTACAATTGTTGTACATAATGTTGCCGCTACCGTCTCTTATGACCGAAAATAACTTCTAGACATCAGGACTGCGATTACTCACCACGGACTAGCAGAATCCTTTTTCTTCTTTCACGACTCTGACGAGCCCGAGGCGGAAGATCTACGACTCCCTCGGGGAACAAGCCCTGACCCCAGGGCTGGCAGTCTAAGGGCTGGCAGTCTATGTATTTTTGTAAACCACAGCTGGTGCACGATATCAAAGGAAGTCTCGAGCCATTGCTCGCCTGAGGTAGAGTTTCTCATGATAAGCTGCAGACCCCCTTACCTACCGAGAGAGATTTTGTCTATATGCTTTGTAGCTGTTTACATACCACCACAGTCAGAGGCTGGCACCAACATATAATTGAATGAGCTGTATTCCACTATAAGCAAACAAGAAAATGCTCACCCAGAGGCGGCTCTCCTAGTAGCCGGGGACTTTAACGCAGGGAAACTTAAATCAGTTTTACCTAACTTCCTAATTTCCCAAATTCTTCCGAATTTCTAACATGTTAAATGTGCAACCAGAGGGAAAAGAACTCTGGACCACCTATACTCCACACACAGAGATGCATACAAAGCTCTCCCTCGCCCTCCATTTGGCAAATTACAAGCACAAATTAAAGCAGGAAGCACCAGTGACTAGGTCAATAGAAAAGTGGTCAGATGAAGCAGATGCTAAGCTACAGGACTGTTTGCTAGCACAGACTGGAACATGTTTCGGGATTCCTCCAATGGCATTGAGGAGTACACCACATCTGTCATTGGCTTCATCAATAAGTGCATCGATGATATCGTCCCCACAGTGACTGTACGTACATACCCCAACCAAAAACCATGGATTACAGGCAGCATCTGCACTGAGCTAAAGGCTAGAGTTGCCACTTTCAAGGAGCGGGACTCTAACCCAGAAGCTTTAAGAAATCCCGCCATGCCCTCTGACGAACCATTAAACAGGTAAAGCATCAATACAGGACTAAGATCCCGTACTACACCGGCTGTGATGCTCATTGTATATGACAGGGCCTGCAAACCATTACAGACTACAAAGGTAAGCACAGCCGAGAGCTGCCCAGTGACACGGGTCTACCGGACAAGCTAAAGTACTTCTATGCCCACTTCGAGGCAAATAACACTGAAAACATGCATGAGAGCACCAGCTGTACAGGAAGACTGTGTGATCACACTCTCCTCAGACAATGTGAGTAAGACCTTTAGACAGGTCAACATTCACACGGCCGCAAGGCCAGACGGATTACCAGGACGTGTACAGCGAGAATGCGCTGACCAACTAGCAAGTGTCTTCACTGACATTTTCAACCTCTCCCTCTCCCTGTTTCCGATGACAGAACAGTGGTAAGCCTGATCCCCGGCAACAATGAGACAGCCTATAGGCAGGAGGTCAGATACCTGGTTGTGTGGTGCCAGGACAACAACCTCTCCCTCAATGTGAGCAAGACAAAGGAGCTGATTGTGGACTACAGGAAAAGGAGGGCAGAACGGGCCCCCATTAACATCAACGGGGCTGAAGTGGAGCGGGTCGAGAGCTTCAAGTTCCTTGGAGTCCACATCACCAACAAACTAACGTGACAGTCATGAAGCGGGCATGACGAAGCCTATTCTCCCTCAGGAGACTGAAAAGATTTGGCATGGGTACTCAGATCCTCAAAAGGTTCTACAGCTGCACCATCGAGAGCATCCTGGCTGGTTGCATCACTGCCTGGTATGGCAACTGCTCAGCCTCCGACCGCAAGGCACTACAGAGGGTAGTGCGAACGGCCCAGTACATCACTGGGGCCAAGCTTCCTGCCATCCAGGATCTCTATACCAGGCAGTATCATAGGAAGGCCCTGAAAATTGTCCAAGACTCCAGCCACCCTATTCATAGACTGTTCTCTCTGCTACCACACGGCGAGCGGTACCGGAGCGCCAAGTCTAGGTCCACAAGGCTTTTTTCCGCCTCATGAGTCTCCCAATCACGGCCGACTGGGACACAGCCCGGGATCGAACCTGGGTCTGTAGTGACGCCTCAAGGACTGTGATGCAGTGCCTTAGACCGCTGCACCACTCAGGAGGCCTAGCGGTGCATTTTCTGTCCCCAGAAAATAGAAGTTCTTATTTAGTGTAAAATGTGGATTGCAAAAGGCTTTAAATATAATCTCAGGTGTCCTTTACACCAAATATGGATCTTGAAAGGGAATTTAATGCATTTTAAACACTTTTTGTCAGTTGGTGTAAGAGTTTTTGCCATGTCCCAAGGTGTTATCAAGGTGTTATCAAGTCTTAAAATAATAACATTTTACACTTTTCTTAATTATTTTAAAGTATCAATATTTTTTTTCTTCATGATTATTGTATTTATTATTATTTTATTTAAGATTTTCTGTGTGTCCCCGATACCACTTTCCACCTTGTTAGTTTGTTGTAATTCTCTATTTAAGAAATCAACCCCTTCCTACAATATTCAGGAAGTGTCATCATTTCTTATGGGTAAAAAAAAGAAGTGTGAAGCTAAATAAATAAACACTAAGTTTATCTATTTGTCCATGTTTCATGTTGTTAGTCTGTATGTTCCACTCATAAATTACACTGTTAGGCTAAATTACAGAGAAAAAAAATTATACGATAGCTCAATCTTTCCACCCTGTTAGGTTTCACCTTGTTAGGATTTGGAAAAATTGGAAAATGCACCCCAATGTTTACGTGCCTGAGCTTGATCGATATGTTTTTCTGAAAGTCAAACATGTCCTTTTTCTGAGAGAACCCATACATTTGTGGCAGGGAGAGGTGAGGGGAGTGGTAATTGAAGGGAGATACCTTGCAGCCCGCTGGCTCCACCCCCCGAGCCTTATATGGACTTCCTGCCCCAACGAGGCGAGCCTGTGGGTCATTAAGCCAGGGAATTCTTGGGGATAAAAGAGGATGCTGCAGAGAATGGAGAGGGAAGCGAGTGAAATGGCTGTGTGGTTACCCCACTGTGTACAGAACCGGTTTGGCCGAGGACCTGAGTTTTATGATTACCCCTGGAGAAATGGACTGTGAAATGATTGGTGAATTCCCCCCTTTCCCCAGTGTGCAAAACTCCCAAATAAACTCCCCATTTGCATTCTAGTTGTGCTCCTTGTGTGTGTTTGGTTATTGAACTTGGTGACATGGAAACCCCACACCCTTGAACCTGCTACAATATACAAACATTTTTCCAAAAGATTTGAGGTCCAAATGGCACCGCATTGTAGGAATAACCCGGCTGGTGTTTCTGCTGGTCCTGGCATGGTTTGGAAACCTGTTCAGAAATCCTGCGCTCATGAATGTGCACTGTCAAAGGACACTGATAATGAAGTTGACTTCATAGATTTTATTGGTAAGTTTATCAATACGACTCAGGTTGTGGAAAGCAGAAATGCCAGGTTGAAGGTTCTTGTGGAGACGGAAAAAGAGATATTGGGGGTATGAGATGTTAATGTTGAAATGGTTGTTGACATGCTGAACAATCCTAAGGGTGGAGTGTTTCAGCATGATATAGATCAGGGGGTTGGGGAGTTTTTGGGGGGGAGGGGAAGGGTGTGATAGAAGTTAAGGTATTTATTTGGATTTATTTTAATGGTAATACTGAATTGGTCAGATCATGATTGATCATATATTCCAGCACAAGCGATTGTTTGCAGACCGCTATGATATCGGAGAATTCCTTTTAGAGCATGTACTTCCATTTTGTAATCCTTGTTTTTGCTAGATTAGTGGGAATGACAACTTCCAGTTCTTCGGTGCGGTGAACTACATTTTTTTTTATTCAGAAGCAAGGTTAGTCCTACAAAATGACGGCCAATTACTGTGCACTGACAATATTTATGTAGAATCAATAACAGTAATTTTCTCGCCACACTAATAGACAACAGCGCACAGAACACTTCTAGGTATTTTGAAATTGCAATGCTGAATATTATTCTCTCATCATGAACATTGCACTATGGTAAGCCTTGTCTACCTGGTTTGCATGACATCGATACAACAGGCTGTTTATCTATAGGCATGGGGGCCGACAGTTTTATGTCTCCAAACTTGCGTTCCAACTCGGTGAAAACGTTTGCGTTGACATGATCCATTTCATCTTCCACCTAGAGAAACAAAACAAAAAGAACAGCTATAACAGACATAAAAGCTTAATACTGTTCCCACTCCTCCCTCACTTTATCCTCATTCTGCCTCTCTATGGGTTTCTCCCTCCTCACTTTATCCTCATTCTGCCTCTCTCTGGGTTTCTCCCTCCTTCTCACTTTATCCTCATTCTGCCTCTCTCTGGGTTTCTCCCTCCTTCTCACTTTATCCTCATTCTGCCTCTCTATGGGTTTCTCCCTCCTTCTCACTTTATCCTCATTCTGCCTCTCTATGGGTTTCTCCCTCCTTCTCACTTTATCCTCATTCTGCCTCTCTATGGGTTTCTCCCTCCTTCTCACTTTATCCTCATTCTGCCTCTCTATGGGTTTCTCCTCCTTCTCACTTTATCCTCATTCTGCCTCTCTGGGTTTCTCCCTCCTTCTCACTTTATCCTCATTCTGCCTCTCTATGGGTTTCTCCCTCCTTCTTACTTTATCCTCATTCTGCCTCTCTGGATTTCTCCCTCCTTCTCACTTTATCCTCATTCTGCCTCTCTATGGGTTTCTCCCTCCTTCTCACTTTATCCTCATTCTGCCTCTCTATGGGTTTCTCCCTCCTTCTCACTTTATCCTCATTCTGCCTCTCTATGGGTTTCTCCCTCCTTCTCACTTTCCTCCTCTCTGCCTCTCACCTGTTCCACGTCATCCACCTCCGGGATCCACCTCCGGGATATAGAATTGCAGCATGTTCTGGATGCCATTCTTCAGGGTGACAGTGGAGCTGGGGCAGTCGGTGCACGAGCCAACCGGCTTCAGCTTTACCGTGCCATTCTCAAAGCCCTTAAAGATTATATCACCGCCATCCTCCATCACTGTGGGTCTGTGTTAAAAGGGAGGGTTTATTTGTTGAGTTTATTTGTCACTGAACAACATAACAGGTAATATTACAATTGTTATTAAAAACTAGGAGGGAGAGAAGAATGGAGGGGATGAAGAAGAGAGGTTTAAGAGGGGGGAGGGGATGGGAGAATTTGTACCGAGCTGTCCTTGAAGATGACATCACTAGTCTTTATTTCATATCAACATAATTTCTATAATTTGTTTGTGGAACAACTTCAGTGCCCAAACAATCTGCCTGAGGGTGGTCTACAGAGATAGGTGGAATGGGCTGAGAGTAGTTGAGGGGTGGGGTTAAATCTGCATGCTCTGTAATGATTATGACCGAAAACACTACAGATTCACTTCCGGTCACGTTTCAGGCTCCTGGCAGAGGCAACAATGTTTCTGTTTAAAATGTCCGGGGTAAAGTTCATGATGCAGTTCACCTTCAAGGTCAACAGCGAAGCAGCACCGCAGATATTGAGATGAGCAAGATGCAAGAGTTCGCTCTCACAGTCACAGACAGTATCTGCGCATGTGCACGGGTTCACTTCACGCTGTTGACAGCATGACCCACTATGCTGTTTACGTTCTTCATCTATCTTATAGTTGCTGAATCTACCTTTAACAAGGGCCCCAGGACCAGTGGAAGGAAAATAGCCCGATAACATTAAAGATCCACCACCATATTTTAGGTTAAGTATGTTTTTTTCTATTGCATATGCATCTTTCTTTCAACACCAAATCCACCACTGGTGTGCATGGCCAAATAGCTCTAATTTCATGTCATCTGACCAAAGCACCAGTTCCAATCCAAGTGCCAATGCCATTTAGCAAACTCCAGGCATTTATATTGGTTGGATGACATGAAAATAGAGCTCCCTGGCTACGCACACCAGTTGGGGGTTTTGCGTCAAAAGAAAGATGCATATGGTGGTGGATCTTTGATGTTATGGGGTTATTTTCTTCCACTAGTCCTGGGGCCTTTTTGTTTTTTTATTTAGTATATAAATATATATAATTTTTTTATCCCCGATTTCATGACTACGATCTTGTCTTATCGCTGCAACTCCCCAATGGGCTCGGGAGAGGTTGAGTCATGCGCCCTCAGAAACATGACCCGCCAAACCGCGCTTCTTAACACCAGCCCACTTAACCCTGAAGCCAGCTGCACCAATGTGTCGGAGGAAACACTGAGTGGCGCAGCGGTCTAAGGCACTGCATCTCAGTGCGAGATGCGTTTCTACAGACCCTGTTTCGATCCCGGGCTGTATCACAACCATCCGTGATCGGAGTCCCATAGGGCGGCGCACAATTGGCCCAGCATCGTCCGGGTTAGGGGAGGGTTTGGCCGGGGTAACCCGTCATTGTAAGTAAGAATTTGTTCTTAACTGACTTGCCTTAGTTAAATAAAGGTTAAATTAAAAGTAAACTGACGCTGGGCCAATTGTGCGCTGCCCTATGGGACTCCCGGTCGCAAACTGCGATGCAGTGCCTTAGACCACTGCGCCACTCGGGAAGCCCCTGGGGCCCTTAAGGTCAACGGCATCATGAACTTTACCCAGTACCAGGACATTTTAGCAAAAAACCTGGTTGCTGCTACCATTAGGCTGAAACTTGGCCTAAAAGTGGATCTTCCAGCAAAATAATAACCCCAAGCACATCAAAATCCACAAAATGTTTTAATTGACCACAACATCAACAGTTTGCAATGGCAAGCCTAGTGAAAACCTGTGGTTTGAATTGAAGAGAGCAGTCCATAAGTGCAGATGAATGATATCAAGGATCTTGAAAAATTCTATATGGAGGAATAATCAAAGATCCTTCAATTATTATTGTTTTCTCTTTCTCTGAGCAGTTGTATCAGTACAAAATAATATCCCATTTTCTTGCATACAACAGACAATATTTTAATTATTTATGTTATACTGTCATTTTTGCTCATCTTTATCAACTTTTTCAAATCAATGACAAGGATTGTGCAAGTGCACAATTTGGGAGAATGTTGAAAATTTGGACATGGCCCATGAATTGACTCAGAAAATGTAAGTTAAATTGTATTTGTGACATGATCCATTCAGTCATCATGGTCTAATTGCACACCATATCCCAGAGCAAATGGATAGGGTTGGTAAATGAGGGTTTAAACTTTAGTGTATTTATTGGGTACCTTGGTCACTGTGATGAAGTCAGGGCCATAGAACACACTTTTCACTCCTTCCATTTCAAACAGGTTTCTGTGAAAACCAAGGGGGGTCAACAAACAGTGGAGAAGCACATTGCACGTTGCAATAGATTTTTTTACTTGAGGCATGCGCAGAACTGTAACTTAGGTTAATCAGTACAGTAAACCTCTAAGAAATATGTTCCTAGAGCACAAATGATTATCTTTGGTTCGAGTTCTCCTACAGCAGTTCATGTACAAATGTCACTGGTTCTCCCACACTCTGAAAAGCAAACAAGCTGATGTTTAGAGAACAAGTTTATTCACACTGTCTGGTTTTGTCATGGTTACTGCTCATTGTTCATTTTTCCAATATGGGAAAGATGCACTGAGTACAACCCAGGGAATAACACATTGAAGCAATTCCACTTGTTTCCAACGTGATCCCCGACGGAATAAACACAATATAGACAAAACCAGAAAACAACAGTAATCCCTACAGTAAAAATACAACCTGGTATTACACAGCATAGAATAAATACATTTAAAATAAGAGATAGTCAACCAATACTATTCCCATCATTTGTTATCCCGGACTCTCAAAACATTATACATTAATAAATCTATATTGCTATCAATACAACTGTAACCACAATCATTTGAGCATATAGCTACAGGTAACTGCCAAAATAAAGGAAACATCAACATAAAGTGTCTTAATAGGGAGTTGGGCCATCACAGGCCTCGACATAGATTCTACAAGTGTCTGGAACTCTATTGGAGGCATGTGACACCATTCTTCCACGAGAAATTCCCTCATTTGGTGTTTTGTTGATGGTGGTGGTAGAAAACGCTTTCTCAGGCTCCGCTCCAGAAACTGTTCAATGTGGTTGAGATCTGGTGACAGACACACACACACCCTTTAATCCCACTATGCACCATTGAGACCCTTCTTTCAAAGGCACTGAGATCTCTTCTTCTAGCCATGGTAACCAAAATGATGGGCAACTGGGCATTGTTATACATGACCCTAAGCATGATGGGATGTTAATTTCTTAATTAACTCGGGAACCAGGGTGCGATGACACAAAAGCATAAAAAAGGCAAGTACATACCTACGTCTCCTGAGTACAAACCTTTGTCCAATCATTTTCTTCTCCTGAATACAAACCAAGTAAAATGACCTATAAATCTACTTGTGCTCTTGAGAACATCAGTCAGCAGTAGTGAGTGCTCTGAAGTCAAGCCAGACCAGGATGAAGTACCTGCAGCTACAGGTGTGGTAGACACTTCCAGTGTTTGCCATGGGAGTCCTGTCACAAATGATTTTGGACCGGTTGGAGTGAGATTTAAGGAAAAAGTGGATTCCTGCTTTTTGGCCAAACCGTACATTGATTCAGGCACGGTAAAGGACAAGCTGCGAGCGGTTACATCTTTGAAAGTTTAGAGAAGTGGAATTGTTGAGATGTGTTCTGTATCCTCTGCCCAGAGGCAGCGGGCACAGTGCATCACACATCTCGTGGCTCAACCTGTGTCGTGCTCAAAGGGGTGACTGGTGGGTAGTGTTGAGGTGGATCAAATGAAAAAGAATATCCCTGGTGTTTGTGACACCCACCTTTTGGTAAGATGTAGACCCAGTGGCAATGTAACTGAGAATATCCTGTCTGTCTTGTTGAACTTTAACAGAGTTTCTACCTGAGAAGGTTAGGTTATATTTGCTATTCTGTGAGGGCCTATGTTCCAAACACGCTACGGTGCTTTAGGTGTCAAGGATTCAGACATGTTGCAGCAGTGTGTAGAAAGGAGATCCCACAATGTGAGAAATGTGCAGAAGGGCATAGTCAATGGGAGTGTAAAGTTGGGTTTACAAAAAGCACTGTGTCAACTGCGGGGGCACCCATGCAGTTGGAGATCCGAAGTGCCCTGTGAGAGAGAGACCGGTTGAGTGGGGCAGAAAGTTTCCTATGAGGCAGTGAAGAGACTAGAGGACAGCCCAAAGGTGAGATAATCAACTGGGAGTTCCCCAGTGAGTAGGTCTGAAGAAAGACCCAGAGAGGATGAGTTTTTCAGTAAGGTTGGATATCTTGTGATTATAGCAAAGGTGATCAACTGCACTGCACTGAAGGACTGCAAAATCACAGAGCATAGATGTGGTAGTCGCATCGGCAGAAAAATATTTGGGTGAGAGATTCTAGTGCAGAAGATGTACAAGGAGTTTTGAGAAAAGGGGTTAGATGGTGGTGCAATTTAAGAGTTTCCCCTCCCACTTTTTTGGGGGGGGGGACCAAAATGTGCGATCTGCACTCCGACGTGAGAAAGGCAGAAATATGCAACACAGCGTCTAGTCTGCCAGAAATTCACACGAAGAACTCCGGAACCACACCTGTGTGGAAGCACCTGCTTTCAATATACTTTGCATCCAAAATGTACGCAAGTGTTTCCTTTATTTTGGCAGTTACCTGTAGTTCCACTTGTAGGCCTAAAACATAACAACTAGCCTTTGAATGTGGTTATTCTAGTTAGTAAATGCGATCAGAAAGAACGGTTTCTCACCTGCGAACTGTGTGGGTACTGTCAGAGGCAGACGTTTTCGGAAGTTCTGGCCAATGTGTATTGTGTGTGGAACTGGTTTCTCGTTTTAATTGTAAGCCTTTAACAGACAGTTATGTCAGGTCATGTATTTAGATGGTCGGACATTCATTCAACAGAGTGAGTTTATCCTTACAAACCCAATCTGTTGGATGAATGTCCGATGGTCTTGAAACATTAACTTGAGACTGTCAAAAAGCAAAGAAACAACAAAGCAGCTAACGTTAGCTACCTATGGTTGTGCAGTGACACTGACTAAGCTAGGGAATGCCTCAATGACCAGACTGCAGAACAAAACGGAATGATTTTTAGTTACCTAGCTAAACGTCGTTAGCTACGTCACTCAATCAAGTTGCTGATGACGGGTTTAACGTTAGCTACATAACCGAAGAAGACCCAGGCAAACAGAGTTCTTGTTATACTTCTTGGCCCATCGTGGTTGTTGGCTGAACTTTATCATTAATACATTTAGGGAAATTTCAGCTGCGCAACATGAGGATGGGATTAGGCTAGGACCTGGTTTGACATAGACGATGTGGCAGTTAGGGTTTAGCTACTGAACTGAAATCACAGCAAGACTTTCATTAAGTTGGTATACCCAAGTAGAACTCTTAATTTCATAGAAAATGTTTAAACTCAAACCTAAAATGTGCTGTATTTCGTAACCGAATCAACTGTAGAAAACTCGATTTTAAGCGGGCCGCCATGATTTTATTTGTTTTGAAAATGAGGACTCCAGACAGCTGGCTTGACATACCCTGTTTAAAATTGATTCCAATTGCTCCACTGTTCATTAATCGTACGTTTACTAAGTAAATATTCATAGTCATTACAATAAATAAACATAAATTCAACCTATATAGTTAGCTAGATACATTTATAGAAAGTACGAATATTGGCATCTGAACAGCCAGCTACTATTGAGATTAATTAACTGTTGGTTCTGCACACTATGCAATGATAAACATAAATCGAATTCTTGCATGTAATGTATTGGGATTTTGTTGCTGGTACTAAAGCAAAATATAGGTATTTAATGTAAATGATCACTGAAGTGGGAATATGTGTGATAAACTACATAAATAATAATCTCTAAATTTGGTATGCATTTTGTCAAATTTGCCACTATAGTTTCCGGAATTTGCAACAAGATGTTAAACACAGGAATGACAAGACATGCATTCAATGCAGAACTTCGACAGCCCATTTACTACAAAGCTGCAGTCAATCTCATAATTTACCATAGCATAAAGTTTGATTTCTGGACAACTAATAACACATATTTTTTAAGCTAATCTGAAAGTTATAGTTTACAGTTCAGTAAAGGAATCTAAGAAACGTATAGTTGGCTAGAGTTCCACACTGCCCCTGGGGAACTAGAGTTTGACCGCTATGCAGTCTACAGTGTGCTATGTAATTTAAAACAAACAGGGAGATAGCGTCGAGAGGGCCCACCCCATGTTTCCTCATGTCTGTCCTCTGACAGGACAAGGTGGTACTCCCTTCCAAAAGGAGTGGCAATATTGGTTAGAACTTTAGTTTCCTCTGCTGCTCTCAAATGGCAGGAATGTTGTCTGGGTGGTGGAAGGTACACAGACAAACTGGTACTACGTCAATCTGCTGGATATACTTGAATGATCGAGTTTGGTAACAGGACATACTTATTGGGATTCTACAGTTACGATGAGGCGTCAGGTTTATGGGTGACTGACTCTGCTGTGGGGGAATCTAGAGGAAGAAATCTTCAAAGTGCCAGAAAGACAGACCGTGTCTGGACCCAGGTTGTCACTACTGTACTTCTGCTGCTGCTCTCACTAAACTACCAAGACATGGTCCTCTGGAGTCTACTCCCCATCTCCCTCTCCTTGGTGTCTCTCATTGGCACATGGGTGACGTAAGTTATATTTATATTTTCTTCTAATGTTTTATAAGATAATAATAACATGTTCTTGAGTTTATTGACTTCGATTTCTCTTCAGCCTGGTCTCATAGACTAGATGTAATTTAGTAAATGTAAATCCGGGACACTCAAATTAGTATGTTACGTTACACTGAGTGTACAAAACATGAGGAACTCTTTCCATGACATAGACTTACCAGGTGAATTCAGGTGAGAGCTATGATCCTTTATTGATGTCACTTGTTAAATCCACTTCAATCAGTGTAGATGAAGGGGAGGAAACAGGTGACATGGACTGTATATCAAATCAAGACAAACTTTATTTGTCACATGCGCCGAATACAACAAGTGCAGACTTTAGCCCTTAACCAACAGTACAGTTCAAGAAGAGTTAAGAAAATATTTACCAAGTAGACTAAAATAAAAAGTAATAATAAAAAAAAGTAACACAATAAGAATAACAATAACGAGGCTATATACAAGGGGCACCGGTAGTGAGTCAGTGTGTGGGGGACAGGTTAGTTGAGGTAATCTGTACATGTAGGTGGGGGTGAAGTAACTATGCATAGGTAACAAACAAACAGTGAGTAGCAGCAGTGTACAAAAGGGAGGGGGAGGGTCAATGTAAATTGTCTGGTGGCGATTTTATTAATTGTTCAGCAGTCTTATGGCTTGGGGGTAGAAGGTCTTGAGGAGCCTCTTGGTCCTAGACTTGGTGCTCTGGCACCGCTTGCCATGCAGAGGCAGAGAAAACAGTCTATAACTTGGGTGACTGGAGTCTCTGACAATTTTATGGGCTTTCCTCTGACACCACCTATTATATAGGTCCTTGATGGCAGGAAGCTTGGCCCCAGTGATGTACTGGGCCGTTTGCACTACCCTCTGTAGTGCCTTACGGTCAGATGCCGAGCAGTTGCCATACCAGGCGGTGCTGCAAGCGGTCAGGATGCTCTCGATGGTGCAGCTGTAGAACCTTTTGAGGATCTGGGGACCCATGCCAAATCTTTTCAGTCTCCTGAGGGGGAAAAGGTTTTGTTGTGCCCTCTTCATGACTGTCTTGGTATGTTTGGACCATGATAGTTCGCTGGTGATGTGGACACCAAGGAACTTGAAACTCTCGACCCGCTCCACTACAGCCCCGTCGATGTTAATGGGGGCCTGTTCGGCCCGCCTTTTCCTGTAGTCCACAATCAGCTCCTTAGTCTTGCTCACATTGACGGAGAGGTTGTTGCCCTGGCACCATGCAGTCGTGGGTGAACAGGGAGTACAGGAGGGGACTAAGTACACATCCCCGAGGGGCCCCAGTGTTAAGGATCAGTGTGGCAGATGTGTTCATACCTACCCTTACCTGCTGGGGGCGGCCCATCAGGAAGTCCAGGATCCAGTTGCAGAGGAGGTGTTTAGTCCCAGGATCCTTAGCTTAGTGATGAGCTTTGAGGATACTATGGTGTTGAATGCTGAGCTGTAGTCAATGAATAGTATTCTCGCATAGGTGTTCCTTTTGCCCAGTTGGGAAAGGGCAGTGTAGAGTGCAATAGAGATTGCATCATCTGTGGATCTGTTTGGGCGGTATGCAAATTGGAGTGGGTCTAGGGTTTCTGAGATAATGGTGTTGTTGTGAGCCATTACCAGCCTTTCAAAGCACCTCATGGCTACAGACATGAGTGCTACGGGTCTGTAGTCCCGGATGACTGCCTTGCCTGGTTCACCAATTACTTTGCAGACAGAGTTCAGTGTGTCAAATCGGAGGGCATGCTGTCCGGTCCTCTGGAAGTCTCTATGGGGGTGCCACAGGGTTCAATCCTCGGGCCGACTCTTTTTTCTGTATATATCAATGATGTTGCTCTTGCTGCGGGCGATTCCCTGATCCACCTCTACGCAGACGACACCATTCTATATACTTCCGGCCCGTCCTTGGACACTGTGTTATCTAACCTCCAAACGAGCTTCAATGCCATACAACACTCCTTCCGTGGCCTCCAACTGCTCTTAAATGCTAGTAAACCCAAATGCATGCTTTTCAACCGTTCGCTGCCTGCACCCGCACGCCTGACTAGCATCACCACCCTGGATAGTTCCAACCTTGAATATGTGGACATCTATAAGTACCTAGGTGTCTGGCTAGACTGTAAACTCTCCTTCCAGACTCATATCAAACATCTCCAATAGAAAATCAAATCAAGGGTTGGCTTTCTATTCCGCAACAAAGTCTCCTTCACTCACGCCGCCAAACTTACCCTAGTAAAACTGACTATCCTACCGATCCTCGACTTCGGCGATGTCATCTACAAAATTGCTTCCAATACTCTACTCAGCAAACTGGATGCAGTTTATCACAGTGCCATCCGTTTTGTCACTAAAGCACCTTATACCACCCACCACTGCGACTTGTACGCTCTAGTCGGCTGGCCCTCGCTACATACTCGTCGCCAGACCCACTGGCTCCAGGTCATCTACAAGTCCATGCTAGGTAAAGCTCCGCCTTATCTCAGTTCACTGGTCACGATGGCAACACCCATCCGTAGCACGCGCTCCAGCAGGTGTATCTCACTGATCATCCCTAAAGCCAACACCTCATTTGGCCGCCTTTCGCTCCAGTTCTCTGCTGCCTGTGACTGGAACGAATTGCAAAAATCGCTGAAGTTGGAGACTTTTATCTCCCTCACCAACTTCAAACATCTGCTATCTGAGCAGCTAACCTGAGCAGCTAACCGCTTACCTACCTCATCCCCATACTGTTTTTATTTATTTACTTTTCTGCTCTTTTGCACACCAATATCTCTACCTGTACATGACCATCTGATCATTTATCACTCCAGTGTTAATCTGCAAAATTGTAATTATTCGCCTACCTCATGCCTTTTGCACACAATGTATATAGACTTTCCTTTTTTCCCCCTATTGTGTTATTGACTTGTTAATTGTTTACTCCATGTGTAACTCTGTGTTGTCTGCTCACACTGCTATGCTTTATCTTGGCTAGGTCGCAGTTGCAAATGAGAACTTGTTCTCAACTAGCCTACCTGGTTAAATAAAGGTGAAATAAATAAAATAAAATAAAAAATGCAGGTTACCTTAGTGTTCTTGGGCACAGGGACATGGTGAAAATGTCAGTGAAGACACCTGCCAGTTGGTCAGCACATGCCCGGAGCACACGTCCTGGTAATCCGTCTGGCCCCGCGGCCTTGTGAATGTTGACCTGTTTAAAGGTCTTACTCACATCGGCTACGTAGAGCATTTTCACACATTTGTCCGGAATAGCTGATGCTCTCAGGCATGCGTCAGTGTTGCTTGCCCCGAAGCGAGCATAGAAGTGATTTAGCTCGTCTGGTAGGCTCGTGTCATTGGGCAGCTCACGGCTGTGCTTCCCTTTGTAGTCTGTAATAGTTTGCAAGCCCTGCCACATAAGACGAGAGTCGGAGCCGGTGTAGTACGATTCAATTTTAGCCCTGTTTTGACGCTTTGCCTGTTTGATGGTTCGTCGGAGGGCATAGCAGGATTTCTTATAAGCTTCCGGGTTAGAGTCCTGCTCCTTGAAAGCGGCAGCTCTACCCTTTAGCTCAGTGCGAATGTTGCCTGTAATCCATGGCTTCTGGTTGGAGTAGGCATGTACAGTTACTGTGGGGACTACGTCATCAATGCACTTATTGATGAAGCCAGTGACTGATGTGGTGTACTCCTATGCCATCGGAAGAATCCCGGAACATATTCCAGTCTGTGATAGTAAAACAGTCCTGTTGTTTAGCATCTGCTTCATCTGACCAAGTAACTGGTGCTTCCTGCTTTAATTTTTGCTTGGAATCAGGAGGATAGAATTATGGTCAGATTTGCTAAATGGAGGGCAAGGGAGAGCTTTGTACGTGTGTGTGTGGAGTAAAGGTGGTTTAGAGTTTTTTTCCCTCTGGTTGCACATTTAACATGCTGATAGAAATTGGGTAAAACTGATTTAAGTTTCCCTGCATTAAAGTCCCCAGCCACTAGGAGCGCCGCCTCTGGATCAGTTGTGGCAGCTTTGCGTGATGTATTGTTGTCTTTACCGTCTTGCCCTTTGTGGTGTTGTCTGTGCCCAATAATGTTAGTAACCTGTTTTGTACTGCTACCATGTTGTGCTGTTGCCATGTTATGCCCATCCCCCATCCCCGCAGGAGGCCTTTTGGTTGGCCATTATTGTAAATTAGCATTAGTTCTTAACTGACTTGCCTAGTTAAATAAAGGTTCAATAAATAAAATGTTGCTTAGTGGCTAGGGCCGACCCTGAACAAAACTTTCCAGAAAGAAAGTCCCATGCTGATACTAAATATTTTTATTCGGTTGAGTTATCGTTTAAGATACCTGTAGAGCCAGAGCCACCACCTTACACCCCACCTCACAACGTGCAAAATATAAACCAATTGTTTCACTGATTCATACATTGTGAGACATTTTATTTAACCTTCCTGCTAATAATATTCTAATGACCTCCAACTGTGTACTCTTGCTTAGTCACACTCATCAGTTCCTGGTTACCCATTGTACCTCTCAAGATTATCAGTGTTTTATTATGGGAGCGTACTGTATATCATATTGTAAGTTGAGGGTGTGAGTACAAGTGGATGGATGACTTTTCTGTAGGCGCAAAGCCTAGATGGAGACGGATAACTATTTAGCAGCTTTAAAGGTCAAACCACATTGAACACCATCAGCAACCACACTAGAACAGACTGTCACTTTCTGTTTCAATAAAGCATATAAAGCATACAATTAATGCATTGGCCAATAAGAAAACAGGTCATTAGTTACTAGGTAAAGAATTAGGTAAACAGTTATTTCCTAAAAGACCGATTCACCACATGTACTGTAAGCAATGTGTATAAAGGCCAAAGGGAACAGGTTATTTAAGTTTGACAAAATGTAAATGCTCATAAAAATAAAAACATTTTTTATTTCACCTTTATTTAACCAGGTAGGCTAGTTGAAGTTCTCATTTACACCTGCGACCTGGCCAAGATAAAGCATAGCAGTGTGAACAGACAACAACACAGAGTTACACATGGAGTAAACAGTTAACAAGTCAATAACACAGTAGAAAAAAAAGAGTCTATATACATTGTGTGCAAAAGGCATGAGGAGGTAGGCGAATAATTACAATTTTGCAGATTAACACTGGAGTGATAAATGATCAGATGGTCATGTACAGGTAGAGATATTGGTGTGCAAAAGAGCATAAACATAAATAAATATAAACAATATGGGGATGAGGTAGGTAAATTGGGTGGGCTATTTACTGATAGACTATGTACAGCTGCAGCGATCGGTGAGCTGCTCAGATAGCAGATGTTTGAAGTTGGTGAGGGAAATAAAAGTCTCCAACTTCAGCGATTTTTGCAATTCGTAACAGTCACAGGCACCAGAGAACTGGAACGAAATGCTGCCAAATTAGGTGTTGGCTTTAGGGATGATCAGTGAGATACACCTGCTGGAGCACGTGCTACGGGTGGGTGTTGCCATCGTGACCAGTGAACTGAGAAGGCGGAGCTTTATGAGCTTTAAATAATTATGCTCATAAAATAATTATTACAATATTAGTACAATATTATACATTGAAAAAACATACGCCCTAACATGGATAATTAGGCACTTCAATCATATCAAATGGGTGTGTTTGTTTTGTTGTTTCAGGTATGGCCTGGCATACAGCTATGACCATGTGTGTTCCCTCAACAACTGGTACGTTGTGCTCTGTCTGTGAGAATTCCTACAGACCATTGTGAATGGTTATCTCAGCCAATTCTATGTCAATGAAATACATTGCTTTAATGTAACACAAGCATATTTATAAAGCAGTATTGTTCAACACAAGTCCTGGAGATTGACAGGGTGTCCAGTCTCTTCGTTTTATCCCAGCACCAACACACCTGATTTAAATTAATCCACTAATCATCAACTTGATTAGTTGAATCAGGTGTGTTGCTGCTATTGGGTTGGAACAAACGCCTGCACACCCTGTAGCCCTCCAAGACCAAGGGTGAAAACCACTGCATACTGTATACACACTATACATAAAAGGAAGGTCTGTAACCATGATTATTTCCCCTCTGTCTTCAGGGCCCCCCGGAACCCCTGCGGAAACAATACAACTATGGCATGTTGTCAAGTTCCCACCATAAGGTAACCATAGACCACTATACCAAGGCTGGGGTCAACTAACAGAATTTAATCTCAGTGAAGAAAGTAAAGAAAATAATTGAAATTACAGTAAAAAATTAATACAAATACTTACTGAACATACATTTTTTGAAACAGACTTTCATTTTTAAGTTTATTAATTTAAATTGAATTTAACATTGAATCGAATTTGAACTTTAACTCTGTTCCATTCACATCAGAACACTTAGTCAGCTTTTTAACAGACATTCCTAGAATGTTTTCTGTCACTGGGGAATTTCAGTATTGTTTGAAATAATTGTTTCTTACACATGCTTTGGCCTTGTTGCAGCACGAGTGGAACAAGCTCACCAGAAAACTCTTTGTTCACAGCCACCATCAATGCTGCTTCATTTCTGTGTAAGATTACCTCTGTGACTGTGCAGATTACCCACTCTATACATACACAAGTCAACTTGGATCTCTATGCACTATGCAGATGTCTATACTGACACAAAGATGAGAGTGTGCGAGTATGTGCTCATAATGTTGTAATGTAATGGGAGAATCATGAGGCGTCATACGGGTTAGGGTTGGGTTTGGCCAGCCAGGAAGTCCTTCTCCAATCGCGCTCTAGCAACTCCCGTGGCACACGGTCGCCAAGAGTACGGTGTTTTCTGCGCCACATTGATGTGGCTGGCTACCGGGTTAAACGGGCAGTGTGTCAAGAAGCAGTGTGGCTTGGCGGGGTTGTGTGTCAGGGACGCACGGCTCTCGACCATCGCCTCTCCCGAGTCCGTACGGGAGTTGCAGCGATGGGACAAGACTGTAACTACCAATTGGATACCACAAAATTGAGGAGAAAAAGTGGTGAATGTATCAAAAAATGACAATAAATATAAAAGGGTTTGGTGTATCATATTATGGGCCCTGTGTTTTGGATAATCATGTCACATGACCTGGATTTGAACCTTTATTTAAAGCTTTTTCATCAAACTGTCCCCTTTTCTTTTTTATATCAGATGGTCCAGCACCATCCTCAGACAATTGCTTATATTTTTTGTTGAATTCTTGTTTCTGGAAAAGGCTTAAAATGAAGGTTCAAATCCAGGTCATATGACATGATTAACCAAAGCACAGGGCCCTAGTCATATTTCATATCAAATGTGTTGCTTGTCCTGCTAGAGAATATTTTTTTTCCAGAAAGAAAAGTTATTACGAGTTGATTGTCATTTTTGTGTTATTGAATAATAATCATATAATCACATGGTTTTAGATCAGATGGGATGTTGCACCGATTGTATAAACATGTAATAAACATCTTATGAACATTTGATCAAATATACTGTTATAGATGCATTATAATATCAATATTTTTACTCTCTCCTCCTTAGTTATGGTGTTCTGTATCTTCCACCATGCTCACATCTTGGAGAGGAACAGTGTCCACTCCATGCTCAGTAGAATCGCCCTGGTGTTTGGTGGAGTGGCAGCCGTCGGGGCCTTTGTGGCTGGGAACTGCAATGTTAGTACTTCATGTACAAACAGTAAATATAATATATGCCATTTAGTAGACACTTTTATCCAAAGTAACTTACAGGCGATTTAGGCCTGCGCTGCTGGCTACACTGTACACAACGATGCAGAGAAGAAAAATAATAATAATGGAGCTATATACAGGGAGGACCAAAACCAGTTCAAGTTGCAGTGGTACGAGGTATTTGAAGTAGATATGTACAGTTATCATCTATCCTAAGTGACTAGTCATCAGGATAGATGATAATAATAAGAATAAAATAAAGAACAGAGTACAGCAGCACATGATGAGTGCAAAAGTGTGTGTGTGTGTGTGTGTGTGTGTGTGTTTGTCAGTGGAGGCTGGTGGGAGGAGCTATAGGAGGATGGGCTCATTGTAGTGGTTGGAATGAGTATGTGAGTGAGTATGCATATGTAGTGTATGTGAATGTGTTGGGTTTTTATGTGAGAGTGGTAGTGTGTGTGTGTGTGTACACCACCCTGTTCACAAAAATGGTTTGCTCCTACAGACAGTGAATCACGTCGATGTGGCATGCTATATAAAGCAGGCAGACAAACATTGAGGCATTCAGTTACAGTTTGATTGAATGTTGGAATGGGCAAAACGAGTGACCTAAGCGACATTCAGCATGGTATGATCGTCGATGCTAGGCTCGCCGGTTCCAGTATCTCAGAAACGGCTGGCATTCTGGGCTTTTCAGGCACGATAGTGTCTAGGGTTTACAGAGAACTGTGGGACAAATGGAAAACATCCAGTCGCCGGCAGTCCTGTGGGCGAAAGGAGCTTGTTGATAAGAGGTCGAAGGAGAATGGGAAGAATCGTTTAAGCTAACAGGCGGGTCATAACCAGGCAAATAACGGCGCAATACAACAGTGGTGTGCAGAACCGCATCTCGGAATGCACAACTCATCGGTCCTTGTCACGGATGGGCTATTGCAGCAGACGACCACACTAGATTCCACTCCTATCAGCTGTCAACACCCCGATTGTGTTTGTACATTTCCTCAGACAATTGAGCAAGTGTGAAGAGACCGCAGAAGAAGCTCCAGTGGGTACACCAACACTGGACAATTGTGGAAAAACATTGCCTGGTCCGACGAATCCCAGTTCATGTTTTGCGTCATGCTGATGGCAGAGTCAGGATTTGGGGTAAGCAGCATGAGTCTGTGGACCCATCATGCCTGGTGTCAACGGTATAGACTGGTGGCAGTGGTGTAATGATGTGGGGAATGTTGTTCTGGCACTCGTTAGGGCTCTTGATACCAACAGAGCAACGTTTCCATGCCCCGAATAATTCAGGCTGTCCTGGGGGCATAGGGGGTCCGACCCGGTACTAAATGGATGCACCTAATAAACTGGACACTGAGTGTATAGTCTTGTGAGTGCGCATAGAGTCAGTGCAAGATAGGGTCAGTGCATATCATCCGGGTAACCACTTAATTAACTGTTAACTGGCTTGTGGGTAGAAGCTGTCTTTGAGCCTATTGTTCCGAGAGCCGTTGCTCCAGTACCATTTGCCGGACGGTAGCAGAGTGAACAGTCTATGGCCTGGGTGGTTGGAGTCTTTGGCAATTTTTCAGGCTTTCCTCTGACACCGCCTGATACAGTATAGAGGTTGTGGATGGCAGGGAGTTCGGCCCCAGTGATGTACTGGGCTGTCGGCACCAGTGCCACCCTCTATAGCACTTTGCGGTCGAGGGAGGTGCATTTGCCATACCAAGCGGTGATGCAGCCAGTTCCCATGGTCAGACGTTGCATGCATCAACCAATGGCTGTGTGCCATGTAATCGACTGTGTCATCGTCTGACAGATTGAGGGGATTCGATTAATCTGGCTCGGGCACCCGGGTAGGCGTGTTTTGCACCATTCGTTTTGGAACCGGGCTAACTCCCAGGTGTGAGCCAGGTGCCACATTCAAAGCCCAAGGCGAAGTTGGCTCAAAACAAAAGTGATGTAATAATGAGCAGGATTCTGTGTTTTCACATGCAAAAGTGAAAAAACGCTTAATCTGCCCAAATTCAAACATATATCTCCTCTTTTCCATAAAATATACAGTATGTTTCTGGACGATACACCATGCTGCCTGGCTGACAACATGACAGAGTGGCATAGATTACTGAGAAGGGAGCTCCTCCCTCACCGCTTTTGCAGGCCATAGACTGGTGTGTGCTCTGCGGCTCAGCATAATCCAATCCGCCCATTGCTAGAATTTAGGATGTGGTTCGCTGATACTTAAAATAACTATCCAGGCATTGTAAGATCTGGCATGCATCAGCAACACCTGGGCAGAGGAACACACCAAAAGTCTGTATAGGCCAAAAAATGGGAGATGTCGTGACCTGTGCCCTTAAGGTCGTACTGCCTTAGTTAGCGACCGGGAATCATACATACACCTATTAAGTTGAACGGTACGACCTTTCCGTTTGTCTCTAGAGCTGCCACAAAGACACATTCAGAACAGAGAGGAAAAGGCAAAGCAAGAGGGTTTACTCCGCCCAAAATCTGTCCACGTTAAGCAGATCATTAATTATACTAAACAAAAATATAAACGTAACATGTAATAATGTATTTTACTGAGTTACAGTTCATATAAGGAAATCAGTCCATTTAAATAAATAAATCAGGCCCTAATCTATGGATTTCACATGACTGGGCAAGGGCACAGCCATGGGTGGGCCTGGGAGGGCATAGACCCACCCACCTGGGAGCCAGGCCCAGCCGATCAGAATGAGTTTTTCTCCACAAAGGGCTTTATTACAGAGCGAAATATGCCCCAGCATCCACTCAGACGATCCAGAAGGTGAAGATGCCGGATGTGGAGGTTCTGGGCTGACATGGTTACACATGATCTGCGGTTGTGAGGCCAGTTGGACGTACTGACAAATTCTTTAAAATGACGTTGGAGTGGCTTATGATAGAAAAATGAACATTCAATTCTCGGGCAACAGCTCTGATGGACAATCCTGCAGTCAGCATGCCAATTACACGCTTCCTCAAAACTGTGGTATTGTCTTGTGTGACAAAACTGCACATTTTAGAGTGGTGTTTTATTGCCCCCCCCCCAGCAGAAGGTGCATCTGTGTAATGATCATGTAGTTTAATCAGCTTCTTGATATGCCACACCTGTCAAGTGGATTGATTATTTTGGCAAAGGAGAAATGCTCACTAACAGGGATGTAAAGAAATTTGTGGTCCAAATTTGCAAGAAATAAGCTTTTCTGGGCTCTTTTATTTCAGCTCATAAAACATTGGACCAACACTTTACATGTTACGTTTATATTTTTGTTCAGTATATTAAGCAAGTAAGGAGTTTTTGTATAGGGGAAATGAGTGTCAAATTTAGTCAAGATAAAAATGTGTTGCTATTTTCATACGTGAGGCTTATTTGATCTAATACAAGTTTCATTATGCTTAGGTTGTTACTAGTGTACTGATATAAGTGTGATGCACGTGACAACCTAGCAACTTTGAGAAAAAACACTTATCGGAGTTGTCCCTGTTGAAATTCAGGACAGTCTATGCATATTCATGAGGCTAGCATAGCATCTCACTTTCCATTGAATATAGGCGGTTGACATCACCTCTCACCAAATATTACAAAAAGTATTAAAATAACGAGATGTATCCACCAATCCAAAGAGAGGAAGAGGCAGGAGCTTGACAGCAGAGGTTCCTAGAATGTTCTCTGTAACACAAACATATCCATCATTGAGGAATTGGAGTATTGTGTGGCATAATGGTTTCTTAGAAGTGTTTTGGCTTTGTCATTTGCAGCTAGAATAGTTAAATGGAACCTTGTCTTAAGCCTCTCCTCTATCCAAGGTACCTAATACTAACTGTAACCTGTCCTCTATCCTCCAGCCCGAGTACCTAACACTGGCCCATTACCTGGGGGCTGCGGTAAGCTTCCTGTGTATCTGTTTCTACAGCCTGCTCCTCACGGTGCTCACAGGGAAGTGTGTTCTGACCCGGATGGAGTGGTTCCTCTACCCAGCACGGGTCATGTCTACTGCGGTCCAAATCATTGTCACTATTGGCTGTATCCTTTCACTTGCTCTGATGAACACTATAAGCCTTACCCCTGAACCCTGACCGTATAACCCCTGAACCTATTAAATTCTGCTGGGTGTGCATACACTCAGGAGAATTAGAGACGACACAATGCAAGAGTAAATATATAAGAATAGGAGTGTCCTCTTCCATACGTCTTCAACTTTGCAAACGCTCACAGGCCCAGAAAGGCACAGGACGTTCTAGGTAGTAGTGGTATTTGATAACAACAAGATACCGTCCAGAACATTGACAGTGAGGTTGCCTATCTGTGCGTTTTGTCTGTTTACTGATGAGTAATGTTTGAACATCTTCAATGTTCCTTTGAACATATGCATAGGGTTACTATTAACAACTACAGTTCTCCCTCCTTGACCTCTGATCACGACAGATGCAATCTTGTTTGTACAGGAGGAATACATGTACAAGCACTCAGCGGCCGTGTTTGAGTGGATACTGAGTGTCAACCTGGAGCTGTTTGAGCTCAGCTTCGCTGTTGAATTCTGTTTCTTCTCCTCCTCCATGTTGTGTACACTGCTGGGGAAGAAAGATGAGGAGAAGCCTATCCTTCTGGCCTGAGAAGATGAGATGCTACTGGGCTGGGGGACCTACTGTAAGAGACACTTGGGTCATGTGATGCATGAAATGGAAGAAAACGTTCCAAAATGGAGAGACCAGCTGGACTTGTCCATTAAGTGTCGGTTAAAAAAAATGTCACGTTGTGCCCTAATGAAATAACCCAGTAGTTTACAAACTGTTCTATGTTGTGACTCTGATCTAAAGCTTGTGGAATTGGACCAACCAAGTAAAGGGAACAATTGTTTGTAACCGGTTCTGGCTGCGACCAAAAAATGAATCAGCTGAATCGTCCATGACCCACCGTTTGGGGAAACACTGACCTAGTGGCATCAAAGATGGGGATCAAACATAACCTTTGATCTCATTCTCAGACCAAGTCTTATTATTGAGGATGGTTTTTAATTTTTTAAATCAGGACTGAAATCATTTTTCTTATGCAAGCCCCTAAATACAAAACGAAAGATGAGTTATTCGGGTCACAACAAATCTAAGTATTTCTGAAAGCTTTGGAAAAGTAAAACTGTCCACCCTACAACTTTCATAGCCACTGATGGACCAATACCATGACTCCTTAGCATTTGAGAAGTAGTCACTGTATGTACTAAAATCATTATTTCTATTCTCATGTTCTGAATTGATCAAGGTGAAATTTCCTATTTTATGGGCCATGGAGAATTGTGAATGATGTTATTCTTTCAATGTTTTGTCTATATGTCTAAAATGTAAAGTCTTCGGGGCATTACTATGCCAGGCAACAACAGAAAAAATTTGTATAAAAAATGTAACTGTCTGCAAAGTGAAGTATTGAGGTGTAATGTTGTGATGGAATCTGAGGCCAGTAATCTCTCGACAGCTTTAACATTCAAATGATGATCAAGTCATTTGGTTATTGGTGTGGAGATGAGAAGCCAGTGATGATTCTAAACCTTTGTGATAACAGGTGATGTAATGTGAAGGAGGTAGGAAATTCAGGCAGGTGTCATGTGTCTGTCTTTTGTGATAGATCATTCTGGAAAGCTTTTTGATGGCAGAACAGCTGGTTGTACAAGTTTTACTGCATACATGGCACATGAGAGAAGAACCAGAACAAAAGCAATCCTTCATCCACAAACAATCTAACTGAAAATGTTATGAACAGAACAAATTTCTTAGCAAGGTATAATACTTTGTATTTGTTCCTTTCTTCTTATGTATCGGTCTCATTTTCTACTGCTTTTCTACAGTGTTCCTATTCAGGCATTTGTGCAACGATGATTCAGACTTGTTTACAACAACAATATATCATGGACTATATAGTTACATCTTAACAAAGTGGTACATAAATCAATAAATATATAACGAAATAGTGACAAACTGATGTTTACTAAGGGTAGAAATAAATAAAAGCATTTAGCCTAATTCAGTATGAAAATATCAACTTGGAAGGTTTCCTTAAAAGGCTCTTAATTTTTGGAGGCATTTCTTTTGCCAAGCGTAATTGAGTACTAAAATGTGTGTAAGATCAAATGTAATCATTGTTGTATTTGTGATTCCTCTGCAGGACTGTCCCTGATATCACACACTTTATGACAAGATCTAGTCGTCACATCCCTTAAGCTGTCATATCAGTGACGTGAAAACTTTTTTGACAAGTTCAACTGCATTGTTTCCGCATCAACACACCTCACTCCAGGATCTGTCATGTGTTTATGTAATGCTCCAAAGGGGACAGTGTGTAGGCGGTTCATTATAGGTGTGTGTGTGTGTGTGTGTGGGGGGGGGAATGCAGGCAGGAGTCAGTGAAAAACATGTCATGTCAACATATCTAAGGGGAGTCTGACTTAGCTATTCCCGGGGTATACTGTACAGAGTTGGGGTCAACCCTGATACTGTATATGAGTTGTGTCCACAAAAACATCCCCCTTGCCTCACTCATATGTGGGAATATGTGGAAACAAGTAGTGCTGACTCTTTACGCTTGCTCAATTGTCTGAGGAAATGTACAAACACAATGAATGTCAAAAACGTGCATACCTCTGGAACACAAGTATTAAGTGTTCTTAGAACACAGGCATGACTCATATCAGTGGTGTTCGGTACAGTAGGTGTTGTCCCATCATTATATAATTACTATGGCATTGTGGGGTGTTAACAGTTATTGGCTCCCAGGTGGTATTTGCGTGGGGACAGGTGTGTACTGTAGGTGTACAGGTAACTCTGGTGGAGTTTGAACCGGAGATGTTTGGGAAACCTAGTCATTGTGGACTGATAGCTGTCTGAATTTTAGGGTCTTGGAAGAATGAATGTCTGTTGGGTGTGTGCACTTGCTGAGGATGACTTAGGAATGTACAGAACAAGAAGTACTTGAAATTGATTAGCCTACTTTATGTACAAAGGGTGCATGATTATAAAAATATATATATAAATAGGTTTTTATTGTCACTTCCCCCAGATAGGTGCAGTGAAATGTGTTGTTCTACAGAGTCAGCCATAGTAGTACGGGTCCATTGGGGCAAATTAGGGTTAAGTGCCTTGCTCAAGGGCACATTGGCCGATTATTCACCTTATCGGATCAGGTATTCGAACCAGCGACGAACACTCCAACCGCTAGGTAAGCAATATGGCAAGGTGAAGCTACTATATCCAAGCCTTTGAGATCTACATACATTGTAGGGGTAGGGAACGATCTGGATTTCAACATAGAGCAAAAGTAGATACTGGGTGCATTTCAGATTCTGTGCATTTTATTGGGAGATTATATGATGTTCATACAATATGTTTCCTGGGATTGTTATTAAACACTTCTACAGGCTTTGTACAGATCTGATGATCTATTCAGACCAGAGCGGTATACAATGTTTGAATCAAATTCTACCTAGGGTTTTCTAAAGCTAGCAGGCTACCATCTTCACATTCTAGCCCAGGCTTCATCTGTAGAGACCCCCAGCGCTGCTAAAACCAATGACAACTACGTGCCGTTTAAGGGATTGTTAAATAAATGTTATAACTATTTGGTTTTAAATAATATCACCTCTTGAAGAGCATAGTAGTAAGAACTACACATTTCCGATTATTCCACATTTAGCTCTATCGTCAGTTGCACAGCAAGTAACTGCATGCTTTTCATGATCAGTAAACATCCATTGATCCTCATCCTGATAAAGTTGTCAGTCGGCCTACTGTCATCACCACTAGATGCCAAGCAAATATAGCATAGCCATCTAGTTTATCCCCTAAAAGTTAACTTGTCTAACTTGCCATATGCATGTGATCTGTTATCATGTTTGTCAACATGAATCTTAATTAAACACTCTCAATGTTGAAAAGGGGATAAAATAATGTTAGCTAACTTCACTAGTAGGCCTACGTTGGTTGGAGAAAAAATGCTTATCTATGCACAAGCACATTTTTTTCACACCCATATTAATAAAATGAATGTGTTATGTCATACACTAGCTTTACTGTGTCAAGTTTCAAATGCATTCGGTCATTAAATGTGTAATGTAATAGGTATTTTAACATTACAAATGTTTAAAACACACAAAAATATAAAACTTTTGAATCAGCCGTTTTACTCAAATGAATGGGATGATGAAGCAATCTTTGCAAGAGGGAGGGGTTCTGATTTCATTTATCCTGAACTTGCAGCTCTGAAGTATTTGTTCAATTATTCATGCAACTGTGGACACAAATTCCTTTAGGCTTTAGGCTTTGGCTAAAGATATAGCAAATAGGGTTGCCAATGGGCAACTATGGAGAATGGAGGCAGACTGTGTTGCCACCCCTATTTGCAATATCTTTAGCCAAAGCCTAAAGGAATTTGTGTCCACAGGGGTGGAAGGAAGCTAATGTAATTCCCCTGCATACAAAAAATGAAAGCACCCTTTGCTGGCTCTAACAGCCGCCCAATCAGTTTGAGAATTGTTAGTAACTGATAGTAAACTGATGGAGAGAATTGTGTTTGACCAAATACAACACCATTTTTCAGAGAAAATGTTTACTGACTTTCAGCATGCATAAATAAAGAAGGGTACTCAACTTGTACTGCGCTGACTCAGGTGACTGATGATTGGTTAAAATAAATGGATACCCTTACAAAAAAAGATTGCAGTCAGAGTGCAGTATGCTGCAAATACTGCATCCAAAAGAACAGTATTTTTTACTAAAGTAATTTAGCAGTATAACTGCAGTTATTCTGCAATTACTGCATCCAAAATACCACAGTAGACTGCAGTTTCAAAATGGCAATATTTTTTGTAAGGTGATACTGTAGTTGGAGCTGCATTGTTAGATTTCAGTGTAGTCTGATGTCATTGATCATAAATTGTTATTGAAAAAACTGCCATCACATGGTTGGAGTTATTTATCCAATATAACCCAGTGTTCTTCAACGGGAGCTTCTCTAACATAAGATATGTACAGTGTGCTGTGCTGTTAATGTTTTATATTTTTTTACAAATGATTTGCCACTGGTCTTACACGAAGCTGGAATTAATATGTATATGGATGATTCCACACTTGTCAGCACCCTAAGCCAGTGAGCTCACTGAAATTCAAAAGAATATGTTAAGTCAGTATCAGAGTGGGTGATTAATAACAAACTGGTCTTAAGTAGATCTAAAACTAAAAGCATTGTATTTGGTTCAAAACATTCTCTAAGACCTAAACCAGAGTTTTGCATAAAGGGTGTAACCATTGAACAAATTGAGGAAGCTAAACTCCTAGGTATAACATTGGAAGGTCAATTATCATGGTCACGGTACATTGACAAAGTTGTTGTAAAGATGTCTGTTATAACAAATCAACTGTACTAGTTGTTCAGGTTCTGCTCTGGTCTTGTCCCAACTTGATTACTGTCCAGTAATATGGTCAAGTGGAGCGAAGAAAGACAGAGCAAAGCTGCAGCTGTCTCAAAACAGAGCAGCACGTCTTGCCCTTAACTGCACATACAGAACATCAACAACATGCATGCCAGTCTTTCCTGGTTGAGAGATGAACTGCTTATCTTCTATTTTTTTATAAATATTAGTCATAAATTCTAGATTGTATGCATTATCAAATAACATACAGCTGACACCCATACTTGCCCCACAAAACAAGCCACCAGGGGTCTCTTCAGAGTCCAAGTCCAAAACAAATTCACAGCAATGCAGTGTTACAGAGACATATTCACATAGAACTCCCATCTCCAATTACTCAAGCAAACAGAAAAAGTACCTTTACATTAAAAAAACAACTGCTCAAACCACATATCAGTGCATTCAGAAAGTATTCAGACCCCTTGACTTTTCCAGTTACATTACAGCCTTATTCTAAAATTGATTAAATAAATAGTATTCCTCATCTACACACAATACCCCATAATGACAAAGTAAAAAAAAATTATACATTTTTGAAAATGCATTAAAAATAAAAACATAAATACCTTATTTACATAAGTATGCTATGAGAATCGAAATTGAGCTCAGGTGCATCCTGTTTCCTTTGATCATCCTTGAGATGTTTCTACAACTTGAGTGGACTCCACCTGTGGTAAAATCTATTGATTGGACATGATTTGGAAAGGCACACACCTGTCTATATAAGGTCCCACAGTTGACAGTACATCAGAGCAAAAACCAAGGCATGAGATCAAAGGAATTGTCCGTTGAGCTCCGAGACAGGATTGTGTCGAGGAACAGATCTGGGGAAGGGGAGCAAAACATTTCTGCAGCATTGGTCACAAAGAAAACAGTGGCCTCCATTCTTAAATGGAATATGTTTGGAAACACCAACACTCTTCCTAGAGCTGGCCACCTGGCCAAACTAAGCAATTGGGGGAGAATGGTCTCGGTCAGGGAGATGACAAAAAACCTGATGGTCACTCTGACCGAGCTCTAGAGTTCCTCCATGGAGATGGGAGAACCTTCCAGGAGGACAACCATCTCTGCAGCACTCCACCAATTACGCCTTTATGGTAGAGTGGCCAGACAGAAGTTACTCCTCAGTAAAAGGCATGACAGCCCGCTTGGAGTTTGCCAAAAGGCACCTAAAGGACTCTCAGACCATGACAAACAAGATTCTCTGGTCTTATGAAACCTAGATTGAACTCTTTGGCCTGAATGCCAAGCATCACATCTAGAAGAAACCTAACACCATCCCTACGGTGAAGCATGGGTGGCAGAATAATGCTGTGGGGATGTTTTTCAGCAGCAGAGATTGGGAGACTATTCAAGATTGAGGGAAGATGAACAGTGAAGTACAGAGATTCTTGATGCACGCTCAGGACCTCAGACTGGGGCAAAGGTTCACCTTACAACAGGACAACGACCATAAGCACGCAGGAGTGGCTTCGGGACAAATCTCTAAATGTCCGAGTGGCCCAGCCAGAACCTGGACTTAAACCTGATCGAACATCTCTGGAGACCTGAAAAATAGCTGTGCAGCGACACTCCCCATCCAACCTGAGAGCTTGAGAGGATCTGCAGAGAAGAATGAGAGAAACTCCCCAAATACAGGTGTGCCAAGCTTGTAGCATCATACCCAAGACTCAAATCTGTAATTGCTCCCAGGGGTGCTTCAACAAAGTACTGAGTAAACCGTCTGAATACTTATGTACATTTCTTTTGTATTACTTTGAATACATTTGAACTTTTGTCATTATGGTGTATTGTGTGTAGATTGAGAAAAAACAACAAATGTAATACATTTTAGAATAAGGCTGTAACTTAATAAAATGTGGAAAAGTCAAGGGGTCTGAATACTTTTCAAATGCACTGTATGTGGTATAGGGCTCTGATCTATGTATAATCTGTATATTGAACGCACCCCCATGACACTATAGGAAGTGATGCTAAACAGACACAGAAAAGGAGACCGTGTGGTTCTGGTTTTAATGCAAAGCACTTAACCTTTACTTGAAAGAAGGTAATATACATCCTGGAATTACAGATAATAAAGATACATCATAAGCTAAATCATTTCACGATGGATTGATATCCTTTTTTCTCCACTCGCACAGGCCCCAGAGTAGTGCGAAATGTTCTACAGTTTGTTAGGAAGAAAACGGTAAGAAGCAGACCTAAAACTTGTCCAGGCATCTTTACTTAGTATGATACACTGTAAAAAATGTTCTATATTATTAAGCAGTAGTCCATGTCGTTAACCTCCTCAAAAACAAAAACATTGTAAGGAACTCGAGTTTCTTTTTCATGGTTGTCCTCCAACTATGTAGTTCAACTGCAATGCATATATCATAAATGCATGTAAGGGAAACAAAAGTTCAAAATAGTTCTACAAGCAAAGGATCCACAATCCCAGCATGGCTGAAACTATATGTGGCCGTTCTTCTGTTACCGCTACTATTCTTTTACACAAAAACAAATTAAGGTACCGTTGTCTTTTCTGCAACAGGTGCATCTGCAATCCCTTCTCATGCCAAACACCTCCAACTAAAGAAGGTTAAAACGCTGGTTGCCCTTTAAAATCTGCTGAATGAATGAATCTCGTCTACTTTTCTATCCTGGGTGGTTGGTGAGAAACACTTTTCATAACAGGGAATGATCATAAACTCTGCATGAGAAAAGGAAAATGTTTTACAGCTAAGAAAGTTGTCTGTCTTTTAATCAAGCCATAAACAACAGATCTTCTCCTCAGTTACGTTAGTAGGGGGAAAGCCACTGGTATTATTAGTCACACATACTCCAATTCTAAAATTAACTAATTTAACGATCTTCTAGCTCAAATCCCAACAGCTTCAGCTGACGCTGTCCTTTATTTCCTCTTCTTCCCGACAAGACCCGGAGGTTAGCCAGCCGGTCCATCGGGTGTCAGGGAGGCGGCTCTAATTTTATATACGTTTCAACAATTCTCTCGTCTGAAAAAAGGAAGGACACTAACAGCAGTTGACAACTGAAAAGTATTAATGGGTTGGTGATGCAGGGAGTTGATAGTTGAGCTGAGATTGGGGGTAGGTGTTGATCAGACTGAGTACATGTTCTTGGTGGTGGAACCACTCTTGCTAGACGTGTCGTCATGTGACTGGTAGCCAATCAGGAGCTTGATGGGGATACTCAGGCGCTCTTTATACTGTTGTCTGGAGAGAGATGAGTGAGATAATATTGAATAGGTTCTCAGTACGGTCTTCCATGCATTGTCTCTACTTAGTGGGCAACTAGAAACAGAGCAGTACTGTTAGTCTCAGAACCGATGGCATTTCTGCCAACTACACACTTTTTGCACTCCCGGGTTAACTTAAAAGAAAACCTTTTCATCTGAAAGGTTTCACACATGAATAACATACATATGATTATCTGAACTTGTTCAATTCACATAATATACAGAATCTACTTATGTGCCAAATGAAATGTGTAATTGGTGGATAAAAGAGTGTGCGCACGAGAGACTCAATTGAGTTCTCAACTCCTCACGTTCTTTCCTCACCTCCTTTTGAAAAAGGTCAATGGTAAGCGAGGAAACGTAGAAACCAATGCGCGCGTATGAAATTACGCAAATTCCGTTTACAGGGGTGCAATCCCAAAATACATGTGTAAAGTGATAAAAAGAAATTAGCTAGTTGTGCTAGACATTTTTTGAAAAAACAATAAGCAGCATATTGTTTTATAATCAATGTGTGCACGCTTTTCTCCTTCTAGAGAACTGTGGTTTCAAAGGGTGTGTGGCTGATTTCAAAACTCTTTGATACACCTGAGCATCCTCTACTGGAGAAAGGCATTCGAGGAAGAAAATCCTCTTCACTTATTAACAAAGTGAACACTTATCGGTTTCCAAGTCACAGAGGAGTGGAGGAAAGGACAGACTTTTGCCCAATTGACAAAAGGCCAGAGAGATGACCTACCCTATTGTCACGATGGCTTCCTTGTTCTGACAGTTTCCGGTCCAGATGGATATTTTATCTCCCTTGGGTCGGATGTTGACCACCGCTCCACACACATCTTCACTGGCCTCGTCAAACGACTCCCCGATTAAACACAACAGCTACAACACACACAGTACATGATATTATGGAATTAATAAAATGTTATTTACGTGTTAAATTGCCCTCTAGCAATCCATTCCATACATTAGATTATTTGACAATACTTTGGAAGTATAGTCATGGACAGTTCCAGCAGGGTTGTGTTCATTAGGTACCATATGGAAGAAAATTGACTGATTGGACCATCCCAAAATATTTTTGTGTGTCCTAATGAACTATTCCAAACTCAGAGCCGTATTCGTCAGGGCACACAACGGGAAACATTTAGCAAAGAAAATGAGCTTTCAGTTCAGGTAGTCCATCCTTGTTTCAGTCCAATTTTCTTCCATTTGGTGTCTAAGAACAGGACCCAGGTTTAAGAATAATGATGCTGACCGTCTCCATCCAGTAGCGGTCGAGGTCGATTTGTCTCTGCTGTTTGCTGAGGGTCATCAGCCACCTCCCACCCAGCTTGTTCTTGTCATCCTCCCACATTGGCTTCACCCCATCCTGAAACACAAAGAGAGCAGTAGGGGAACGTGAGGTAACTTGACCCCAATCTACATTCTGAGCAGGGTTTCCATTAGCCGGCAAATTTTGAGACATGTCTTACCGTGCCTTAAAGTAGCCTATAAGCAAAATCAGAGTTAGAGATCATAAAAGGAAATCAGTCGAATTAAATAAATTCATTAGGCCCTAATCTATGGATTTCAAATGACTGGGAATACAGATAAGCATCCGTTGGTCATAGATACCTTTAAAAAAGGTAGGGACATGGTTCAGAAAACCAGTCAGTATCTGGTGTGACCATTTGCCTCGTGTCCGACTCATCTCCTTTGCATAGACCTGATCAGGCTGTTGATTGTGGCCTGTGGAATGTTGTCCCACTCGTCAATGGCGGTGCGAAGTTGCTGGATATTGGCAGGAACTGGAACACGCTGTTGTACACGTCGATCCAAGCATCCCAAACATGCTCAATGGGTGACATGTCTGGTGGAGTATGCAGGCCATGGAAGAACGGGGCCATTTTCAGCAACCAGAAATTGTGTACAGACCCTTGCGACATGGAGCCATGCATTATCATGCTGAAACATGAGGTGATGATGGCGGCTGAATGGCACGACAATGGGCCTCAGGATCTCGTCACAGTTTCTCTGTGCATTCAAATTGCCATCGATAAAATGCAATTGTTTGCTATCCGTAGCTTATGCCCGCCCATACCATAACCCCATCGCCACCATGGGGCACTCTGTTCACAACGTTGACATCAGCAAACCGCTCGTCCACACACCACCATACACGCTGTCTGCCAAATGCCTGGTACAATTGAAACCGGGATTCATCCGTAAAGAGCACACTTCTCCAGCATGCCAGTGGTCATCGAAGGTGAGCATTTGTCCACTGAAGTCTGTTATGATGCCAAACTGCAGTCAGGTCAAGACCCTGGTGAGGACAACGAGCAAGCAGATCGTCCCCGAGACGATTTCTGACAGTTTGAGCAGCAATTCTTCAGTTGTCTCAATTTGAGACGTCTGTGGCATTGTGTTGTGACAAAACTGCACATTTAAGAGTGGCCTTTTAATGTCCCTAGCATAAGGTGCACGTGTGTAATGATCATGCTGTTTAAATCAGCTTCTTGATATGCCACACCTGTCAGGTGGATGGATTATTTTGGCAAAGGGGAAATTCTCACTTACAGTGATGTAAATACATTATGTGCACCAAATTTGAGTGAAATAAGATTTTTGTGCATATGGAACATTTTTGGGCTCTTTTGTTTCAGCTCATGTAACATGAGACCAACACTTTACATGTTGTGTTTATACTTTTGTTCATTGTGTATTATCATTCGCAATGGATGTAAAAACACTTTCCTTCATGTCCGCGCAGAAGGCCAGGTACTTCTATGCGTGCTCAGGCACACACACTCCCTCAACATTATCAGGACAGAGAAACCAGGCATGCTCATTGCTCACATGGAGCACTCCAAATAAAAGACGATGAAAAAAATAAATCGCATTAATGATGGTTATGAAATAAACCAAAACTTGTTTCTCACAAGTGTAGCCGGTTGTGAACTCCGCAAATAACGTTTCCACTGAGAATGAGAACGGCAAATGACTAATACATGCATTAAAATAAATGTAACCAAAATAGGGATTAATAGTCGCTTTTACTACTGGTGACATATGAAATGGGTAATTTTTATAATATTTTTTTAATCATCTAAGTGCAAACAATTCACACAATGAATGCACAAGTATTGGTAGGAGATAGCTGAGCCATTCTGGAGAGGCTCGTCTATATCTTTGCCACACACCCCTCCCCTTCTTGTCTCAATTTTTAATTATACTCAAGACACATTCTCTTCACACATATTTTAGATGCTTTTCACTGACAGCCCAGCTCAATAAGCAACTAGGCCTATTGCCACGCGCACTGCCCAAACGGCGGGCTTCCCAATTAGGCATAGGCCTACGAGCTTGTGATTTGAAAGAATCCACAGCAATTTTTTTTACAAGAAGCTAATGATCCTCGATTCCTCTGTGGCTAAGTTCTGCTTTCTGGTGAAGTATGTGGAATGATTTTTAAATAATTCTGTATAGACAGGAGAAATTAAATAATTTTGGCAAATGTATTTCCATTTTTTTCCCTATTAGACCCACCACTATGCCATTTCTCTCCTGTTCTACTGGTTTTCATAGCAAATTTCTTTCATTGTCCAGAAGCCAAAGGCACACTCCTAGTCACATTAGCAACACATCTTAGTTGTTGCATCTTTAGACCCCCCCTCAGTTTTCCGTCTCTGTCACAAATGGATCCACTATCAGGTGCGCTGTTTATAATGGTGTTTTTCCAGGTGTGCTGTTTTGCCAAATTGTATTTTGGGAAATGTTTGAAAATAACATTTTATTGTCTGCTTCATTACATGAGTTGCATGTTCTGTTAAGATGCATTACCATAATCAAAATTTGAATTATGTCATTCTGATCACCATGGGTAGACGCCCTAATGGGTTATGCACCCAACGCATATGGGTCCAGTACATTTCTCAAAATGGCCTGTAAATTAAAATCTTCCCGGACATATTGTCCGGCCCCACATTTTCTTAATGGAAACCCTGATCCTGGGCCCTTATTCATAGTGTCTTAAAGTAGAAGTGCCGATCCAGGATCAGTTTAGCCTATCAGATCATAATAAGATTTAAATGGACAGGAGAAACCTGATCCTAGATCATCACTCCTACTCTGAGATGGTTTATGCATACGGACCCTAATGTTTTCATTTAACAGAACAGCGACAAGTCCTCTGAAGGGATACGGTTTGTTTCAGAAGTGAACTTACCTTAAATAAGCAGTAGTCACAGCCGAAGCCCAACTTGCTGGGCTGCTGTATGTGGTTATATAATCTACAACACAAAACCAAGAGGCACACTTAAACAAAGGCCCATATGCAACAATATTAGACACCACGATTATAAATATCAATGTCCTGTTCCATGTTATTCTCCATCATTTCTATTGGGAGACAACTAATGACTCATTTGGGCTCCTGAGTGGCGCGCCGGTTTAAGGCACTGCATCTCAGTGCTAGAGGCATCACTACAGAGCCTGGTTCGATTCCATGCTGTAACACAACCGGCCGTGATATGGAGTCCCACAGGGCGGCGCACAATTGGCCCAGGGACGTCCGGGTTAGGACGTCATTGTAAAAAATAAAAAAAAGTAAAGTTCTTAACTGACTTGCCTAGTAAAATAAAGGTTATATATATATATAATAATAATAATAATAATAATAATAAATGTGAAACAGATAGCAATGCAATGCATAGAACTGCCAGTCCTTTACTCCACATAGACACTTGTATCAATTCTGTACAACGCACTCTGTCATGGTTACGTCATAGCGTGGAGAGGAGAAAGAGAATAAGGAGAAGGGAAAGAGGACGAGTACTCACGCCCAGAAGTCTTCCACTGTGTCAAACTTTGCGATGAGACGAAGGTTCTCTGTCCAGCTTTTGCTCTTGTCGTTTTTGAAATACCACAGGGCCCATCTGAGGAGAGAAGACTCAGTCAGAGATTCCCTATCGTGCTCCCCAGGACCCACAGACAGAACAGGTTGGACGTTTACTGTCATGAATCAGCAGTCATGACAGAGACCTGATTGCAGTAAAATTCCATGTGAATGTTGAGTAACCGGGATCTCCTCTTATGCACTCTGGACATGCGTTGATGGTCATTAACGAGTTAGGTACTATCAGGTAGCTCATGGGCTAGTACTCAGTGCTCAATTGTCCCTCTAACCACTGACAATGCAACTGCATTCAAAAACTCAACCTCACCATGATTGAGCAATTTGAAGAAAATAGTTCAACAACTGTTTGAAACTTAGTGGAAAATATGGTGTTGTAGATGTTGTTTCAAAGCCTAACAACGAAATGGACAACTTTCAAAGATTGAGTTTATGCATACACATAGCTCAGACATTTATACAGTGCATTTGGAAAGTATTCATACCCATTTTTCTACATTGTTACGTTGCAACCTTATTGCAACCTTATTGATTAAAATATATATTTGTCTTATCAATCTACACATAATAACAACGCAAAAAACGTTTTTAGAAACTCAGCAATTCAGTTTTTAGAAATGAAAAGTTAACTGGACGTAGCCATTCCTCTAGTGCAGTGGTCCCCAAACTTTTTATAGTCCCGTACTACCCCTTCAAACATTCAACCTCCAGCTGCGTACCCCCTCAAGCACCAGGGTCAGCGCACTCTCAAATGTTGTTTTTTGCCATCATTGTAAGCCTGCCACACACACACTGTACACAATACATTTATTAAACATACGAAAGAGTGTGAGTTTTTGTCACAACCCGGCTCGTGGGAAGTGACAAAGAGCTCTTACAGGACCAGGGCACAAATAATAATATAATATTAATCAATAATTTAGCTCTTTATTTAGCCATCTTATATACAAAACCTTATTTCTTCATAAAACATGGTGAATAACTCACCACAGGTTAATTAGAAGAGTGTGCTTTAAAGGATGCACATAACTCAGCAATGTTGGGTTGTATTGGAGAGTCTCAGTCTTAAATCATTTTCCACACAGTCTGTGCCTGTATTTAGTTGTCATGCTAGTGAGGGCCAAGAATCTACTCTCACATAGTTATGTGGTTGCAAAGGGCATCAGTGTCTTAACAGCATGATTTGCCAAGGCAGGATACTCTGACTGCAGCCCAATCCAGAAATCTGGCAGTGGCTTCTGATTAAATTCTATTTTCACAGAATCGCTTGTTGCAATTTCGATGAGCCTCTCTTGTATCGGTAAGTGGACTGGAGGCAGAACATGAAAAGGATAACGAATCCAGTTGTTTCACTTCATGTTTTGGAACTACTGAACGTAACACGCCAATGTAAAATACGATTTTTAGATATAAATATGAACTTTACCAAACAAAACATACATGTATTGTGTAACATGAAGTCCTTTGAGCGTCATCTGATGAAGATCATCAAAGGTTAGTGATTCATTTTCTCTCCCTTTGTGCTTTTTGTTACTCCTCTCTTTGGCTGGAAAAATGGCTGGGTTTTTCTGTGAGTTGGTGGTGATTTATGAGAAGATTTCTGTTGATTTGTATTTGGCGCCCTGCAATTTCATTGGCGAGTAACTGACTGGCCGAGTTAAATTGATTTTATTGATGTATGATATTAAGTTAAAATAAGTGTTCATTCAGTATTGTTTTAATTGTCATTATTACATTTTTTAAATATTTTTTTAAAATTTTAATTGCCGATTAATCGGTATTGTCTTTTTTTGGGAGGGGTTCTCCAATAATCGGTACTGAAAAATCATAAATGGGTCGACCTCTACTCTGAATAGTTGAAATTACATTTTGGGGAAGCCCAGCAGTGTTCAAGTTGAATCATTCACAGGCCATGCCCAGAGTGCCAACCATTCTGGTTGAGGAAATCTCCCGGCGCGCCACTGCTGACGCAGAGGGAAGGGCCATAGTAGTTGAGTGATTTCCGCTAGCCAGTGTTTCTCTGTCCAATGTGGTGCTATTAGTATGAGAGAGAGACCCTTCTCCTGCACTTTGGCTAAAGGTGGGCGAAATCAGGGCCAGGGGGGAATGCTTCCAGGATGACCCGTGGCCACTTGTGCGCCAACGTGTCCAAAACATTAATGCTAGGGACACTGCAAGGAGTTCCGGGCAGTTTGTGTGAGCAGAACATTAATGGGGTCCCCACACCCCATGACCGTTCTGCCCTTGTGGGTTGCACCCCAACTTGAGAGAGACGCTTCTCTGGGTAAAACAGTGCACATCTTGGCACCCTGTGACAAAAACGTTGGGTGTCTCCAGGAATGCAGTGCTACCATGCAATCTATAGAATTTGTACACAGTGATGGTTATAACGTAATGAGCTCAGACCTAGAGAAGAGATCCAGCATTGAAACCCTCTCATATTCAAGCATCCTAATGGGATGACTAGTAAAACTGATGCCATCAAACCTAGCAGCCTCAGGCATGTTTTGAAGGAAACCAGGTTCCCTCTGCGAAACAGTACTAGGCAATTCTGGAATGTTCTTATACAGGGTTAAACCTAGAAAAGAGATTGTCTCTGACCGTGTCAGCGTGCATGCACCTTCCAGGGGATCTTAAAAGGTTAAGTGGGGTCGACCTGGGTGTGGCGAGGCACAGGGCTGTGTCTTCCTGGGCAGACAGAGCTGGAGGGCTTCACCCTTCCTCATTTTCTCCTTGCACCGTTTCTGCATCATCTCGACTGTGGGACCGAAAAGGCATGCCCAATCCCTTCCATGCCAACACAGGGTAACACCGACACACCTTGGACAGGGTTCTCGGCGGAGAAAGGTGTACTCCAGTCACAGGTAACCTCTTCCAGACATTCTGGGAAGACTGGTACTAATTGCCCGTTCAGCTTTGGGTATCCTCTTACCCTCGTAGCGGGATGTGGTGGTTTCCGCTACTGCATTAGACCAGGAAATCACCGGTTTATCTGAGAGTTCACACACATCCTGCAGGTCCACACCGAGAGCTGGTGGGGATGGTGCCTTGCCTGCGTGTTCAGTTTCAGATTCCCCAGCAGGAGGTTTGGTGGCCTGAGGAGATGGAGTCTGTTTCCGTCAGATGATTCCAAAAGGAAAATGCCGGGAAAACCCTATGTTGTCTCCAATCAGGAAGCCCGGCAGGGAGGTCGCAAGATTGTTGCTGGATTCCTCCAAAAGCGGGGCAATGTCTTCGAGCTGGTCGCCCCAGCCAGCTAGCAGTCGCTTCTGGATACCCTGTGGGGATATCCATGGCCTCCGATGAGCCATCGGGGATGCCAGACCCCATGTTAGGGTCCTGTTGACTCAGGCTAGCTTGGTGTGCTAGCATGCAACAGAAGCTCTTCACGGTGAAGGGGCACAATGTGGACAGGAGCCAGGGGAGGCTAACACTTTTTGGGCATGTTGCAGCCCAAGGCAAGCGGAGCACACAGTGTCTTTGGCCGATATCTTGTTTCCACAGGAGCAGAGTCATCTCCTCGTTTGGGGTGGGTGATGCTTTTCTCGCCATAGCTGGAATGGTATGTTTTTAGCTGTCAGAAAATGATTAGCGTGGTAGGCTAGTCCGATAACCCACTAATCACTAGGGATCTCCGACGGTGGCACTCAGTGAAAATAAAATATAGCTTGGTGTAGCTAGTAAAAAAGAGAAAATGGTCATAGTAAAACCACAAAAGCTAGCTAGCTAACGACCAGTCACTGTTTGGATACAGCTAACTTGGTCGTGAACGAGTTAGCTGTGTTACAGCTGTAGCCGTTCCTCTCTCTAACTATGGTTAAGGAAATTGCCACCACCGCACAGTCCCAAGAATAGCCCCGGTGAGTGAGTTGTAAGCTCTGTCTGTGCACAGTTAAGCTAATTTTGGAAAATGCAGTCATGTCGAGGTAAGCTTTCTGATGAAAAGCAAGATGAGGTCTGAATGACTAAAGACGCTGTGTCTGACCTTCTCTAGGGTAGGAGGGACACCCTTCCCCAACGCACACGTCTCGACATCCAGCCCTAGTGGTTAGAGCATTGCGCCAGTAACCGGAAGGTTTCTGGATCGAATCCCCGAGCTGACAAGGTAAAAATCTGTCATTCTGCCCCTAAGCAAGGCAGTTAACCAACTGTTCCCCGAAGACGTGGACGTCGATTAAGGCAGCCTGCCGCACCTCTGATTCAGAGGGGTTGGGTTAAATGTAGAACACACATTTCAGCACAATACATTGTTGGACAACTGACTAGGTATCCCCCTTTCCCAATCATGGCTGGCATAGTGTAATAAAGGCTTCTGACGAATAGGCTGGGGTCATATCCAATAAGTTAAACACTGAAAAGAATACTAGAGAGAGAACAGAGCGCAAGCTTTTTTAGCGACTTTCTCAAATCATCAATAATGTTGAGATACAAGACGACGTGTGCCATGACTCGTCTGGTGAACCAGGGTGAGGTCACAGAGAGACGCGTAAACAAACACTAATGTGTCACTTGAGGTAAAGTCTGTGGACTTATGGACTAGTAGGAATTACCTACACTAGGTAATTCCTACTGTAGTCATACAGTGTGTGTGTGTTGAGTGACTCCAGACTTCCTATCCCTGGTATCACCCTGAAAAACATAATAAACAGGAGGAAGAGATTTCACAAGGCAGTGTTTGGCCTTGTTTTTTCTCTGGTGCAGACACCCCAAAGTAACATTCAGAGAGCTGTAAAGTAACAACACCAAAACCAAAAGAATCTGAAATCCACTGGACTAAGATCACATTTTCAAACAGGACAAAAGACCAGAACCATGGAGTTTTAAAGCATCATACTAGTCCAGAATCAGTGGCTAGGGAGGAACAGCTTCCACCTGAGAGGCAGGGACAGAACAGACGGAAAGGTCTAGAGTGTCTATCCTGAGGCTGTGCTCTATGTCAGCAGTTCTACCCAGCCTGCTGTACTGCCTACATTAGTCTATGGCCTAGGGCCCTATTGAATAGACAGCCACTGGATGGGATGTGCTAGAAGAGACAAAAGTGGTGGTATCACAATGTCACATCTGTAGGGTGCAAGTATGATAAGCTTTGTTCTTCATCTAGGTTTAGGCTTAAAGCTAGCTGTGAGAATGTAAAGGGAAATATGGAAAAAACATTTTGGGAAGCACCAAAGCGTTTTATTGGCCTAGTGAGCGTGACCCTAGTATCCCAAATGGGTTGTGTTCATTTGGGCACACAATAACGTGTGTTAAGATGTTTTGTAACTGAAATCAAAACTTAATTTGACAAACCCAGCTGTCCTTTTCCTTCTGTTTGGTGCCAATGCCTAATGAATAAACACAACCCTGGTGTCAACTATGAGCAGCAAGTGTGTTGTAATCAGCAGCCAGTTCTCAAAAAAGTAGAACTATTGTACCAAACAAGCACTGCTTCAAGCTGAAACATCTACAGGACCCACTTAGAGTGCATTCATTAAGTATTCAGACCCCTTGACCTTTTCCAGATTTTTAAAAATTATCATCAATATACACTCAATACCTACCGCATAATGACAAATCAAAAACAGATTTTTATAAATGTTTGCAAATTTATATATATATTTTTAAAATATATATATTTTTAAAATATCAAATTGGCTGTGTGCTTAGGGTCATTGTCCTGTTGGAAGGTGAACCTTCTCCCCAGTCTGAGGTCCTGAGCGCTGTGGAGCAGGTTTTCGTCAAGGATCTCTCTATACTTTCCTCTGTTCATCTTTCCCTCAATCCTGACTAGACTCCCAGTCCCTGCCGCTGAAAAACATCCCCACAGCATGATCATGCCATCACCATGCTTTACCGTAGGTAGAATAGGTTTCCTCCAGATGTGACGCTTGGCATTCAGGCCAAAGAGTTCCATCTTGGTTTCATCAGACCAGAGAATCTTGTTTCTCATGGTCAGTCCTTTAGGTGCCTTTTGGCAAACTCCAAGCGGGCTGTCATGTGCCTTCTACTGAAGAGTGGCTTCCGTCTGGCCACTCTACCATAAAGGCCTGATTGATGGATGTCCTTCTGGAAGGTTCTCCCATCTCCCCAGAGGAACTCTGGAGCTCTGTCAGAGGGACCATCGGGTTCTTGGTTACCTCCCCAACCAAGGCCCTTCTCTCTCGCTTGTTCAGTTTGGCCGGGCAACCAGCTCTAGGAAGAGTCTCGGTGTTTCCAAACTTCTTCCATTTAAGAATGATGGAGGGCACTGTGTTCTTGGGGACCTTTTTAGTACCCTTCCTCAGATCTGTGCCTCAACACAATCCCGTCTCAGAGCACTACGCTCAATTTATTCGACCTCATGGCTTGGTTTTTGCTCTGACAGGCACTATCGATTGTGGGACCTTATATAGACAGATGCGTGCATTTCCAAAATCATGTCCAAATAATTGAATTTACCACAGGCAGACTCCAATCAAGTTGTAGAAACATCTCAAGGATGATCAATTTCTAAAAATGTGTTGTCGTTTGGTCAGTATGGGGTATTGTGTGTAGGTTGATGAGGACAAACATTTATTTCATCCATTTTGAAATAAGGCTAAGGTAACAAAATGTGGAAAAGACTAAAGGTTCTGAATACTTTCCGAATTACCTGTAAGTCATGTATGCTTAACACAGCTACTGTACACCATCTGGGTCAGAGAGAAAGTGTCAGCTACTTGCTGTAGTGTGTCACGGGATACAGTGGCAGATTATGCAGTTTCTCTGCGTATTAACCTATGGTGAATAATATGGCAATCACTAACAGAGTAGATTCAATTAGGACACATTCTATCTCTTCTAGTTCTATCTGTTATGCTGCAAAGTAATAAGCTTATGTTTCGGGCTACTTTTGTCACTGATTGTTGCATGTGCTGATTACCACAAGAATGTGTCTCCCTGGAAAAGGCACTAATTGTAATGCCTAAACAGAGACATACAGACTAGAGGTCGACCGATTAATCGGAATGGACGATTAATTAGGGCCGATTTAAAGTTTTCATAACAATCGGAAATCTGTATTTTTGGACACCGATTTTGCCGATTTTTTCTCTCTTTCTTACACCTTGATTCAGTTCATTCAGAATTGTTGTAATTGTCATTATTACAAATAAATGATAATAAATAAATTAAAATTGGCCGATTAATCGGTATCGGCTTTTTTGGGCCTCCAATAATCGTTATCGCCGTTGAAAAATCATAATCGGTCGACATCTAATACAGACAGAAGCACACGCACACACACAGTGGTGTCCATACTTATTTTGCAAGGGGTGTTTGATGTACTCCTGAGAACCAGCAACCACAGGTGGTGCAGTGAGGATAACTTCAGGTTGGGGCTCTTCTGTTTCAGGTGCATTCTGGATGGGATGACACCAAAAACATTAATCAATACAATATAAGCTGTTCGCAGGAAACCTGACAATAATAATATCCTTAGACCCATCCTGCCAATAGTTCTAAACATTTACAATCATAACAAAATCAAGGATAATCATGTATATTAACTACTTCCGATACTAGATCAATACTAAATGTGCAGGTATTCCATCCATGTCTGACTAGAATATACAATTTTGTTTCAAGCCAAACCTAGAATTTTAGATCCATGTCTGCCATTTCTACGACTGAATGATGCATACAATGACTCAACATGCCTACTGAATATCTACCAACATCTCTGTAGGAGTGGTGAAGATCTAGACCTTCACTATTGAAAGATCAAGAACAAGCTCCGACTGACACACTGCCCTAATTTGAGTGAGGAAACATTGGGTAGCTAGTCTGCTCAATGGCCTTACTGAAGAGCTCAGTGACTTTCAATGTGGCACCGTCATAGGATGCCATCTTTTCAACAATTCAGTTCGTTAAATTTCCACCCTGGTCAACTGTAAGTCCTGCAATGCACAATGACGCTGTAGGTGTGATGGAGGCATAAGATCATCATGCGCAATGTCATGTATCGGCTGGAGTGGTGTAAAGCTCCGCCGCCATTGTACTCTGGAGCAGTGGAAATGTGTTCTCTGGAGTGATGAATTACGCGTCACCATCTGGCAGTCTGACGGACTAATCTGGGTTTGGTGGATGCAAGGATAATGCTACCTGTCCGAATTCATAGTGCCAACTGTAAAATTTGGTGGGAGAGGAAAAATGTTCTGGGGCTGTTTTTTTTCATCGTTCAGGCTAGGCCCTGTAGTTCCAGTGATGGGAAATCTTAACGCTACAGCGTTCAATGACATTGTAAACGATTCTGTGCTTCCAACTTTGTGGCAACAGTTTGGGGAAGGCCCTTTCCAGTTTCAGCATCACAATGCCCCTGTGCAGGTAAATACAGAAATGTTTTGTTGAGATTGGTGTTGAAGAACTTGACTGGCCTGCACAAAGCCCTGACCTCAACCCCGTCTAACACCTTTGGGATGAATTGGAACGCCGACTGCGAGCCAGGCATAATAGTCCAACATCAGTGCCCGATCTCACCAATGCTCTTGTGGCTGAATGGAAGAAAGTCTTGGCAGACATTTTCAAACATCTAGTGGAAAGTCTTCCTAGAAGAGGCGAGACTTGTAGCAGCAAAGGAGGGTGGGAGAAGAGACTTATGGCAGCAAGGTGGGGGACTTCATATTAATGCCCATGATTTTGGAATGAGATGTTGGATGAACAAGTGTCCACATACGTTTGGTCTTGTAGTGTACTTCATTTGACTGGGAGGCTCACTCACTAATGTTCTGGCTAAACCCCTTTCAAACACTAATGTTGGCATCTAGCTACCTAATTAATTAATGTCAGAGTATGTCGTATAGCCAACGTTAGTTAGTTAACATAGCTAGCTAGGTAACATTAGCCAATTCAAATTAGGAACACCATTTAGCCAACGTTAGCTACCTAGCCTAGAAAGGAAGCTAATCATTAGCCAACTAGTTAGCTACATATATTCGAATAGTTAATGATAGAACCGTTGCAAATTCATTACGATTGGCCCCAGAACAGGTAGTTAAATGTGGAAAAATCGTTCCGATTCAAATGGTCTAGGTAGCCCCATGGCCCCAGAGCAGAGTTACATTTGGAAAAATCCTTCCGATTCAAAATGGTCTAGGTAGCCCCATAGCAAATAGTTAGCAACTTAATGTAAAACTTAGCTAGCACAGGCAGCACGGACACACGTGTCCAGATGTCACCAGTTTGATTTGTGTAAATAAAACCGATCACAAATACGATTAATATATTTGAAAGGACAAAATTAAAATGATAGGTGGTATGATATATCAAATTATATTGAATTAAAGATCCAAGTGTGAACCACCGATGTCCAGTCCCTCCTTATGACCAATGCTACCCCCTAAATCCATCGCTAACGTTAGCATCCATTGCTGAGCATGTTGGAACCAGACACCCGACGTTTCAGCTTCCGAAGCCAAATATTCAATTGAAACCGGGTATATTTAACTGTCATAAGATTAAACTTGATATAAAAACATGATTGGTTTATTTTTTGTCTTATGTGTCGTGTGGTACCACGAAATGTCCATATACCTCAATCTCGCTTACCGGCTCCGAAGTCGCCATCTTGCCTGTCAAAATTAACCTGTCCGTTCCGCGCTAGTGCGTCACAAACCACTAAAAAAATATACGGAAACCGAGTAAGCCCACTATATCTGAGGGTATACTTTCCGCGCGCAGGACTTGTATCACTACTTATGGCCAATTATAACAACTCTTTCAATCTCCATTACAGACTGATAGGTAAATATGTCACTGTGTGACAAGGAAATGTGTTGACTTCTGTTCACAAAAGAAAATTCCTGACATTTCGAGTAGGCCTACACGTATATCATGAGTATTGCTATAGGTTGTGTCTGAAGAAAGATGATCTATTATTATTGACCAGATTGATATTCAATTGGAGGCTCTAACTAACAATGAAAATACATGTCTTAAAAAATGGAAGGCAGTTGACAGGCTTAATTATACCAGATATTTTAGAGAAAGGAGATGGGAATCCCGATGGACAAGAGTTTAAAAACGTATAACGCAGCAAACTGTCGACCAATCGTGTTCACATCGTCAAACTGCTTCACGCCATTGATAAACGAATCGCAGGCAATTCCTTCTCAAAGTCAGGGTATTGAAACGTGCCTATTTTCCTCGAAAGTAGATAATGTCACGATTCCAAAGCTGTACAATGTTACAGATAGCAAGTTAATTATCTCACATCTTGGAAAATAATTATATTGTTCTTGTTGACGAAATTCATGCTAATGTTGGATTTTTGAGCTAGCGCCCAATTCACTCCTTTAGAGGAGAGCTCGCCTTGTCCCAAAATAGCCCAGAATGCACCGCGCGGTCTGTTGGCGTAGCATGAGCAACGTCCACAATGGTTGTTAATACGACTCCAATTAAGTTTCCTATCTCCTTAAAAATATCTCTGATTATACCTCACTGTCGGGAGCGGGCCGCTCTCGAGAAGGGGGGGCAAGATCAGGTGGGATCACTCTAGCCAATGAGAGGGCAGATACGCGAAGCAACTACGGAAGTCCAGAGAGGACATTAATAAAATACAATAAATCCCTAATTATGTCAAGATTACAATTTATTTATCTCGTGATCATGATGTAACAAAAATTGTTTTGTTGGGCCTCCTGAGTGGCGCAGCGGTCTAAGGCAATGCATTGCAGTGCTAGAGGCGTCACTGTAGACCCAGGTTCGATCCAGGGCTGTATCACAACTGGCCGTCATCGGGAGTCCCATATGGAGGCGCACAAATGGCCCATAGGGGGAGCAGCATGACCATTGAGAGGATGTGGGGACCAAGTGAAGTAAAAAAAATACAAATACAAATTGTAGTTCAATTGTAATAATATACATATTAACAACTGCAACAGTGATGCATGCATGTTGTTGATTTAGAATCTTGAATTTCATGATTTCTGAGTGGATAGACTATTGTAAGTATCTAAAGCCAGCTACATCTGAATCAGAGTTTGTGTTTGATCTAAGGTTTGATACTGGGCAAGAAGGGATTGTCTTTGGGCAGCAGGAGAGATAATGTAGTTCAAGTGGTGACTATTCAGCAGCCTGATAGTCTTAGGGTAGAAATAATTGGCCAGTCTTTCAGTTTTTGCAATGATGCCCCTGTACTACCCGTGTCTGAGGGATTGAAGCAGGAAGAAAATGGCAATGCTTGGGTGGCTGGGGTCCCCGATTATCTTCTTGGCCTTCCTTCGACACCTGGTGTTGTATGTGTCCTGTAGGGCAGGCATTGTGCACCCAATGGTGTGTTTAGCTGCATGTATAACCCTCTGAAGATCCTTGCGGTCCGCGGCGGTGGATTTGCCGTACCAGGCTGTGAAACACCTGGACAGTATGCTCTCGATGGTGCTCCTGTAGGACACTGTGAGGGCCCTCAGGGATAGGCCAAATTTCTTCAGTATCCTGGGTTGAAGAATCGCTGTCGTGCCTTCTTCACTATGGTGTCCATGTGGTTAGGCCATTTCAGCTTCTCTGAGATGTGCATGCCGAAGAATTTGAAGTTATTGACCGACTCCACGGCGGCCCCGTTGATGAGGATGGGGGTGGTCCAGCCTGGTTCCTCCTGAAGTCCACAATCAGCTCTTTTGTTTTGCTAACGTTGAGGGAGAGGTTGTTTACCTGGCACCACACCGCAATTGTGCCTACCTCCTCCATGTAGGCTATCTCGTCGTTGTTGGTGATTAGGCCTACTACTGTCATGCCGTCAGCGAACTTGATGATGGAGTTGAAACTGTATAGCACTATGTGACATCTACTGATGTAAAAAGGCTTCATAAATACATTTAATTTGATTTGATCGGTGTGAGGCCACGCAGTCGTGGGTACATGGAATACAGGAGGAGACTGAGGACGCACCCTTGTGGGCCCGTGTTAAGAATTAGTGTTGAGGACATAATGTTGCCTACCGTCACCTCCTTGGGGGCAGCCCGTCAGGAAGTCCAGGACGAGTTGCATAGGGAGGAGTTCAGGCCCAGGACCGTGAGCTTTGTAATGAGCTTATAGGGCACTATGGTATTGAAGGCCGAGCGGTAGTAGATGAACAGCATCCTCACATATGCATTCCTTTTGTCCAGGTGTGTAAGGGCAATGTGCAGTGCAATGGCGATTGTGTCGTCCGTGGATCTGTCAGGGCGGTAGACAAATTTGTGAGGATCGAGTGTGTCGTGGAGGGAGGAGATGATATGGTCTTTGACTAGCCTCTTGTAGCACTTTATGATAACAGAAGTGAGTGCTACAGGTCAGTAATCATTCAGTTCAGTTACTTTCTTTTTTTGGGGCATGAGGATGATAATGTTGTACTGTAAGTGTATGATAGCGTTGTACTGTAAGTAGCCATGTGTTAGTCTATAAACCTGGGCCTTCTTATCAAAGCTCCAGAAAAAAAAGGCAAACTGAGGAATTACAAATTCCAAGCAAACTGTACGTGTTATAGTATGTGTCTAGTCAGTGAGACAATTTTTATAGCTGGATGAATGGAGGAGTTGTCCTTCAGCACAACAACATTTTGCCCACCATTTGAAATGACAAATAGACTATAGCCTACCTGAAATGTTGGATCATTTAGAAACCTCGACATGTGATTCACTTCACCTGCTTTACTATTTGTATTTTTCTGTGCAACTTGTTAATTGTTGTTTGTGACTGTGTTTTTGCTGCTATTGACAGGACAACCTCCTTGTTAAAAATATTAAAATCAACTTTTATTGGTAGTCTGGTAAACTTTCATTGGTAGTCTGCAACCACAGACCTCAATGTTAACTTTTCTTGCACTGAACATTCCACATTCAATCCATTTAAAATAGAAGCGCAACCACGCTTTGACATGTCTTTAAAATTAGATTGGAGACAAAATTGGAAGACATCTATAATTGACAGACATAATGCAATTTTTGCCTGGGTTAATCCCTGAACAAAATAAAAATAGATGTGGTGATCCACTGTGGACTCTGCCTCCTCAGATAAACTTTCAGTGTCAATCTATCATCAGTAAGTCCACTCCTATTTTATAGAGTTTATCTTGTGATCTCGACAAAACAAGGGATTTTTTAAATGTATTCATATGTCATCTCTGGACTTCTGTACTACGACTCCGATATAAAGTGTTTTTTCTCAAATTTGCCTACTTATATCAGTACACTCGCAACAACCTAAGCATTACGAAACATATATTTGATCAAATAAGCCACAGGTAGAAAATAAGCCATATAATATTTTGTTAAACCAAATTTGACAACTTCCATACAAAAACTCCTAGCTTGGTGAGCAAAACAAAACAAAAACGCCACCTGCTAGAGAAAGATTTTGGGCCCGGTTATCCCTCTCGCTTTGCCTCTTCCTCTCTGTTCTGAATGAGTTTAATTCACATTTCAAAATGGGTCAATGTGACACAGTTTGATGTAGCTTATTGTCAATAAAGCAAAAACAGACACACAAGTCCAAAATATAAATACATCTTTATTTCAAAATCACCAGACGGCAGCCTTTGATAGGAATGCTGAATTTAGTATTTTTTTAAAAGTCTGTCAAATTGATATACACAGTTAAATACAGTCATTTTGGAGATCAGTTTCAAAATAGCAAGACGGCTCGTTATCTACAAACCATGAATAGTACAGTAAAAACAGTCCGTTTCACATGATGTGTATTTATATAGTTTTATTCCAATAAAAACCTTGAGTTTTAAATGCTGGTGCTAGTTTTTCCTTCTTGATGTAAGTTACATTTTTCAAGTCACACATAAAGGAAGATCCGAGAAATCTTCAAGTGAAGCAATTACAAAAGTTTACAAGATCATATTTTTTCTTACAAACTGTCTTATGTAAAGGTGTAAATATTTTAAAGTGACTGTTTTCTACCACATCAGTAACTTGCAATGGCCTACATTCAATATAATGCAATAGACTATATATGTACTGTATATACCTTTCTACTTGTATAAAATGTATTCAATCTATGTGTCAACATACTTATCTCAGAGAAAAGGTCTAAGTATATGGTTTGACTTTGTGAATCTGTTAAAGACACTATTGGAAGACAGCGTTTTTTAGGAGACTGTGTCCGCCCTAGTTGGGTTGAAGCCTGGGTAATGCCCTAGTTGGGTTGAAACCTGGGTAATGCCCTAGTTGGGTTGAAACCTGGGTAATGCCCTAGTTGGGTTGAAGCCTGGGTAATGCCCTAGTTGGGTTGAAACCTGGGTAATGCCCTAGTTGGGTTGAAGCCTGGGTAATGCCCTAGTTGGGTTGAAACCTGGGTAATGCCCTAGTTGGGTTGAAGCCTGGGTAATGCCCTAGTTGGGTTGAAACCTGGGTAATGCCCTAGTTGGGTTGAAGCCTGGGTAATGCCCTAGTTGGGTTGAAACCTGGGTAATGCCCTAGTTGGGTTGAAGCCTGGGTAAATTAACAACCTCACTCCCACCTGAGAAACAAAGAGAAAAACATCAGAAAAATAAGATGACAAAAACCAAACAATCAAACATTTCCAGCTCTGTGTATTAGTAAAATGAAAGCACCAGTGAAATCTTTATCTGCGTTGAGCTGATTTATATTCAGCACATGTTAAGACAGATCAATGCAACAGATGCCTAATCGATTACATTAGTAGCAGTGCATGACTTGGACTGCACTAGGTGTCGGTACCCCTTTTGGGTGCCGGTACTGTTGATATGTATTCTGTAGGAGCTCCACAATACTTTTGAGCTAATAGTCTATAAGAGGAACAGGAGCTCAAGCTGTATAACATTTGAGGTGGCAGTATTCAGCTCCGGTTCGCTCCTACCCCAGCAAAGCACTGAGTATTAGTGAATGGGCCTATTATTACATGGTTATGATTGACTAATATGAGCATGAATTAATACTCAAAATGGTTGCCCCTATCAGAAGAAGGTTTATAATCTGTAGAGGTCTACAGTCTGACTCAATACGTGATAAGCCTACAATTTATGACGATGCAACGATCTGAGGAGATGCAACGATCTGAGGAGTGTGTTATTTTGTCAGCAGCGTCTCCCAAAAATTGAAGAGGAGGCAATGAGAAACAACAAAGGGGTTTGATTGGTTTGGTATCCACTTGTATAATGTATTTATACCCAGCATATGGAAAAACATAACTGTCCATCAATGCCCGAGTCAGTTAAAAAGAGGGTACAGATCTTGTTAGCACCAGTAACAAATATACAGTAATATAGTCACCATTTCAACAGGTTTTATGTGGTCTTTTTAGCTATGTCTGTATAAAAACATGTCCTATTTAAAACACTCAGTCCAGACAGTGAACAAACATGATTATCCAGATTCATATAAATCAAGTGCGGTTGACAATAATAAGCACCGTAATCTGACACAATCTTTATATGCAGCATTTCATAATTGCTTAGTAAGCTTGGTTTTGTGTGAGACTGATATGTAATTTATCATTCTACAACAACGAAAAACAACAACAAATACACACAGAACTACTGAATAAAGAGGAGAAGAGGTTTCACACGAGCTGTCTGATATATCTCTCAATCTATACATATTGGAACAGGACCTTTTTCAAGTTATGAAAAATAAAAAAGTGCTTTTTCAATATGTCATCATACATGTACACTGAAAAAAAAGACTAAATCTATCCAGACAAAAACAAAAACGAAGGTATTACTGTTCCTTCATGACCACTAATAGAGGAATGGGGAAGTACTGTTCCTTCATGACCACTAATAGAGGAATGGGGAAGTACTGTTCCTTCATGACCACTAATAGAGGAACAGGGAAGTACTGTTCCTTCATGACCACTAATAGAGGAATGGGGAAGTACTGTTCCTTCATGACCACTAATAGAGGAATGGGGAAGTACTGTTCCTTCATGACCACTAATAGAGGAACAGGGAAGTACTGTTCCTTCATGATCACTAATAGAGGAATGGGGAAGTACTGTTCCTTCATGACCACTAATAGAGGAATGGGGAAGTACTGTTCCTTCATGACCACTAATAGAGGAACAGGGAAGTACTGTTCCTTCATGACCACTAATAGAGGAATGGGGAAGTACAGTTCCTTCATGACCACTAATAGAGGAATGGGGAAGTACTGTTCCTTCATGACCACTAATAGAGGAATGGGGAAGTACAGTTCCTTCATGACCACTAATAGAGGAACAGGGAAGTACTGTTCCTTCATGACCACTAATAGAGGAACGGGGAAGTACTGTTCCTTCATGACCACTAATAGAGGAATGGGGAAGTACTGTTCCTTCATGACCACTAATAGAGGAATGGGGAAGTACAGTTCCTTCATGACCACTAATAGAGGAATGGGGAAGTACAGTTCCTTCATGACCACTAATAGAGGAATGGGGAAGTACTGTTCCTTCATGACCATGAATAGAGGAATGGGGAAGTACAGTTCCTTCATGACCACTAATAGAGGAATGGGGAAGTACTGTTCCTTCATGACCACTAATAGAGGAATGGGGAAGTACTGTTCCTTCATGACCACTAATAGAGGAACGGGGAAGTACTGTTCCTTCATGACCACTAATAGAGGAATGGGGAAGTACTGTTCCTTCATGACCACTAATAGAGGAATGGGGAAGTACAGTTCCTTCATGACCACTAATAGAGGAATGGGGAAGTACAGTTCCTTCATGACCACTAATAGAGGAATGGGGAAGTACTGTTCCTTCATGACCACTAATAGAGGAATGGGGAAGTACTGTTCCTTCATGACCACTAATAGAGGAATTGGGAAGTACTGTTCCTTCATGACCACTAATAGAGGAATGGGGAAGTACTGTTCCTTCATGACCACTAACAGAGGAATGGGGAAGTACTGTTCCTTCATGACCACTAATAGAGGAATGGGGAAGTACTGTTCCTTCATGACCACTAACAGAGGAATGGGGAAGTACTGTTCCTTCATGACCACTAATAGAGGAATGGGGAAGTACTGTTCCTTCATGACCACTAATAGAGGAATGGGGAAGTACTGTTCCTTCATGACCACTAATAGAGGAATGGGGAAGTACTGTTCCTTCATGACCACTACTAGAGGAATGGGGAAGTACTGTTCCTTCATGACCACTAATAGAGGAATGGGGAAGTACTGTTCCTTCATGACCACTAATAGAGGAATGGGGAAGTACTGTTCCTTCATGACCACTAATAGAGGAATGGGGAAGTACTGTTCCTTCATGACCACTAATAGAGGAATGGGGAAGTACTGTTCCTTCATGACCACTAATAGAGGAATGGGGAAGTACTGTTCCTTCATGACCACTAATAGAGGAACAGGGAAGGGAAGGAAAAGCACCATGCTACATGTGTTCATTATTTTCACATAAAACTACATACTGTGTAATATGTGGTCTGTTTATCAAAAGTTGCTGCTACAAATGGCACCATTGTATAAATCAATCATTGATAAAACTCATCTTGTGAAAAGAGTCTCTTGGTTGGTTGAAACAAAGACCTCAGAGACTTAACATGAGTGTTTACTAGTGTAAAATGCTGGTTGACAGTAAAATTGCAGTAAATAGCCTTGCACCAAAAAAAGTACAAAAATAATCAGAATAAATAATCACATCTTGTTTGTTCTTCTTAATCAATTCCTATATAAAACCAGTTAAAAAAATTGGTTCTGAGCACCATCTCTTTACATGAAAAACCAGATCAAAATGTTTTATCATCAAATACCAAAACTCACAGTTAAAACCCCACAAATTATAGTCTTCCTCATCACTTTGAAAGCAGAGACAAAGAGAAATAAAAATAAACAGACATACATTAGAAAAAGTAACACAATGAAATAACACATAACGAGACTAGAAGTGTAATGTTGATTGAGGTAAGGCAGTAGCACAGGGTGGTGTGTGTTCAAATGTATTTGTTGTATGTGTCTGTGTGTGTACATAACAGTATCATCTCATGTCCAGCGGTTGTAAGGGCCCGTGACCTGTGTCAGAGCATAAGGGGAAACAGTGACCACCCCATCCCGCGGGACAGTCACCGACTTCCGGGTAGGAACTGTCAACACACCCTTCTTCTCCTCCGGGTCCTCCTCCTCTACCTCCTCCTCAGGCTCCACACTCTCACTGCCGGCCCCATTCCCCCTCTTCCCCTTGACCGGGCTAACCTCTTCCAGGTCTAGGCCCATCCCCAGCCTCTCAGCCTCCTCCTCTCTCTCCCGCTCCCTCCGGGCCTTCTTGGCCTCCCACATGTGCAGGCCGTGGTCGGGCTCATTGAGGGACTTGTGCTGGTAGAAGACCAGGGAGATGCGGGTGGGGTGGCTGCGGTCGGGCCGGAGGATGGGTGTGGTGGCATGGAGCTCTCGGCGGGCGCATTCGATCAGGATGGAACCGTGGGAGGGAGCCACTGCCACCCCGCCGATATCACTGTCCAGGAAGTTGTGCTCGCTGTCCGACCACACCTCTTCCTGTTCCTGTTTGACCTCTTTTGGGTTGGGGAAGAGAGGGGAAGGGGCCTGATGAGGAGGATGGGGGGCACTGTGAGGAATAACATGACCTACATGACCTCTAACCCCGTCCTTGACTCCCAGCTCCGCCTTCGCCCTGAGGAGCCCATTGAGTCTGCTGTGGAGGCCCTCGTGGGTGTGGGTGGAGGAGGAGGGAGGAGGAGTGCTGTGGCTGTGAGGGGGTCTGAGGAGAGGGGAGCAGTGCACCTTGTTCGGCTCCGTTTTAAAAATCCTGGGGGAGTAGTCGCCACCCCGGGGCATTCCTGGGGGGGTCCGACATGTGTCAGGGTCCACCAGCTGCTTTCTGCTGAGTCCTGGGGAGTAACCATTCACAGCCACAGCCTCTTCCATTGTCTTGTAATGGAACGGGGAACCATTGCTCTGGGTCCCTGGTGGCCCTCTGTACTGGGGGGCAGGCAGGCCGGGGCGATGGGGGGAAAGAGACTCCATCCCTGGTGTTGATCTTCCAGGAGGAGTGGGGTAGGTGGGGGTGCTGTGGTTGTAAGCGCTAGGGGAGTTAGAGTCTGGTACATACGCACCCACATTTCCTGGTCTGTAAGAGCTGAAGGACTGAGGCTCTCTTTTGAACAAGGGGGACTGATCTGCTGAAGAAGCACTTTTCAAACCTGTCAAGTTAAACATACAAACCGGGATTAATGATGAGTATTTACATACCACATTTTTCAAGCTTTTTCTTGTACATGATTTTGTAGCAACAATCAATCAACCAATTAATCAATTAATGCACCCACCCTATCCACCCACTCAATCGCCCATCCATCAATCAATTGATAAATCAATGAACCAACCAACCAATTGACTAATCATCCAATCAACCAACCAACCAACCAACCAATCAATCAATCAATCAATCAATCAATCAATCAACCAGAGATCTCTACCTTTGTTGGCAGTCTTGACCTTGCCCGGGGTTAGTGGACTCTGTCCAGGCTTCCTGTCCTGAGCTGCAGCTTGTTTGTCAGCCTGGGCCTTCAGCTTGGCCTCCTGCTTCCTCTTACGGGCTGATTTCACCGGCTCAGCCAGCAGACGCACCTGGTGATGATATAAACATGGTCATTAAGGAGAGCTTTTAGTAGATGCTTTTATCAAGTGTCTTGAAGTAAACACGCAAATCTGACTCATGCAAGAATCAAACCCAAAACTCTCCTAATGACATGTCCTTGACACCAACTCATTTCAATAGTAAAAGACGCATTGGTGACCAACCCTCACCCTGAAGGGCAACTGGATTTGCAGGTTGATTAGTAAAATCAGGTGTGGTAGAGCAGGACTGGAACAAAAGCCTGCGCACCCAGTAACTCTATAAGAGGAGGGTTGGCCACCCTATCTTATAGCCTCTTTGTTCTCCTGGTCGCTACAGGGGGTACGAACCGATTTAGGGTGAAGTTGCCCCTAGATGCTGATCTCTTCTGTCAGTTTCACATTTTCCCCACTAATAAGGTTAGGACTGGGGTAGAGGAAGCTGCATATAGATCTTTACCCAGGGGAGACTTAAACCTGGAGTGTTGGAACCTACCTCTCTGGGGAAGGCTGAGAGCACCTGCAGGGCCCCAGTCTGGATCTTGGCCCACTGGCCATTGGCACTGCCAAACTCATCCCTCTGTGAGATCTTATAAAGGGGCAGGACGTGGAGCTGTTCGTCCTCAGGGACGTTACGCACCGCACGGTTGTCCTCCTTGGTTAAAGTGCAAACCTGCAGGAGGGTGAGACATTTTACGCAAATGGAAAAGACTAACACAGTATCTCCCAGATTTCTGGGATGAAATGCCTATCTTGGTGGAAGTGAAAACAGGTATTTTTGGTATTTTATTAGGATCCCCATTAGCTGTTGAAAAAGAAGCAGCTACTCTTCCTGGGGTCCACACAAAACATGAAACATAATACAGAATGACATAATACAGAACATCATTAGACAAGGACAGAACGACATACATTTTTAAAAAGGCACACGTAGCCGACATCTCAGTGCCTACAGACAAACTATCAAATAGGGGAGAGGCGTTGTGTCGCGAGGTGATATGATAGCTGATATTGATTTTTGTTTCAACTATGGAAACATGTTAATGATTTGATATTGACATTTGTCTAAGATATGTTCATTCATATATTAAAAACATACAGTGCCTTGTGAAAGTATTCGGCCCCCTTGAACTTTGCGACCTTTTGCCACATTTCAGGCTTCAAACATATAGATATAAAACTGTATTTTTTTGTGAAGAATCAACAACAAGTGGGACACAATTATGAAGTGGAACGACATTTATTGGATATTTCTAACTTTTTTAACAAATCAAAAACTGAAAAATACTTTCGCAAGGCACTGTATATGTGTATATATACTGTATATATTTACAAAATAATATATGGGGGATTGGAAATTATGCTGGCACGCAATCAGAAGCGAGTGTCTAAGTATCTGTGTCTGTGGTTCTCTCTATGTGTGACAGTGAGTGTGTGTGCGTGGGTGGGTGTGTGTGTGTGCGTGCGTGTGTGTACGTGTGCACGATTGAGCGAGCGTGCGTATGTATCTGTGTCTATTTCTCTGTGTGTTTGACAGTGAATATGTGTGCACCTGTGTGTGTGTCCATTGACAAACAGTCATGTGAGGGGCGTACCACAGTGCTGCCATTGTTCATGTTGTGTGTGTCTTTGTGAGCATGGGCACAGAAATCCACACACGCCGTGACCCCGGAGAAAGGTCGGCCCGCCCTCCGACCCAGCCTGCAGTCCTGGCCCGCCTGCTCCTGATCCACCTGGTTTTGGAAAGCCTCCGGGGCCAGTCTCTGGTAGACAGGACCCAGGTCTGTAGCCAGGTTCTGCAGCCGATTCTCCAGCTTCTCCTCCTGAACAACCCACAGACAGACAACACACAGATCAGAGGAAGAGTGGGACAAAAAGGGACAGGAACAGATGAGGGAAAAGGTGTGAGGAAATAAAGGAGAGGCCACTGGAGAATCTGGCAGTGTTTAAGATAATAACAGTAATGTTTAAGTCACTATCCTCCATGTCACGCTTTGACTGTCACATCAACCTGAGGCCACTAGGAGTATATTAGCCACTTTAACATGCCAAGAAGACTATTCATAGAGGAATATATATTCTAAATCATTGATTGTAAAGCTATAACAAGGCTTAGATTAGCAAAGCAAAGAGCTAGGGTTTAGGCATATTGGGAAGTGGCTAGGGTTCTTTTCAGACCAGGCTCTCAAATCTAATGCAGGGATGTCAGACTCAATTCCTAGAGAGTCAAATTGGCTGCTGGTTTTTTGCTCTTTCCCTTAAGCTATCTCTGATTTAGACCAGGAAAACCAGGTATGTGGACTCCCTAGCTAATCAATGACCTTAAATGAGCATATAAGTGCAAGGGAGGAACGAAGACATGCTGACACTGTGGCCGACCCTAGAAGACTAGAGTTTGACACAGTTGTCCTGGTCCTCACCTCCTGTGGCATATCTCCCAGCAGGCGGTACTTTCGGGGGATCTTGCTGCGGGCGAACTTGCAGCCGTTGAAGTACATACTCCAGGAGCAGCCGAAGGAGAACGAGGCGCCACAAGTGTCTGGGTCTAAACCCTGGCACGCACACGTCCGACTGGAGAGACAGAAAGAGGGAGAGAGATGGGGAGAGGGGGAAGAAGATCCATTTAGATCCTGGCACATAAGTGCAACTGAAGAGAGAGAGGGAGAGAGACAGGTCACTAAATGCTAGAAAGGAAAGAACTAACTACTTTGTTCTATGAATGCTATGAATGTAAATGTGTATGTGTAAGCCTGTTATTGAATAATACGCATAGGTCTGTTGTTTCAGTAACTCACTCCTCGTTGAGGGCGCAGCGTCGACTGGTGGGGGAGCCGTATTTACAGAGGGTCTGAGTGAGTTCTTGATACAGACTGTCTGCCATGCCCCGGGGGATGCCCTCCCATGCCAGGATGAGGATCACCACCACGGCACTCTCACAGCGGTGCCCTGCCCGGTGTCTCACCAGACACAGCAGCTTCTCCTCCTCACTGCCCCGACGGATCACCTGGGGGAGAGAGAAGGTTTACTACACAGACATGCAGATGTGTATACGCACACACAGCCATATACGCACCCATACACATACACACGCAGCAGTGTACACACAAGCACGCTGGCACTCATGCATGCACGCATGCAAACACACACACACACACACACACACACACACACACACACACACACACACACACACACACACACACACACACACACACACACACACACACACACACACACACACACACACACACACACACACACACACACACACACACACACACACACACACACACACTCACACACACACAGGAGGTACTTACCCACTTGGCGATGGGACAACCCTGGGAACTGCGTCCTTCTTTCCCAGTGTACACCACCACCTCCAGCCTTACTGCCTTCCCTTTCTCTCCATACCTTTGAACATACACAGCAATAACATACAGAGCCGGATTATTGCAGGGGCTTACTGGGGATGAAGCCCCTGGGTCCAAGCCAATAGGGGGCACAGGCCAAGAGGCAGCAAAAAATATATATATATATTTATATACAGTATATGTTCCTTTTTTTATATTATAATTTTTTATCCAAACACAGCCCACTTCCAATGTTAAAAATACACCAGAGAGCATCCTTTACCCATAGAGGATCAACAGTTTTATGAAAAAATAACTATGGATTAAGTTTTGTCACAAGCACATATAGGTATCTGCCAAAAAGGAAACACCAACATAAATTGTTTGGGCTGCATGCGTGCCAAATAGACTACAGCTTGTTGCGTTGTGGCCATAGACATATAATCCATAGAAGGGTTTTGTAACCCCGTACCCTGGCAATTTGACTGTTAAAAGTCATAGGTACACTAGCAATGGATCCCAATCCTGACTTGAATTGGAGCAGCCATCTGTGGAATATATTTATATGCTTGGTTGCGGCTGTCAGTTTCCTTTTGCAGATTTCAAAATACAAACATGAGAAAAATGTACAGTTTGGAAAGCAAATGCCTACTGCTGAAAAGAGAAGATGAATCTGTCTGTAGAACCAAGATAAATCTTTTTTCTCAACAAATCCTAATTTGTAGCTAACAGCAGCACTGTTTTTCAAAGTAGCTCATCTTAAAATAGGCTGTTGCCACAAGGAGCCCATTGGCCATCACCACGAGTAGCCTATGGGTTCATCTTCATCCTTACATGCTGACCAGACCGGACACGTTGCGTGCGCGAGCATCGCAAAAAAAAATTAGAAATCCATGTTATTCAATTATTGCACCCACACTGCTCGCGCGAGCCAAAGTGTGTCTGCGATGCCAAGGGTTAAAATAGAACTCCTTTCTATTTCTGATGCAGAAGGCACTGAAAGTCCTGCCTCTCCCATCTCCTCGTGCCATCTCCTCATTGGTTATACCCACGTGGGTGATTGAAAGACGAAATGTTTTGCCGGTTGTCGTGGTAAAAGTGTAGATGCCAATCACCATATAAGTTCAAAGACGAAAAAGCCTGGAAGGAGGAGAGATGACTAGAAATGATTCGGTTGGCCTTTTTATGTGTGGATTAATTGTCAGAGTAGAAGACCTTGTGCATTTCAGGTAAAATAACAACTCAATGTTTATATCCCAGGACAAATTAGCTAGCAACAGCAAGCTAGCTAAATAGGACAAATTAGCTAACAAGTGTAAGCTAACTAGCTAAATTGCCATACATGTTTAATGCTTTTCGACCTGCACCAGGCTGGCCAAAACATCACTGCTCTAGAGGAGATCTGCATGGAGGAATGGGCCAAAATACCAGCAACAGTGTGTGAAAACCTTGTGAAGACTTACAGAAAATGTTTGACCTCTGTCATTGCCAACAAAGGGTATATAACAAAGTATTGAGATAAACTTTTGTTATTGACCAAATACTTATTTTCCACCATAATTTGCAAATAAATTCATTAAAAATCCTACAATGGGATTTTTTTCCTAATTTTGTCTGTCATAGTTAGCTTTCTATGGTCAGGGCGTGACAATATTTTTAAAAAACAAGGCCCCGGGGCCTATGATTTCTTAATACGGACCTGATAACGTACACATCACATCTTCATGACATTTCACACTTCCCATCTTAGAACACAAACACAATCCTTTCAGCAATGACATACTGTATCAAGTATTTCTCCCTTTATCTGCGACCACCAGCACCAACATCTTTCAATGAATGCCAATACAACAACAAATCACATTTTGAGAATTTCATCAAAATACAATGGGACAGTAGGACTACATCACTAGCCAAAATGCAGCAATAGTGTTTGGAATAACTGTCAAAACAGTTAAAAACCAGGCACAGAGGCCATTCAGCAGTGAGACCATAGAGCAGAGAGACTGGAGTGTGTGGTTGTTGTAGAGGTTGACATTTCTCCTCATGTTCCCCTCGACTTGGCCCTAGGGATTCCCTATTCTAACATGCAGGGTGTGCTTTTGTATTTGTGAATGTATGTGTGTACAAGTGTGTGTTTTTTACCAGCGGGGTGCTTCTTTCCTTCAATGACAGGCTCTATAATTTATGAGTTATAATATGATTGTAAGCCCAACCTCATTCCATGAACACCAAGAGCCCTTTGGGAAACCAGGCCTTTGGCAGGGCAAATGGATCATACAGTAGGCTAATAAGAGTATGTACCATACTTTTAGAAATATATGCAGCTACAGAGTAGTGGTAGTGGTACATATTAGCCTAGCTCTATGAGCCTACTGGTAAGACAACCTGTGAGGCACTGAGCCACTCTTGTTTCATATTAACTCTTACCTTAGCAGTGTTATACAGCCAATAGATTTGTCATGAAAACAGAAGTGGATTAGCACCTCACAGGTTTGCCGTCCCAATGGAAATATAAATGTATAAAGTAAAACACTTGTTTTCCCCCCAAGCTTGGTTGTAGAATGGAATAAAAAAACTGATGCAGTTTGGCTTGTTACCTGTTCTCCATCATCTCTCTGACGGCTGACACACTGGGTCCAGCACCAAGATGAGTGTAGTACGGACCCTCCTCCTTCTCTATGATTTGCTCTGTGGAGAGAGTCGTTTTTAGAACGCAGCTTCAGCTTATTTCCCGGAAAGCAAATGCTATGTACATGGATGTGACATATACAGACCCAGTCAACCAGTCATGTTGTGGCATGCAGAGAAAATCATATTCATAATCATCATAATCCTCATCATTATTATGTCCACCACCACTACCATCATCATCAAGGTGACTCACCCATGCAGCCACAGGAGGGGATCTCAGAGAGTTTCTTAGAGGGGGTGTTGAGCAGGTTCTTAGTGGGCGTGTCCAGGAATATGAGGGGTGATTCCAGGAAGCTGTTTACGTTGTGTTTGGTTGGCGTCAACACCTCTGATAGGTCCGAAGCGCCATCAGTTGACGTGGACAAGATGGTGACCGGACCAGACCTCTCCACCTTGTAATACCCCTGCCGTTGACCCCCAGAGGAGTAGCCGTTGGGTAAACTATGGTTCAACCCAGTTCTGTGGTTGTTAGAGTCTAAACTGGTGAAACTGGGGTTGGTGGAGCTAGCCTTTAGGTTAGCACCGTGCTGCTGCCAAACGTAGGGCTGCGATACCTGAGAATACAATCGTCTTTCACACTCATGTCCCTGTCCAACTCCTTGTCCTTGTAAAGGGTCCAGGTGACCGTTCAGAGGACCACTGTGGTGACCGTTCAAATGCGACCACTGTTGGTTGTCATGACCATAACCTTGACCACGATTGACGGCTCCAGAGGTTTTGTGGTATTTGACCCCACTGTGGCTGTTGCTGTAGTAAAAGAGCTGCCGTTGTTCCTCCTGAGCCTCAGCCAGGTATCTCTTTAGATCCATTTGAGTCTGAGGCAGGAACAGGCTCCTCTTGTGGCTGAGCGACAATGTCTTCGGCTGGGGCAGAACCTTCTGGACCCTGGCTCTGTGGGGGGTCTTGCCATTCGGTGTCCTTTTGGACATGGGGATCTTGTTGTTGGGGTTGTAGCCCTCCTCTTCAACCCCTTCCATCCCCTTCTTCTTCCTAGGTTTGGAAGGTGTGGAACTTGGTTTCCTCACAGGGATTTTCTTGTTGTTGGGTGGTGCATGCTGGGAATTGTAGTTGTACTTGATGGCCGAGACTGGCGTTCCTCTGGGAGGGTTGTTCTCAGAGTGCTGGGAGGGTTGGAAACCCTGCTGCTTGTGACGTGATTGGATGATGAATGCCAACTCGGCCAGTTGAGCCGCCACCTCTTCCTCATCCCTGTTCCTCCCGCTCTTACCCACCATCCTCTCTGTTGTTTCCTTACTATTCCTCTCCATGTCTTTCCGCTTTCTGAAAGTGCCTTCGGACCTGTTATGGTGAGAACCAAGGTCTTGGTCTGCTCTTCTGTACAGGTGTTGTCCTGCTCTCTCGGTGCTGTCGTAGGGAAGTCTGCCACAGTCCGAGCTGGCTTCTAGCAGGTCCTGAAGGGACAGCTTGCCAGTGGCTGCGGGACTACGGGAATGACACTGGATGACAAGACTCTGTCTGGCCACCGGGGACCTGATGACTGAGGTCTGGTGCAGAGGGGAGCGTATGACTGAGGTCTGGTGCAGAGGGGAGCTGATGACTAGAACTTTGTTGGGGAGGAAACCTGTAGGGGGTTTGACATCCTGGAGAGAGGTGTTTCTACTGGATAAGTGCATGGAAGATGTAATGGGGTTTTGACCATGTGCGTCCATTCTAAAGGGTTCTGGGGGGTTTTGGGGGATAGATGCCAGTAAGGTTAGCGCCTCGATAGCAATAGCTTGGTCATTGCTAATATTCCTCTCTTGCACCAACGACTGGATGCTTGGCAGAGAGAGATCTGGAGAGGGTTGCTCTCGTTTGACAATAATGTCAAGAGCTTTCCGTGGACTGATGGGAGTGCTTCTCAGGAGTAGGTCTACCTTAAAGTCCTCCGGCTCTGTTTTTAACGAGTGTAGCACCGGGGAACGGGAGCTAAACAGCTTGTCCTCCAGCCCCTTCCTATCTGTGATAGAGAAACACACAACTGCTGCTAGTGTGGACAGAGCGTCCACATAGACATCGTTATCATTGCCCCCTAGTAGGGTGGAGGACTGCTCCGTAGACCACACCCACGACTCCTCCAACTTTATCTTCTTCAGAGGAACGGTCATGGTGTCATCCGGAAGTGCATCATTGGGCTCAGAGCTGCCTTTGGGGTATGTGGTTTTTGTAGTCCTTTGGGACTCTAATTGTCTTATAGTCTTTTGGGAACCTGGTGACACTGGAGCACCGTTGGTTTTAGACAGGTTTTCGTCAGCACCATTGTGAAAAGATGAAGAGTAGTGGTGTTGTAGAAGAAGTGCATCGTTGGTGTCCTCCAGGCCAGGCTCTCTCTTGATAAGTACTGCTGGTCGGCCATCTAGGATTGGGGTGAGAGTGTGGGTGTGGGGAGGGTGTGTGTGAGGGTGTGTCTGGGGGTGTGTGGGAGGTATGTGACACTCCTCCTCTGCCGTATAGGTTTCCTTTACCATCTGGACAGGGCTTCTGCCATTTATTGCGACGCCCTCTGGAACCACCTGAGAGAGAGAGCGAGAGAGAGAGAGTTGCCACAAGAAAAGGGCAACCAGTTAAGAATAAACACAATTGTAAATACAACCCACATGTATGTTTATATATTTTCCCTATTGTACTTCATTTGCGCATCGTTACAACACTGTACATAACCATAATGTGAAATTCGAAATGTATTGATTCCTTTTAAACTTTTGTGAGTGTAATGTTTATTGTTCACTTTTGTTCATGATCTATTTCACTTACTTTGGCAATGTGAACACATGTTTCCCATGCCAATAAAGCCATTTGAATTTAATTTATAGAGAGAGAGAGCGAGAAAGAAAGCGAGAGAGAGACACATGGAGAAAGATAGATTTGAATCTGTAATTTCCACTTGAAAATTTCAGACTCGATTTGCCCTAACGACAAATATATCAACCCCTACAAACACTTCCATTAATTATAATCCTCATAATAATTCAACAGGACTATTTTCCTGCTGTGAGAAACTGGTTGAATTAAGATAGCAGATCTGTACCTTACTGCTTTGTGTGTGTGTGTGTGTGTGTGTGTGTGTGTGTGTGTGTGTGTGTGTGTGTGTGTGTGTGTGTGTGTGTGTGTGTGTGTGTGTGTGTGTGTGTGTGTGTGTGTGTGTGTGTGTGTGTGTGTGTGTGTGTGTGTGTGTTGATACAGTAGTGTACATACCATAATACTGTCATGGAGCAAGGCCAAATATTTTCTGAAACCCGGTTTTCTATATTAATAGGAGCTTGCAACACCTTCCATAATTAATGGTAATGTCATTGGCACATCCAATCTGATTAAAACAATATGAGAGAGATAAAAACACCACAGTGCCAAGACTCCACCCACTAAATTGTGTGTGTGCCTGTTTTATGTATAGTTAATGAACTGTTCTAATTACAGGGAGCCTGGAGGTGGGTGGGTGTCAGCTACTTGTTTACCTTGTCTGAACTGTCATTAAACTCACTGTTTAACCACTCTTTATAGACTACACTACCCAGCATGCACTCTCTGTTTTAAAGCCTCCAGGCCTACAGTACCCAATATGCCCTGTGAGACACGACAGCCACCAGCCGTCTAGTCTTGGTCACATCCTTCTTCTAGGCCACTACTAACACAACTGACTCAACCCTAGTTCAATTAGTTGAATTAGGTGTGGTAGTACAGGGCTGGAACAAAAATGTGGACTGGAGTTGAAAAACACTGCTGTAGTACAGAATTAACTGGGCTAATAAGACACATGAGGGTTTGTGTTACTGCTGTTACTGGCACAGAGACAGTTCTATCTCACAGAGGACCAGTGCAGCTCACCTCATCATCACATCTCTGTTGCTGGGTAAAACAAGACGTGTCTATCTAATGGAGATAGGACGCCCTTACGTGACAGACAAAGGGTAGGCAAGTAGTATGAAGTGTGAACATACTTTTACAGTGTTGGTGGTACTCTAAAAACGTACAAACCCTACAACAACCCTATAAATAGTCTGAGCTGCTACTGTAGGTCACTGATATTAAATTAGATTAGCAAGAGGGACATTGCTTACAACAACAACAACAATAGAAAGGCGACATACAACATAAAATCATCACCATAAGCATTACTGTAAGAAGAATGCACTTTACATTGATCAGAGCATAGTAACTGTGAACTTAAAACACTGTCTACACTTTCTCTAACCCACACACCAAACAGAAAACTCAGTCTGTGTATCAATTACGGGGTGAAGCCCTCTTCTCTCCTTCCACTAGAGAAGAGAATTATACACAATAATACCCTCCCAATACACTGTAGTAAAACCCCAACTTTATTTACAGTCATGTAGTATTCAGAACACCCCTCCTCTCCTCCTCTCCTGGTCTCGTGACCCTCCCTTACCACTAAGAGCATGCTGCTACTGATAGCGGGAGAGGAGGCTGAGGCAACATCTTGACTGCTGCTGAAATCATAAGAGAGTGAGACATCACAGAGAATGTGGAAATGAGCTACTATTGAGAAAGAGAGAGAGAGTATGAGAAAAAGGGAGCGAGAGGGAGAGAAAGAGAGACAGATACAGAAAGAGGAGACAGTAGGAGAGAGAGAATTGATGGAGAGAAATAGGGAGAGGAAAGAGAGAGAGAAAGAAAGGGTTAAAGGCAGTGTGTCACTCACGTTAACCTGCTTTTCATAGCAAAGCAGTAGTGGCTGGGTTCCAGCAGTACGCCAGCAGTGTGTATGTATCATAACATTTCATATAACAGTACATTAATATATTTTTTGACATATACTGTAGATATGGATGTCTGTAATTTTTTTGTAAGATATACAGTACCAGTCAAAAGTTTGGACACACCTACTCATTCAAGGGTTTTTCTTTATTTTGGCTATTTTCTACATTGTAGAATAATAGTGAAGACATCAAAACTATGAAATAACACATATGGAATCATGTAGTAACCAAAATACACTTGGTCTAAAAAAATAAAAAAAATAAAAAAAATACACGTCATGGTAATCTGTCTAATCCGTTAAACAAATCTAAATATATTTTATATTTTAGATTCTTCAAAGTAGCCACCCTTTCCTGAATGACAGCTTGCACAAATCTTCACTCCTGTCCTAGCAACAAGACTACGACTGCTCTCTGACTCCTAACGACCCTCTCAGAGGAGAAGGGTTTCCAAGGAGGTTTCAACCGAGGGACTATCCATCCATTCCTAACAAACACACACATAGACACGCATCAATACACACACACACACACACACACACACACACACACACACACACACACACACACACACACACACACACACACACACACACACACACACACACACACACACACACACACACACACACACACACACACACACACACACACACACACACACAGCTCCACATGGGGAGTGTCCATACACCATATACAATGCACTCCACACACAGAGACGCATACAAAGATTTCCCTTTTATGCTTGCTTCGGGGGAAGCAACACTGAAGCATACATGAGAGCGCCAGCTGTTCCGGACAACCATGTGATTACACTCTCTGTAGCCCATGTGAGCAAGACCTTTGAACAGGTCAACATTCACAAGGCCGCGAGGCCAGACGGATTACCATGACGTGTACTTAGAGCATGCACAGACCAAGTGTCTTCACTAACATTTCCAACCTCTACCTGACCGAATATGTAATACCTACAGTTGAAGTCGGAAGTTTACATACACCTTAGCCAAATACATTTAAACTCAGGAATTGTGAAAAAACTGAGTTTAAATGTATTTGGCTAAGGTGTATGTAAACTTCCGACTTCAAAAGTTCAACTGTTTAGCAACTGTATATACTAGGTTGTGTCAGAGGATAGCCCAAAAATTGTCAAAGACTCCAGTTACCCAAGTCATAGACTGTTCTCTCTGCTACCGCACGGCAAGCGGTACCGGAGTGCCAAGTCTAGTTCCAAAAGGCTCCTTAACAGCTTCTACCCCCTGCTGAACAATGAATCAAATGGCAAACCAGACTAATTACAAATGACCTCGACAAACCTATACCCCCGAACATAGACTCGGTACCGGTACCCCCTGTATATAGCCGTGGTATTGTTGTTTTTGTTTTCCTTTTTTAAAAAACGCATTTTTTGACTTATTTAGTAAATATTTTCTCAACTCTATTTCTTGAACTGAATTGTTGGTTAAGGGCATGTAAGTAAGCATTTCACGGTAAGGTCTACCTACACCTGTTCTATTTGGCGCATGTGACAAATAACATTTTATTTTATTTTACTTCTGAAAAGAAGTGACATCATAAGAATACAGTAGGCATTTTCACATCCTCATTGAATGTCACAGACAGCAAACAGGTGGTTCTACTGTCAATCCTTTCAGAACATTCTCTTAAAATAATGCATTAAAAAGTGTTATTTAAAAGTATTTGAAAAGTCATTCCTGATAAAGTAGCTCTTAGTGTCACGCCTTGGTCTTAGTATTTAGTGTTTTCTTTATTTATTTGGTCAGGCCAGGGTGTGACATGGGTTATTGTGGTGTGTTTTTTGTCTTGGGCTTTTGTGGGGTGTCTACGTAGTCTATGGCTGCCTGAGGTGGTTCTCAATCAGAGTCAGGTGATTATTGTTGTCTCTGATTGGGAGCCATATTTCGGCAGCCATATTCTGTGAGTGTTTCGTGGGTGATTGTTCCTGTCTCTGTGTTTGTTGTCACAAGATAGGCTGTATAGGTTTTTGCGGTTCGTTTGTTGTTTTGTATATTTAGTTATTTCATGTATCGTTCATTTTGCATTAAAGAACATGAGTAACCACCACGCCGCATTTTGGTCCGACTCTCTTTCTACAGACGAACGCCGTTACATTTAGGCTGCTTTCAGCACTGATAATCCTCAAAAACATCCACAGAGTTCAAAGCCAGACCACAGGCTGCAGACAGTCTTACGACAACTATCCCACGGTGTGCTGAACTTAAGATAAGACATAAAAAAGCATGCTTCCTTCCTGGGCTGAGTGTGTGAGTGTGTTTCTCTGAAGTTCTGTGCATCGTATTCGTTTCATTCATTGAGCGTAATGCCACCTTCCTCTCTGAACTCAACTTCACAGAGTCAGACACACACTGACTAAACAGAGCAGTGCACAAATACATTAACTCCTACAAACAGTGCAGCTACTAATAATACTCTTTCTTGCAGCCAGTCAGGCTAAAAACAGAATCAAACAGACTCACGCAAACACAGTAGCACAAAAAGAAAACATTCCATAATGTACTATCACGACTGCTACTACCGCAGCTAAAACTACCATAGCACAACCTACAAACACTCTTCTCCACTTTTCAATAAAAAGTTACTACTGCTACTTCTGTCCTAGCAACAAGACTACGACTGCTCTCTGACTCCTAACGACCCTCTCAGAGGAGAAGGGTTTCCAAGGAGGTTTCAACCGAGGGACTATCCATCCATTCCTAACAAACACACAAACACACACATCAATGCACACACACATGTGCGCACACACACACACACACACACACACACACACACACACACACACACACACACACACACACACACACACACACACACACACACACACACACACACACACACACACACACACACACACACACACACACACACACACACACACACACACAGCTCCACATAGGGATTACCCATACCTAGCATCCCCAAACAGAGACAAGAAGCATCTGCATCTCACCAAAATATATAATGATTTGCCTTTCACCATGTACTACTACTACTACTTCTACTGCTACTACTACTTCTACTACTACTACTACTACTACTACTACTACTACTACTACTACTACAGTAGCCTGGCAGGTAGGAGCGTTGGGCCAGTGACCGAAAGGTTGCTGGATTGAATCCCTGAGCTGACAAGGCAAAAATCTGTCGTTCTCCCCCTGAGCAAGGCAGTTAACCCACAATTCCCCGGGCGCTGATGGCGTGGATGTCGATTAAGGCAGCCCCCCCGCACCTCTCTGATTCTGAGGGGTTGGGTTAAATGTGGAAGACATATTTCAGTTGAATGCATTCAGTTGTACAACTGACTAGGTATTTCCCTCTACTAGAACCAGACAGTAATGCTAGTCTAACTACTGTTAACTCAGCTCTCTCACACAAACAACAAAATAGACAGCCAGAAAGAGAAGGACGCAGACGGATCCTTGTCCCACCACGGCTAAAAAAGACATGCATAGAAAAAAAGAGAAGGGTGGTTGTTACCGTGGAAACGGGTTTCTTTAACGCTCCTTTGGCCACGTCCTTGTACGCCACCTGGAAAACACAACCCCCCCCCCCCCACACACACACACACACACAAACACACACATCGTTAGTGATTTAGAGGTTACATAGTCCAACAGGAATAGTAATAATAACAATCAACTATTTGTATCAAACCTTTTATACATAGTTTGTATTCTAATAGTAGTATACTGAAACTGCTTCCAAATACAAACACAACACACAAAACACATGCAAACACACAGGACACAAAACACTGAAAAACAGTAGAGCTAGTTATCATAATAATACATTCTACCGTAAAGTGTCTTTCATACACTACATTGTTTATATCCTGATATCCTGAAACTGTTTCCAAATCTACACACAGCCCAGCAGCACAGCAGACAGGGTTAGTCTCCAGCAAGAATGCTGTACTGTATTAATATGTGTCTGGAGCTAGACAATAGCCTCCAGGGCTACTAAAGGCTCCGGGCAGCTTTACCTTGTCTGTCCTCAGAGGCAGAACCTCCAGTTTGGGTAGCATTATATTCCTACAAGGTACCGGTAGCCATCTTGCTTTGCTTTGCTCCCCTCAGCTCTAGATAGTAGAATAGCAGCTATACTATACTATAACAGCCGTCTCTGAGAGGAGGGCGAGCTGAGCTCTCCACTACCATCGCCAGAGCAGAGAGAGGCTGCCTGCCTGTCTGCCTGTGAGACACTGTGTAGAGAACTGCTGTTGCCGCAGACACGAACACAGACATACACACACACTCACGTAAACACACACACACGCACACACGGCATGCCTCTCGCAGACACAGACTGAGCCCCGCCAGCCAATGGGGTGAGGGCGTCAGCGGCTTGTAAATGATCTCCCATGCCTAGTCCCTCCTAAACAAAGGAGCTCCTATGTGGGCTTTTACTCTAGCCCCTACGAACGGGGGACACACACAAACTGTGGACTGGACAATGTAGACGCACCAGACTGGAGCTGAGCTGAGGAAGAAGAGATAGATGTGTCCACTGAGCTGTGTCTGTCTGAGATATTGAACCTTTAAATGCCACTCACAAACTGGGTGTGGGAAACAACATGTTATTTAAAAATGTTTATTAATGGCGTATTCAACATTATGTAAAAGTTGATTAACAAAATTAGGCCTAACACATGTATTATATTGTTTTCTATTGTATTCTATTCATACAGAAGTAGACAGGGTCAGAGTTAGACAGAAAATACAATTACTCTGATATGATATTGCATGAGAGACAACAAGAACATATGACTGAATTCAAATCACTGGTTTAATTATTTAGCATCTTAATGTACTGTAATGCACTGTAATGCAAAGCACACACTCCTGTCTGTCTGGCATCAGTCATAGCTCCAATGATTCCTCCAAGTCACCTCAGAGTTCAAACTACAAACACTTGTCCTAGCCTCTATAGTCACGTTACGCTAGCTTTTTATGAACTCTGTGTCATAACGCTGTGAGCAAACGTCAATCTTTAAAAAATATATATATTAAAAGTATCAGTTTTATAACAAGACAAGAGTTGCAGAGTATTTTTATTATCTAAGCTGTGATTTGGGGCTATGATTTCCCTAAACTGTGATTTGGGGCTGTGATTTCCCTAAGCTGTGATTTCTCCAACTAACTCAATGTACACAAACCATGACAGAATTAGCCCTAAGCCATGCCACACTTTCCAGGCTTGTGTTCATTAGACACGAAACGGAAGAAAATGGACTGAAACAAGGACGGACTACCTGCACTTTTACAATAAACCCAAATGTACGTTTTCTGTTGCAAAATGTTTTCAGACATTTTCCGTTTCGTACCCTAATGAACACAACCCAGTATTGTGAAACACCAAAACACAGTCAGGTGGTTGACTACTGCTGCATGAGTGTAGCACCAGCCCACAGTGGTTCTGCTCCAGTAACTCTCTACTCCCTGGCATACAGAAGTAGTGGCAGGAGTTGTGTGTGTTTGGGGTGGAGAAGAAACACACCCCTGACTCTGACAAGTAGACACCCAGCTCTTCTCTCACTCTCCCTCCCTTTCTCTCTCTCTCGTTCCCTCTGTAATTTCTATATATATCTCTCCCAGATCCTCCCCTTTTCTATCCTCTAGCCTCTCTTTCACTCTCTCCCAGCAACTTCTCTTCCTTTCCCCACTCTTTCTCAGCCTCTTCTCAGAGAGAACTCCCTCTTCTCTCTCTCCTCTCTAAAGATGACCATGTGGTGTCGGCAAGGCGGAGGTCATACCAGGACAAGGGAACAAACTCAGGCAGGCTCCCTGTGTGTGTGTGTGGTGTAGCTCAGATACTACGACAACAGCTTATCAGTGTATTCATAACAACCGCTAGCAACAGGCAGCATACCAACCCCAAACAAACACACACGGACATCTCTCGTGAGGATAAACCACTGAATTAAAAGGACATCATAGTAAGCACAACTAAGATGTGGCAGTGTTTAACAGACGACTGTTCTAATTTAGAGAGAGAGAGAGAGAGAGAGAGAGAGAGAGAGAGAGAGAGAGAGAGAGAGAGAGAGAGAGAGAGAGAGAGAGAGAGAGAGAGAGAGAGAGAGAGAGAGAGAGAGAGAGAGAGAGAGAGAGAGAGAGAGAGAGAGAGAGAGAGAGAGAGAGAGAGACCGACTGTGCGTGTTCTAAACAGGTCAGGTTGGCTCTCCAGTCACCTTTAATATGAATCACCACACCTTTCAACCACCATCTGGTAACATACTGTAACGAGCCTGTAAGACCACCGAAACTCGCAAGGAGTTTGTTGACTAGATTAAACAGTCTAGGACACTGATTTATTTGGATGAACACAGACAGTGCACCCCAGCACTTATCTGCCACACAAAATGCCTCACCAAAACTCTCCCACAGCATGCCTCACATACAGCAACTAATTTGCAAAACATTGTGTGACAGACTGATAGACTTTCGAATGTGTAAAACATTACAATAACACACTTAAGAAAGGGTTGCAGCCTGCAGAACACGTGGTCAGTAATTTGGATAGTCCTCTACACCATACTTTACTTGGAAGTTTTATTCAATTACATTTTTCCTTGGATCTTACCAGATCTATTTGGCAAAACCTTCTGATAACAACAGCCCAAAAATGCCAGTCAGATAATCTGCAATGCTCATCTGTGTTGGACTAAAGGTCTGCACGGGACTGATTTCTTCATCCTGCTCCAGCCCGCTCCCACTGATTTTAATACAGCGCCCGCCTGCTCCTGTTGACTTCTTGTCCGACTCCCACCTGCTCCCGCAATAACTGGTCTAATCCACTCCAAGAACTGGTCTCCAACCCACCGCAAGAAATGGTCTCCAACCCACCTGCAAGAACTGGTCTCCAACCCACCGCAATAACTGGTCTAACCCACCGCAAGAACTGGTCTCCAACCCACCGCAAGAACTGGTCTCCAACCCACCACAAGACCTGGTCTAACCCACCGCAAGAACTGGTCTCCAACCCACCGCAAGAACTGGTCTCCAACCCACCGCAATAACTGGTCTCCAAACCACCGCAAGTACTGGTCTCCAACCCACCGCAATAACTGGTCTAACCCACCGCAAGAACTGGTCTCCAACCCACCGCAAGAACTGATCTCCAATCCACCGCAAGAACTGGTCTCCAACCCACCGCAAGAACTGGTCCCAAACCCGGCCGCAAGAACTGGTCTTGAACCCACCGCAAGAATTGGCCCCGAACCCGGCCGCAAGAACTGGTCTTGAACCCACCGCAAGAATTGGTCCCGAACCCGGCCGCAAGAACTGGTCTTGAACCCACCGCAAGAATTGGTCCCGAACCCGGCCGCAATAACTGGTCCCAAACCTGGCTGCAAGAACTGGTCTCGAACCCGGCCGCAAGAACTGGTCTCGACCCGACCGCAAGAACTGGTCTCGAACCCGACCGCAAGAACTAGTCTCGAACCCGACCGCAAGAACTGGTCTCGAACCCGACCGCAGTCCCGCAATATTATTGTAGGTATATGTGACACAGCTCGCTTTGCTGCCCCGGGTCTTAGCAATTTTGCCACCATAGGCAAGATCAAAATATGCAAAAATAGCTTAAGAAATAGGTTAACCTGTTAAACTCTTTAGAATTCTCTAAGCGACACATACTGTATATTCTGAACTACCTTCATTAGATATATTTAGATTTCATACTATAAGTCCTACAAACACAAATTGTCCCCATCTCGAGGAATAAGAGATATGAAAGTCTAGGTTTGAAATCAAATATGTATTGTGCAACGTGTCATGCCTTCATTTTTCGTTTTACAGGAATGATGTACATACGAGGAGAAAGCTGAAGTCGTAACCTTTTCACTGATGCAATTAGATCTCATGTCTGATTCCCAGTTAGTCCATGACGTGACTTGGCCACTTGAAACCAAAAGTGTCTGGTTTGATCTGGTTTGGGTAGTACCTCACTGTGCGAAAATGTCTGAACGGATTCTCAAGCCTGACATCATAAAATGACCCGAGCGATTAGGCCTTTCATGTTCTAAAACGTATTTTCCCCCATTTGAAATGAGTGAGATAGATCAGCGGCACATATGGAGGATGCATTCAAGATAATATCAGGGCGGCTGGTAGCCTAGCGGTTAAGAGCGTTGGGCCACGAATCAAAAGGTCACTGGTTTGAATCTCAGAGACAACTAGGTGAAAAATATGTTGATGTGCCCTTGAGCAATGCACTTGCTCCTGTAAGCTTCTCTGGATGAGAGTGTATTGTAAATGTAACATTAAATGTTGATGGAAAAGAAATACAGTATGATGACCCTGCATATAACATTTTTGCACTTTCTGTGACTTGCCCTACATTGCATACTCTATAAATATGACTGTAGGTGGGGGGCATTCTTATGACTTCCCCAGCAAAAAGACAAGTGCTGTCGCTTTAGAATTATATGTACTTTGTATTTTGTATTACTTTGTATTTTCTGACAGATTGACAGAGTTTTCTGACAATTGACAGAGTGGGTACCACTTAAGCTCCAAAACAACAGCTCAGAGTTTCACAGGTTAAACTTCCAGAGATTCTCACCTTCCAGACTTGAAATTGTATCAAGTCGCCACCCAGGACTTTTACCTGCGACATATAGTTAAATAAACTAAAGAGGAACAATGGGTACATATTGAAGATGGCCATACTTATCCCCAAAACCTTTTCACGTGTCAATTTTCAAAGGATAAATCTAAGAACATTAACAACTTCATAGTTAAGAACATTATAACAATATGGAAGAAAATAATTGTACAAGAAACAATATCACTCCCTAAAAACACAACTCTATGGAACAATCCTTCAATAGCTTTTCAGAATTCACTGATAAATTGGTTCACATGGAAAACTAAAGGTAAATGACTTGGTAATAGGAAATGTAAAAAGTTCCATGACAGAATTCAAAATACATTTTGGACCGGCTAATGTAGCTATTTTCAAATTAATTTAAAAGTTTCATATCACGAAATCTGTATTTGAAATATTTTGGGACATCAGAGCAATCTTGAGAGAATGCTATTTGAGTCAGAAAAGGATATTCATATGATAGGTAAATTACAGGAAATGAAAATGTACACTTAATCCAGTTTAAACTAATGTATAGAATTTACTCTACAAAATTCACAAATTCGACAGCACAACCGCAGTCATGTCTTATGTGTAAAACTGACAATGACTCAATAATCCAGGCCTTCTGGGAATGCTATAAAGTCCAAAAGTTATGGGCGGAGTTAGAAAGTGTAAATTGACCTTTAATCTGTCTGTCTGCATATTTCAAGACATGACATATGGGTGAAGCGAGATACCCGATGGGTTGAACGTCAATCATCTTGAAAAAACGTATACTTAAAAACTAGAAATCAACCAATCCTCCATTCCGCCAAAGTTGGTGCCTCTCATTGTTCGGGCAGCGTTCGGCGGTCGACGTCAACGGCTTTCTAGCCTCCACCGATGTACATTTCTTTTTCCATTTGTTTTGTCTGTATTGTACACACCTGGTTCCCATTACGTTTTAATTATTTCCCTATTTAACCCTCTGGAGCCATCATGGTTTTGTGCGTGTTTAATGTTGTCAGTTGTCTCGTTTATGTGATTCTGGATTTTCGTTCTCCTTGTTGGAAGATTATTTTTGAGTAAAGTTACTACTATTACTCATCTCTGTGTCCTGCGCCTGACTCCGCATTACCCACATCACCTAGACTCTGACAGAGGACTCCTGAATCGAGGCAAAAATAAGAATCTCTGCATTAACTTTCTAATGTTAACTAAATGTAGTAATGAATAAATTACCAAAATGTCTTTAAATTCACAAGTCTGTGAACTGTTTTGTGCAAAGTTTTATATTGTCATAATACCTGTTAGCAAAGGTGTCAGCGAGAGATGACGTGCAGGAGCTTGCAGGGATTTGTACTTTTGCATGATTTTACTTTGATGCTAATTAGCATTTTTAGAATCTGAGAGTAAATAGAGCCAATTATATATTGATAAAAGTCACCTTGTCTGAGAGAGATTTACATGGTTATCAAAACGTCACACCAGGGTAAGCCTACACAAAACACAGCCCTTATTTGAACTGTTTCTAAAATCCCCTGTGGGAAAATTAATGGTGGAAAAATAATTGAAACCATTTCCCTGTTTGACCACTAGGTTTTATGGGTATTATGACATGGGTATTAGGACTCTATTTGGCTACATCAGCCAATAGGGTAGACGTAGTTTGAAAGGCAAATTAAAATAGGAGACCAGACACTTACTTGACCTGAGCAACATTTTACATAACTTTTAGGAGTGGGATGATTTGCAGATAAATGTGTTATCAATATTTTTTGCAGTGAATGTCGGAACCTAAACTATAGCCTATCATACAGTATTTAGGAAGTTAATTTAATTGCTTCTCTGCCCATGCTTGCATTGCCTACAGGCTTTTTAATTGAGACCAATGACAACAGTGGGTTAACTGCCTTGTTCAGGGGCAGAACAACAGATTTTTACCTTGTCAGCTCAGGGATTCGATCTTGCAACCTTCTTGTTACTAGTCCAACACTCTAACCACCAGGCTACCTGCACCCTAAAGATCTACACAGTCAAAGTGTAATGTAGCCTACAGTTGAAGATTGATTTCTGAAAGTCTGAAGCCTATGAGTGGATGGACCACTTTAACTACTATAAGTCCTGCACCCTTCCAATACCCCTTTCTCTCCCCGCCACCCCTCTACAGCACCCCTGTTCCATACTACAGTTACCCATTCTCCCTACTCCTGCACCTCTCCTCCCATCACCTACCCCCTCCACTGGACCCCTAATAGCCTGCTCTTAAAATGTCCCATATGTTTATATTTTAACAAGTTGTCCAGTTCTCGTTAGGCACAAGTAGTCCTGGCATTAATCATCCTCCAAACTCTCAGCACCTGGCGAGGTAAAGTAGTCCCTCTGCTGCTAAACTGTAATGTGTCTTGATGACATCTGGAAACCAATTCCACAGGACAGATCGGATTTATGGCAAAACGTTGTTACTGCCAAAAGCTGACAATTGCAGTGCACTGCCAATATACCGCCATTACTGCCAATAGTAATGTCAATGTAATATACTGTTAATGTCTCTCATTTGCTAGGTATAACACAAGGTAGATGCCAAGAACCATTCATTTCCTACTTCCTAGCTCCTAGCTCCCGTCCCTTGTTTACATCTCTCTCGTCTCTCTCTACTTCTTGGCCTGTGTCTTTCCCTTCTCTCTTGCCTCACTCCTCCTATGTCTCCTCTCTTTCTAACTCTCTCTCTCTCTCTCTCTCTCTCTCTCTCTCTCTCTCTCTCTCTCTCTCTCTCTCTCTCCTCTCCTCTCCTCTCCTCTCCTCTCCTCTCCTCCCCTCTCCTCTTGTCATATCACTGAAAGACATGCTCAAGTGTCCGAAGGACATTTGACTTTGTAGTGGCGGTGGAAAAAGCTGCCCGTTCTTCCAGAGCTGACTAGGAGCGCGTGGTGACAACCTTGGGAAAACATGACTCCATGCCTGGACCTATCCCCATCACCGACACTAAACTCACACTCTGTAAATGAAAGCTATACAAATACACACATACACAAACAAACACACACAAACACGTGCACGGAAACACACACAACCCACACCCTAAAACTGTATATTAACTCCTACAAACCAGGTGTGAGGAAAAGCGAGGGCCTTAATTCTCCATGAAAGGCACAGTGGGGCAGTAAAGCCATGGAGAGGCAGAACACAGACGACAATGGCTCATACAGGACACCCATGGGACGGATCATACTACACTGTACTACACAATAGTAACTACAGCGTTCAAATTAAACACTACAGTGGGAAAAAGATCTAGGTCTAGTCACAATCAAACTCACTGTGTTTCTGCCTCTGTCTAATAACTTTGTCTCTCTCTCAGATTGGTTGGCTAAGTAGGTTAGTTGTAACTCATGTCACCGTACACACATTTGGAAAGTATTCAGACCCCTTGACTTTTTCCCTACTTTGTTATGTAACAGCCTTATTCTAAAATATATTACATTCGTTTTTTCCCTCGCCAGTCTACACAAAATACTACATATTGACAAATCACAAACTGGTGTTTAGACATTTTTGCAAATTAATAATAAAAAAGAAAGAAAGAAATATCACCTTTACATAAGTATTCAGACCATTTACTCGGTACTATGTTGAAGCACCTTTGGCAGTGATTACAGTACGAGTCTTCTTGGGTATGACGCTGCAAGTTTGGCACACCTGTATTTGGGGAGTTTCTCCCATTTTTCTCTGCAGATCATCTCAAGCTGTGTCAGGTTGGATGGGGAGCGTCGCTGCAGAGCTATTTTCTGGTCTCTCCAGAGATGTTCTATCAGGTTCAAGTCTGGGCTCTGGCTGGGCCACTCAAGGACATTCAGAGACTTGTCCTGAAGCCACTCCTGCGTTGTCTTGGCTGTGTGCTTAGGGTCCTTGTCCTGTTGGAAGGTGAGTGAGAGATTTACCAACAACTATGAGACAGTCTACAGGGAGGAGGTGAGGGCTCTGGAAGTGTGGTGTCAGGAAAATAACCTCTCACTCAACGTCAACAAAACAAAGGAGATGATCCTTTGCCCCAATCTGAGGTCGTGAGCACTCTGGATCAGGTTTTCATCAAGGATCTGTCTGTACATTGCTCCGTTCATCTTTCCCTCAATCTTTACTAGTCTTGCAGTCCCTGCCACTGAAAAACATTCCCACAGCATGATGCTGCCACCACCATGCTTCACCGTAGGGATGGTGTCAGGTTTCTTCCAGATGTGACACTTGGCATTCAGGCCAGAGAGTTCAATCTTGGTTTCATCAGACCAGAGAATCTTGTTTCTCATGGTCTGAGAGTCCTTTAGGTGCCTTTTAGCAAACTCCAAGCGGGCTGTCATGTGCCTTTTACTGAGGAGTGACTTCTGTCTGGTCACTCTACCATAAAGGCCTGATTAGTGGAGTGATGCAAAGATGGTTGTCCTTCTCCATCTCCACAGAGGAACTCTGGAGCGCTGTCAGTGACCATTGGGTTCTTGGTCACCTCCCTGACCAAGGCCCTTCTGCACCGATTACTCAATTTGGCCGGGCGGCCAGCTCCAGGAAGAGTCTTGGTGTTCCAAACGTTTTCCATTTGAGAATAATGGAGGCCACTGTGTTTTTGGGGCCATTCAATGCTGCAGACATTTGTTGGTACCCTTCCCCAGATCTATGCCTCGACACAATCCTGTCTCTGAGCTCTATGGACAATTCCTTCAACCTCATGACTTGGTTTTTGCTCTAACATGCACTGTCAACTGTGGGACCTTACATAGAGCAGTGTGTGCCTTTCCAAATCATGTCGAATCAATTGAATTTACCACAGGTAAATAGCAAGGGTCTGAATAATTTTTGAATGCGCTGTATAATACACACACTACTGCAGACATATTTGAGAAAAACTCACTGAAAAGCCTGTGAAATTTGTGAAAAGCTAATTTTGTGAAAAGCGCCACTAACAGGTGGATTGATGAATTGGTTGATTTGTAGCAAAGCTGGACATGTCTTAGTCTCTCCTCTCTAACTCTCTAGTGTGTATCAGAGACTCTGGCTGGGTGATAGATTAGCTCACATGGAGCTCACCTTGAGATGAGAGAAGCAATATGAGTGCGCCATCATTCACTGTCAACGTAGATGCAAGCACACACATACTCTAGCGAACTCCAAGATACATGCACACACACACACACACACACACACACACACACACACACACACACACACACACACACACACACACACACACACACACACACACACACACACACACACACACACACACACACACACACACACACACACACACACACACACACACACAATGACGCCACATACACACAACCACATACACCACAGATATATGAGAACTTCATAAGAAATCGATGTCCACACACACACACACACAAACACTGCCTGTGTGTGTACTGGGGCCCAACCTCCTCTCACAGGAAGCAGCTTGCCTCAAGTGTGTGTAAATTTAGTCAGGAAGAGGCCTCAGTGGTGGTAATCACACATACACACACACATAGGCACGCAAACATGCAGGCACACAAGCATTACCGCACTGCTGCATGTGAAGCTACGGCTACTCTCTACAAAGAGGAGAGAAAGAGGGAGTGACAGGAGATAAGAGATCAGACATGGGAAAGAGGGAGTGACAGGAGATAAGAGATCAGACATGGGAAAGAGGGAGTGACAGGAGATAAGAGATCAGACATGGGAAAGAGGGAGTGACAGGAGATAAGAGATCAGACATGGGAAAGAGGGAGTGACAGGAGATAAGAGATCAGACATGGGAAAGAGGGAGTGACAGGAGATAAGAGATCAGACATGGGAAAGAGGGAGTGACAGGAGATAAGAGATCAGACATGGGAAAGAGGGAGTGACAGGAGATCAGAGATCAGACATGGGAAAGAGGAGTGACAGGAGATAAGAGATCAGACATGGGAAAGAGGGAGTGACAGGAGATAAGAGATCAGACATTGGAAAGAGGGAGAGACAGGAGATAAGAGATCAGACATGGGAAAGAGGGAGTGACAGGAGATAAGAGATCAGACATGGCAAAGAGGGAGTGACAGGAGATAAGAGATCAGACATGGGAAAGAGGGAGTGACAGGAGATAAGAGATCAGACATGGGAAAGAGGGAGTGACAGAAGATAAGAGATCAGACATGGGAAAGAGGGAGTGACAGGAGATAAGAGATCAGACATGGGAAAGAGGGAGTGACAGGAGATCAGAGATCAGACATGGGAAAGAGGGAGTGACAGGAGATAAGAGATCAGACATGGGAAAGAGGGAGTGACAGGAGATAAGAGATCAGACATTGGAAAGAGGGAGAGACAGGAGATAAGAGATCAGACATGGGAAAGAGGGAGTGACAGGAGATAAGAGATCAGACATGGCAAAGAGGGAGTGACAGGAGATAAGAGATCAGACATGGGAAAGAGGGAGTGACAGGAGATAAGAGATCAGACATGGGAAAGAGGGAGTGACAGAAGATAAGAGATCAGACATGGGAAAGAGGGAGTGACAGGAGATAAGAGATCAGACATGGGAAAGAGGGAGTGACAGGAGATAAGAGATCAGACATGGGAAAGAGGGAGTGACAGGAGATAAGAGATCAGACATGGGAAAGAGGGAGTGACAGGAGATAAGAGATCAGACATGGGAAAGAGGGAGTGACAGGAGATAAGAGATCAGACATGGGAAAGAGGGAGTGACAGGAGATAAGAGATCAGACATGGGAAAGAGGGAGTGACAGGAGATAAGAGATCAGACATGGGAAAGAGGGAGTGACAGGAGATAAGAGATCAGACATGGGAAAGAGGGAGTGACAGGAGATAAGAGATCAGACATGGGAAAGAGGGAGTGACAGGAGATAAGAGATCAGACATGGGAAAGAGGGAGTGACAGGAGATAAGAGATCAGACATGGGAAAGAGGGAGTGACAGGAGATCAGAGATCAGACATGGGAAAGAGGGAGTGACAGGAGATAAGAGATCAGACATGGGAAAGAGGGAGTGACAGGAGATAAGAGATCAGACATTGGAAAGAGGGAGAGACAGGAGATAAGAGATCAGACATGGGAAAGAGGGAGTGACAGGAGATAAGAGATCAGACATGGGAAAGAGGGAGAATTGAGATGTAACAGGAGAGGTAGATAGATCACGTCTTTTGTTTTATTTCACAACTAACATGTAACTCAATAACGAACCCCACAAGGGCAAAAATCCCACGTTCATTAATGGGTATAAAGCAACTGAAAATAAGGGAAGAGAGATTTACATATTCTTAACTTTGTCTGCGAGTTTGATGCTTGAACGGTCCCTGTCTGTTTGTCCAGGTGGCTATTGTCTGAATCAAAGTGGAATGGTATTTTGGGGAAAAGTGAGCATTTTTTATTTCTATTCCCCGAGACAAATCAGGTGGCACGGCTTCAAAGCTTCTCCGGAAACTAAGAACATTTGCACAGAACCGCTCAGAACACGGCCACATAAACTCATGCACGGATGCACGGACGCACGCACGCATGGACGCACGCACACACACACAGACATGAAGTGGCCAGGACTTCTGAGGGAATCCAGGATTATCTTACAAACTGACTTAGCTCACAGGTTTGGGCTTATTCCAAATGACTTCCAGTTCATAGCAGAGGAAAACTGTTCTGAGCCACAATCAAACAAGTCGCCAAGTATTAAATGAAAACCAAATGAGGGAAATATTGAGAGGAAATTGATTTCATATGATGATGACTATCATAATGTGTATGATTACAGTACATTACACTTGAATCACTCTATGGTTCAAGTGTTCCAAACTATTATCTCACAGTTCGAAGGCTTGTTCACCCTTACATTGCCTACACAGAAAATTGGCCAGGGTTGCCTAGTGTTGATTCTTCAGTGAAACATTTATAGTGTTGATTCAGGTGTTACATTAACTCTGTAAGTGTTAAATTAGCACTCAATGGTGTAAAATAACCCCCGTGTTGGTGTTAATAACCAGTAATAAACCATAACCACAACCATCATTATCATTATCATATTTCCCAGCATGTTCATTTGCAGGTTGATTTTGAAAATATATTTTTTCAATATCTTTGTTTTTGCATGTAAATTGATTGATGAATTAATCTTATGCTACTCAAATATAAGTAACATACATTTTGTTAAACTAATCCAATGTGTTACTTTGACTTATTGTACCCGTTACAGAAATGGTTCCAGTTTAGATGCTTTAGGTAGTCTCATATCTTCATCATTCCAATCCTGCAGTCATTTTGAATGCAAGTTGCTGGTGAATAAAAATGTCAAATGTTGGATATCTCCACGCTGGATAGATTCCAATAGGAATTATATATCGCTTTGCAAGCCTGCATAATGTGACTTGCGGGCCTGATGTTGCCTGTAAACCATGAGATTCAGGCTGATGTATTAGGGTAAAACTATGCCCTTGAAATAAGGCATTGTGAAATACACTCCATGACCAAAAGTATGTGGACATCTGTTCGATCTCATTCCAAAATTATTGGTATTAATATGAAATTGGTCCCCCCTTTGCTGCTATAACAGCCTCCACTCTTCTAGGAAGGGTTTCCACTAGATGTTGGAACATTGCTGCGGGGACTTGCTTCCAGCCACAAGAACATTAGTGAGGATGGGCACTGATTTTGGGCGATTAGGCCTGGCTCGCAGTCTGCGTTCCAATTCATCCCAAAGGTGTTTGATGGGGTTGAGGTCAGGTCTCTGAGCAGGTCAGTAAAGTTCTTACACACAGATCTCGACAAACCATTTCTGTAGGGACCTCTCTTTGTGCATGGGGGTATTGTCATGCTGAAAAAAGGAAAGGGCTTTCCCCAAACTGTTGCAACAAAATTGGAAGCACAGAATCGTCTAGAATTTCATTGTATGCTGTAACTTTAAGATTTCCCTTCAGTGGAACTAAGAGGCCTAGCTCGAACTATGAAAAAAAGCCCAGACCATTATTTCTCCTCCACTAAACTTTAGAGTTGGCTCTATGGTAGCATTCTCCTGGCATCCGCCAAACCCAGATTTGTTCGTCGGACTGCCAGATGGAGACACGTGATTCCTTACTCCAAAGAACTGGTTTCCACGGCTCCTAGTTTCCACTGAGTCCAACGGCTGCGAGCTTTACACCACTCCAGACGACACTTGGCATTGCGCATGGTGATCATAGGCTTGTGTGCCTGCGGCTGCTCGGCCTTGGTAACCCATTCATGAAGCTCCCGATGAACAGTTATTGTGCTGACATTGCTTCCAAAGGCCGTTTGGAACTAGGTAGTGAGTGTTGCAACTGAGTAGAGATGATTTTTACACACTCAGATCCTCATTTCAGCACTCAGCAGTCCTGTTATGTGTGCTTGAGTGGCCTACCAATTCGCGGCTGAGCCGTTGTTGCTTCCTAAACATTTCCAATTCACAACAACAGCACTTACAGTTGACGAGGAAAGTTCTAGCAGGACAGAAATTTACGTAACTGAATTGTTGGAAAGGTGGCATCCTATGACGGTGCCACATTGAAAGTCACTGAGCTCTTCAGTACGGGCCATTCTACTGACAATGTTTCTCTATGGAGATTGCATGGCTGTGTGCTCGATTTTATATACTTGTCAGCAACGAATGTGGCTGAAATTGCAGAATCCACTCATTTGAAGGGATGTCCACATACTTTTGTATATATAGTGATTGTGTTAAACCTAACCCTAACCCTGAAAACTGATCTGAGGTCAGTTCTGTGTCTTTTACCCTTAAATGGTTACAGTAATTGGGGAGGGTATGCTGATCCTACACCCGTGCTAGGCCAGACATGCTAGGTTATACCGTATACTGCAGCAGCACTGTAGATATGTGTTTACATTAAAGTGAAAGGCGTCTGCAAATATTACCAACCTCTCTGGCTGTGTGTAAACACAAACACACGCACACATGCACACACAGTGATGCAAGCCTATGCTCGCTTCAAGGCAAGCAACACTAAACCATGCATGAGAGCACCAGTAGTTCCGGATGACTGTCTGAGCTCGCTCTCCGTAGTCGATGTGAGTAGGACCTTTAAACAGGTTAATATTCACAAGGCCGCTAGGCCATATGGAGTACCAGGACACGTACTCAGAGCATGCACTGATCAGCTGGCAAGTTCAATCTCTCCCTGACCCAGTCTGTAATACCTACATGTTTCAAGCAGACCATCATAGTCCCTGTGCCCAAGAACGCCAAGATAACCTGACTATCGCCCATAGCACTCACATCTGTAGCTATGAAATGCTTTGAAAGGCTGGTCATGGCCTACATCAACATGATTATCCCAGAAACCCAGGACCCACTCCAATTCGCATACTGCCCCAACATATCCACAGATGATGCAATCTCTATTGCCTTCCACACTGCCCTTTCCCACCTAGACAAAAGGAACACCTATGTGAGAATGCTGTTCACTGACTACAGCTCAGCGTTCAAAACCATAGTGCCCTCAAAGCTCATCACTAAGCTAAGGACACTAGGAATGAACACCTCCCTCTGCAACTGGATCCTGGACTTCCCTACGGGCCGCCCCCAGGTGGTAAGGGTAGGTAACAACATATCCGCCACGCTGATCCCCAACACGGGGGCCCCTCAGGAGTGTGTGTTCAGTCCCCTCCTGGACTCCCTGTTCACTCATGACTGCATGGCCTGGCACGACTCCAACACCATCATTGAGTTTTCCGATGCCACAACATTGGTAGGCCTGATCACCGACAACGATGAGACAGCCTATAGGGAGGAGGTCAGAGACCTGGCTGTGTGGTGCCAGGACAACAACCTCTCCCTCAACATGATCAAAACAAAGGAGATGATTGTGGACTACAGGAAAAGGAGCACGCCCCCATTCACATCGACGGAGCTGTAGTGAAGCAGGTTGAGAGCTGTTCCTTGGTGTCCACATCACCAACAAACTATCATGGTCCAAACACACCAAGACAGTCGTGAAGAGGACACGACAAAGCCTATGGCCCCTCAGGAGACTGACAATATTTGTCATGTGTCCTCAGATCCTCAAAAAGTTCTACAGCTGACCATCAAGAGCATCGTGACTAGTTGCATCACTGCCTGGTATGGCAACTGCTCGGTCTCCGGCTGCAAGGTACCAAGGAAGGTAGTGAGTACGGCCCAGTACATCACTGGGGCCAAGCTTCCTGCCATCCAGGACCTATATACCAGGCAGTGTCAGAGGAATGCCCCAAAAAATTGTCAAAGACTCCAGCAACCCTAGTCATAGACTGTTCTCTCTGCTACCGCACGGCAAGTGGCAAGTCTAGGTCCAAAAGGCTTCTTAACAGCTTCTACCCCCAAGCCATAAGGCTCCTGAACAGCTAATCAAATGGCTTCCCAGACTATTTGCATTGTCCCCCCTCCCTCTTTTACAATGCTGCTACTCTCTGTTTATTATCTATGCATAGTCACATGTACATATTACCTCTAATTCCTTCAATTACCTAGACTAACTGGTGCCCCCGTACATTGACTCTGTACCGGTACCCCCTGTATGAAGCCTCGCGGGGCAGTATTGAGTAGCTTGGATGAAAGGTTCCCATAGTAAACTGCCTGCTCCTCACTCCCAGTTGCTAATATATGCATATTATTATTAGTATCGGATAGAAAACACTCTTAAGTTTCTAAAACTGTTTGAATGATGTCTGTGAGTATAACAGAACTCATATGGCAGGCAAAAACATGAGAAGAAATCCAAACAGGAAGTGGGAAATCTGAGGTTGGTCAATTTTCAACCGAGCCCCTATTGAATACACAGTGGGATATTGGTTATGTTGCACTTCCTAAGGCTTTCACTAGATGTCAACCGTCTTTATAAACTTGTTTGAGGATTCTACTCTGAAGTGGGACCGAATGAGAGAGGAAAGAGTCAGAGGTCTGCCAGCAGTGACGCGCTGGTCACGCGCATTTCACATGAGAGGTAGCTGCGTTCCTTTGCTTTTCTAAAGACAAAGGAATTCTCTGGTTGGAATATTATTGAAGTTTTATGTTAAAAACATCCTAAAGATTGATTCCATACATCGTTTGACATGTTTCTATGGACAGTAACGGAACTTTTTTATATTTAGTCTGCAACTAGGGAACGCGCTTCATGACTTTGGATTTGTTTACCAAACGTGCTAACAAAAGTAGCTCTTTGGACAAAAATGATGGACATTAGCGAACAAATCAAACATTTAATGTGGAACTGGGATTCCTGGGAGTGCATTCTGATGAAGATCATCAAAGGTAAGTGAATATTTATAATGTTATTTCTGTTGACTCCAACATGGCGGATATCTCTATTTGTTTTCTGAGCGCCATTCTCAGATTATTGCATGTTTTTCTTTTTCCGTAAAGCTTTTTTGAACTCTGACACAGCAGTTCCATTAAGGAGAAGTGTATCTATATTTCCATTTTCATTGACATTTATAATAATTATTTCTGTAAAATGAAGTGGCTCTCTGCAATATCACAGGATGTTTTTGGAACTAGTGAACATAACGCGCCAATGTATACTGAGATTTTTTAATATAAATATGCACTTTAATGAACAAAACATACATGTATTGTGTAACATGAAGTCCTATTAGTGTCATCTGATGAAGATCATCAAAGGTTAGTGATTAATTTTATCTCTATTTGTGCTTTTTGTGACTCCTCTCTTTGGTTGGAAAAATGGTTGTGTTTTTCTGTGGCTTGGCTCTGACCTAACATAATCGTTTGTGGTGCTTTCGCTGTAAAGCCTATTTCAAATTGGACACTTTGGTGGGCTTAACAACAAGATTACCTTTAATCTTGGAAAATTGGAAAATTCCAGAAAATTATGTCATGGCTTTAGAAGCTTCTGATGTGCTAATTGACATAATTTGAGTCAATTGAAAGTGTACCTGTGGATGTATTTCAAGGCCTACCTTCAAACTCCTCTTTGCATGACATGCCTCTTTGCATGACATCATGGGAAAATCAAAAGAAATCAGCCAAGACATCAGAAAGAAAATTGTAGACCTTCACAAGTCTGGTTCATCCTTGGAAGCAAATGGGTCTTCCAAATGGACAATGACCCCAAGCATACTTGCAAAATTGTGGTAAAATGGCTTAAGGACAACAAATGCATGGTATTGGAGTGGCCATCACAAAGCCCTGACCTCAATCCTATAGAACATTTCTGGGCAGAACTGAAAAAGCATGTGTGAGCAAGGAGGCCTACAAACCTGACTCAGTTACACCAGTTCTGTCTGGAGGAATGGGCCAATATTCACCGAAATTATTGTGGGAAACTTGTGGAAGGCTACCCGAAAAGTTTGACCCAAGTTAAACAATTTAAAGGCAAGGCTACCAAATACTAATTGAGTGTATGTAAACTTCTGTCCCACTGGGTATGTGATGAAAGAAATAAAAGCTGAAATAAATAATTATCTCTACTATTATTCTGACATTTTACATTCTTAAAATAAAGTGGTGATCCTAACTGACCCAAGACAGGGAATTGTTACGAGGATTAAATGTCAGGAATTGTGAAAAACTGAGTTTAATTGTATTTGGCAAAGGTGTTTGTAAACTTCCGACTTCAACTGTATACCAGGAGCTGTGCCAGACACGCCACGTCTGTTGACTCATCCAGTTGTAGCGCATATAATTCACTGGCTTTAATGCGAAACAGTAATAGTTTAAAAACATCTCCTGCCATGTCACTGATGCTTCGTGAAACAGTGTTGTTTGATGAAGGCATTGTCTTCCCCCAGCATTGTACCAGCCATATCCGCGGCAGCAGGAAGAATTAAGTCTTCCACAGTGCCATGGGGCTTGCCTGTCTTAGACACTCGGTAGCTCACCATATAAGACGCTTCTAGCCCCTTCTTGTTAATGGTATCTGTTGCTTTTATACATGTCTTACTATTCGAAAATCGTCTTTATTCTCGCTCAAAAAACTCCTGTGGCTTATTTTTCAAATGGTCAGGTTTTGTTTCTAAATGTCTGCACAATAGTGAAGGTTTCACGCTAGAGAGTAACGGTTAATGTGATTGGATGTTAATTATTTGACTAGGGTACCTGTATTTGACATTGTGTTGTTATTTCGCTGAACACGAGATGGTTTAATTTTGTTTTTGGCAGTGAAACGAGGCTGCTCAGGCAAGAAAAAATACTCACCCAAATTGTATAGCCCCGTTGGAAAAAATAAATAGTTTTTAATGTGAATCACATTTTTGGGGGCATACTCCCAATGCTTTGGGACTGCTCTATGGGATCGGTGTCCTCCCCGCGGGACGGTTGAGCTAACGTAGGCTAATGTGATTAGCATGAGGTTGTAAGTAACAATAATATTTCCCAGATCATAGACATATCTGATATGGGCAGAAAGCCCATAATCTGACTGCACTGTCCAATTTACAGTAGCTATTACAGTGAAATAATACCATGCTATTGTTTGAGGAGAGTGCACAGTTATGAACTTGCAAATGTATCAATAAACCAATTAGGCACATTTGGGCAGACTTGATACAACATTTTGAACATAAATGTGATGGTATCTGTACTTTACTTTACTATTTATATTTATATTTTTGACAACTTTTACTTTTACTCTATTTAGTCCTAAAGAAAATAATGTACCTTTTAGTCCTTACATTTTCCCTGACACCCGAAAGTACTCATTACATTTTGAATTCTTAGCAGGACAGGAAAATTGTCTAATTCACACACTTATCAACATCCCTGGTCATCTCTACTGCCTCTGATGTGGCAGACTCACTAAACACAAATGTGTCGTTTTTAAATTATGTCTGACTGTTTAAGTGTGCCCCTGGCTATCCGTAAATTAATAAAAAAAACAAGAAAATCATGCCGTCTGGTTTGCTGAAAAACTTCTTAGGGCTGCAATCCCGTCAACAGCCAGTGAAGTGCAGGGCGCCAAATTCAAACAACAGAAATCTCATAATTAAAATTCCTCAAACATAAATGTATCTTATACCATTTTAAAGGTAATGTTGTTGTTAAGCCCACCAAAGTGTCCAATTTGAAATAGGCTTTACAGCGAAAGCACCACAAACGATTATGTTAGGTCAGAGCCAAGCCACAGAAAAACACAACCATTTTTCCAACCAACTTCTTAAGGATGTAGCAGAATACAGTTCCCTGGCAGGAACATCACTCAGCGGAGTTTCAGAGCGCCACCTATAGTTTTTGATAAAACTCAAACTGTCATTAAACTTTCATTAAAATACACATTCAAGGTAGTGAATTAAAGCTACACTCGTTGTGAATCTATCCACCAAGTCAGATTTGTAAAATGCTTTTCGGTGAAAGCATGAGAGCTATTATCTGATAGCATGTAACACCCCAAAAGACCCGCAGGGGACGTAAACAAAATAATTAGCATAGTCGGCGCTACACAAACCGCACAAATAAAATATAAAACATTCATTACCTTTGACCATCTTCTTTGTTGGCACTCCTAGATGTCCCATAATCACTATTGGGTCTTTTTTTCGATTAAATTGGTCCATTTATAGCCTAGATATCGATCTATGAAGAGTGTGTGATAAACGAAAAATATTGTGTTTTTTAACGTAACGTCATTTTTTTAAATTAAAAAAGTCGACGATAAACTTTCACAAAACACTTCGAAATACTTTTGTAATGCAACTTTAGGTATTAGTAAACGTTAATAAGCGATCAAATTGATCACGAGGCGAATTATATTCTATTGCTGTGCGTCTGGTAATAATGTCCGGGTAAATCTCAACCAAAATATCCGGTCGGAGACCGGAAGAACTGCTCTGCCCTGTGTCTGTTTGACCAAGAAAAAAATTGTAGGCAAATGACAAGACTGTTGACATCGTATGGAAGCTGTAGGTATTGCAACTTCGGCTCCATTTATTGGGGGTCACTTTTAACAATTGGTTGAAGTTGCGCGTGGATATATTTTTCCATTTTCAGTGATCAGATTTTCCTGCACTTTTCGATGAAACGCACGTTCTGTTATAGTCACAGCCGTGATTTAACCAGTTTTAGAAACGTCTGAGTGTTTTCTATCCACACATACTAATCATATGTATATTCATATGTATATGAAAATTCGCAGCTTCCTTATGAGGCACAGTCAACTTAGTGTATGTAAACTTCTGACCCACTGGAATTGTGATACAGTGAATTATAAGTGAAATAATCTGTCTGTAAACAATCGTTGGGAAAATTACTTGTGTCATGCACAAAGTAGATGTCCTAACCGACTTGCCAAAACTATAGTTTGTTAACAAGAAACTTGTGGAGTGGTAGAAAAATGAGTTTTAATGACTCCAACCTTAATGTGAGTAAGCTTCCGACTTCAACTGTATGTCCGTTATGTTTATGGGGGGGGGACATCAAATTAACTTTGGTGATCAAGGTGTGTTGGCATCTGTACTGATGGCGCAAATGCAAAGACAGGGAGACATAGTGGAGTGGTAACCCGCATGCAAGCAGTTGCTCCCGACGCCACTTGGGTACACTGCAGCATCCACCGAGAGGCTCTTGCTACCAAGGGAATGCCTGACAGCTTGAAAGACGTTTTGGACACTACAGTGAAAATGGTTAACTTTGTTAAAGCAAGGCCCCTGAACTCTTGTGTATTTTCTGCATTATGCAATGATATGAGCAGCGACCATGCAACGCTTTTACAACATACAGAAGTGCGTTGGTTATTAAGGGACAAAGTATTGACACGTTTTTTTGAATTGAGAGACGAACTTAAAGTTTTCTTTACTGACCATAATTTTCACTTGTCTAACTGCTTGCACGATGACGAGTTTCTCACACGACTGGCCTATCTGGGTGATGTTATTTCTCACCTGAATGATCTGAATCTAGGATTAGAGGGACTCTCCTCAACTATATTTTATGTGTGGGACAAAATTGAGGCTATGATTAAGAAATTGGGGCTCTTTTCTGTCTGCATTACCAAGGACAACACACAGGTCTTTCCATCATTGTATGATTTTTTGTGTGCAAATGAACTCAAGCTTACGGACAATGTCAACTGTGATATAGCGAAGCACCTGAGTGAGCTGGGTGCGCAATTACACAGGTACTTTCCCGAAACGGATGACACAAACAACTGGATTTGTTATCGCTTTCATGCCCTGCCTCCAGTCCACTTACCGATATCTGAACATGGGAGCCTCATCGAAATTGCAACAAGCGGTTCTGTGACATTTTTATTAATCAGAAGCCACTGGCACATTTCTGGATTGGGCTGCACTCAGAGTTTATTGCCTTGGCTAATTGTGCTGTTAAGACACGGATGCCCTTTGCAACCACGTACCTATGTGAGAGTGGATTCTCGGCCTTCACTAGCATGAAAACTAAACATAGGCACAGACTGTATGTGGAAAATAATTTAAGACTGAGACTCTTCATACAACCCAACATTGCTGAGTTATGTGCATCCTTCAAGCACACCCTTCTCATTAACCTGTGGTGAGTTATTCACAATGTTTGATGAACAAATAAGGTTTTATATGTAATATAGCTAAATAAGGAGCAACATTTTTTATTATTACTATATTATTATTTGTGCCCTGGTCCTATAAGTGCTCTTTGTCACTTCCCACGAGCCGGGTTGTGACAAAAACTCACACTCATTCTTATATTTAATAAATGTATTGTATAGTGTGTGTGTGCAGGCTTACAATGATGGCAAAAAACAACATTTGAGAGTGCGCTGACCCTGGTGCTTGAGGGGGTACGCAGCTGGATGTTGAATGTTTGAAGGGGTAGTACGGGACTATAAAAAGTTTGGGAACCACTGTCGTAGAGGTTAATAGAATAATGAACGTATTGGCAAGATTTTTGCACCATCAACTTTTATCTTAGTAGGAAATGTAATAATTTAAACCATCCTAAATATACTCACATTTACTGAACATTTATCTATATTCCTACGGGCTCTTTATCATTTTCCATACCTTATATTCCAATGCATCCAACATTATGCATGTCCACCATGGTATTGGGTAGCTGCTATTCGAGAACTCTTCTGCTTAAGAAATCAAACTCTGAATATCTTATTGCAGGGCACATTGTACAACTGTTTTTAGATCATATTTTATTACAATGTATGCTATACAGTGAGCTCCAAAAGTATTGGGACAGTGAATTTTTTTGTTTGTTGTTTTGGCTCTGTACTCCAGCAGGGTATTTAAATCCATATCGGGCAAACCGTTTAGAAATTACAGCACTTTTTGGGGACCAAAAGTATTGGGAATAATTCACTTATATGTGTGTTAAAGTAGTAAAAAGTGAATTATTTGGTCCCATATTCCTAGCAGTTTCAGATTATTTTGTGCCAAATAGAAATGAATGGTAAATAATGTATTGTGTCATTTTGTTGTGACTTTTATTGTAAATAAGAATAGTATATGTTTCCAAACCCTTCTACATGAATGTGGATGCTACCGTGATAATGGATACCCCTGAATGAATCATGAATAATGATGAGTGAGAGTTAGTTACAGACGCACAAATGTCAGACCCCCAAGACAATCTAACCTCTCACCATTACAATAGTTTAATTTAGTTTAGTTTATTTTATTTTTACAGGGACAGTGCACATTAATCAACGTTTCAGTAAAAGTGCCGGTTTTAGCCAGCCGGCTAATTTTCAACCGCAGTCCCTGGGCAGGTTATTAAAAACAATTACAATATAGACAATAGCACCATAGACATAGCAACATAGCAACATAGGACAAGCAAGACATAGCATACAGACAGAGCAACATAGAACAAAAAGCAGCAAGACAAAATTCATAAAAGCAACAAAGTGTTTCCATACCTCACAAGCTACAGACAACATGGAAAGCGGCAACACACAGCTAGGGACCATGTTCACAAATCTGATTGACCTTTAGCCATGTCTTCAAGCATTTTGTGAAAGTGTGATATGTGGTGCAGTTATGTGTGTCTGATGGCAGTGTATTCCAGACATGGGAAGCTCTCACAGAGAATGCAGATTTACTAAAGGTGCTTTTCCTTAGGGGAACTATACAGTCACCTCTCATGGCAGACCTTGTGGATCTGCTGCCATATGTCTGGGTTTTCTGTTTAACAAAAATATTGAGTGGAGGGGGAGCCAGGCCATTAAGGATCTTGAATACAAGACATGCGTCGGTGTATTGCACAAGATTTTCCCAACTCAAGAGCTCATGTTTTCTAAGGATGTGACAATGATGATGGCTATTGGGCTTCCTATCAAGCACTTTGAGAGCCTGTTTGTAGACAGACTGAATAGGTACTAATGTTGTACAGCAAGCTTGGGCCCAACTAGTCAAGCAGTATGTTAAGTGGGGGAGTATCATAGATTTGAAGTATAGTTTTGCTACCTCTGTAGTCAAACAATTTCGTATAAATCGGATATTAGCTAGATTGAATTTAGTTATTTGAATTACCTTTTTCACATGCTTTTTAAAAGAGAGGTTGAGGTAAAGGGGGAGGGGGAGGTTAGCATTTTTGGGAGGCATGACATGTATGCATGCCTCTGTAACTTTTGGTTCCCTAAAATAGAGGGACTTTGTACAAAAAAATGCTGTAATTTCTAAACGGTTTACCTGATATGAACGAAAATACAGAGTCTGCACTTTAACCTCATAGTCACTGTTGAATTTCAAATCCAAAGTGCTGGAGTACAGAGCCAAAACAACAACAAATGTGTCACTGTCCCAATACTTTTGGAGCTCACTGTACTTTTTATGAGAAAATGTGCAAGAATAGAAGGTGCCAACAAATGTTATAGTCATCATAAGAATGGTTTACTGCCATATGGGTGGGTGGAGGACAGCCGCAGGGACCCGGGAATCCCTCCTTATGTCACCTCCTTTAGTTCCCACAATTTGCGAGCACAGTATCCCTTTATTTGTCATATAGTATATCAATGCAATCTCACCATCCAGTACATTCTATCTTCTCCAACTCTCCATCCTTTTTCTATCCTTAGCCCTTTACATGCTCTCTCTGCTCCCACTTCATTTCACCATATCTTATAGAGAACCTAGAGCAGACACACACACACACACCAAAAACTGCCACAGACCAGCAGACTACGCCTCACGTATTCTCTCAGTCAGTCCATAGCATAGCATCGCTAAAGGCATGACAACCAGGCCATGACAACTTCAAGAATTAGTGACAATAACAAGCTGTCTCTAGACTCTATGTGACTTTGGGATCATGTGCACTAGTGTCATAACTATGTTTCTTTTTCAGCACGTACAGTATTCTCTAAAGAAAAGTAAATTGTCTTTGTCAATTTTACTTGAAGTTCTGCTTTTAAACTGCTCATAACAGTTATAAACAAGTTAGTGAATCACAAAAAAAAAGTAAATAGTTATGAGGTTTATAAGTTGTTTATAAGCAGTCTTTTCCATTTTTAGCCTAAAGTCTACTCTACACCTTAGAGAAGCCTTACCTGAGCAGATGTTAGTGCGAGCAGTGACATGGGCCTCCTCTTCCTCAGCTCCATACACTTCCTCAGCTTACAGATCTGGTGTCCAGTCCTGCGGTTCAGACAGCAGCTACACTGGCCACAGTTGATCTTCCTCAGGCACGGCTCACACCCTCCACAACTACTCCTCTTTTTCCTCTCCCTCCTCTGGTTGACTTGTGGGGGTCGGGGCAGAGATGTGTTCTCCTCCAGGGGTCTGGAGCCCAGGCTAGGGTGTCCAGGGGGGCTAGGGGCCCCATAGCCTTGCTCTGACTCTGTGTCAAAGGAGTAGGAGGATTGGGTGCTCTCTGAGCTGCAGGAGAACTTGGAGGTAGAACTCTCCTGGTTAGGGATGGAGGAGGTCTTTGGCACTGAACCCAGATCAGATACAGAGACCGATGCAATGTCTGTGTTTGGTTCAGATCCAGTGTTTGTGTATGGGAATGATGGTGGTGGCTCGTCTTGGTTGTTCTTGTTGTGAGTCTTTGGTACAGAACCTAGGTCAGATACAGAGACACACACGGTGTCTTTGTCAGGTGCAGATCCAGTGGTGAAGAGGTCTATCTTTGTGTATGGGAGTGATGATGATGATGGTGGCTCTTCTGGGTAGTTGTTGTGGTTCTTTGGCACTGGACTTAGGTCTGGTACAGACACAGTGATGTTAACGTCGGTGTTTGATTGAGACAGAGTGGTGGGGACCTCCGCGTTTGTGTTCAGGTTTGACGAAGATGATGCAGATGATGAAGATGACATATATTTTGTGTTACTGTGATTGGATGACTCTTTGGTCTCTTCGTCCACTGGTCTGAGAAGTTGTCTAGCCTCCAGAGAGATAGGGATCTCTAGGCTCTGACTGGGTGCTGGTTTCGCTGGGGTTACACACAGGGGCTTGTGGGGTTCACTAAGGAAGGCAACTGAGAAACTTAGTGATACTGGTTGCATTGGGCTCGCCTGTGATGTCTCATGGCAAGTAGTTGGGCCTTTTTTTAAAGGTTTATGGATTTCAACAGTTTGGGTAGGTTGGATTGGTTTAACACCTTTGTTCAGAACCTTCATACCATGCGACACTGTGGGGTGAGGCGGAGAGGGCAGATGAAGGAGAGGGGGTGATGCCAGATCTGAGGTAGCTGGTTCAGAGACAGTTGAGGCATGGACAGGTGATTGCATCATCAACGCGTCATCCTGTGGAATAGGCTTTTGGGGCTGAGCTACAGACATAATGGTGCTTGTGTCTGAAGGTCTGCTGATAACCTCTCCCTCCTTCTGTCTCTCGTTTTTCTCTTTTCTTTCCTCTGTCTCATTCACCTTGACTCTCTCCACTCTCTGCTTACCGTCTGCTTCCTTCTTTTCTTCATCTCTCTCATATTCCTGCTTCACCGTTTCCTCTCCTTCCTTCTCCAAACTCTCCCCTCCTCTCTGCTCTCCTGCATGGGTATTTCTCTCTCTTTGCTCCATCTCAATCTGCTCAGCTCCGAGGTTAATCTTGGCGTTGTCTTCACATTTAGGGCCAACTGACTCTTCCTGCCGATCATCACTGGTAGAGTCACCAAGCTCATGGTTCAGGTTGAAAGAATTGCCCTCAGCAATATTGTTGATGAGCTTTTCCTGTTGTTGGTCAACACTGGTGGGCTCATCGAGCTCATAGTGGTTGCCCTCACCCCTATGGCTGGCAGGCTTATCGTAAGAGTCAGTCCCAATCGTTTCACCATTATGGGCAACTAACTCTTCCTGTTTGTCATCGCTAGCCGAATCATCAGTCCTCGGGCTACGAGGTTTGCCCTCACTAGCATGGCCGACTCCCAGCTCCTGCTGGTCAACACAGGTAGTTTCATCAAGTTCAGTCCTCAGGTTAGGAGGTTTGCCCTTACCAACATGGCCAATTACATTATTCCCTTGGTTAATCTCACTTGGGTCTATACTAACAGTGTCAGACTCCTCAGATCCTTGCTCAATCCCGCTCTTGCTCCCTCTCTGACCCACCGCTCCCCTCCCTCCCCTCCCCCTTGCTGTCTTCCCTCCTGTTCTAGGCTTTATTGCCAGGGGAGGAAACTGCTTGGCGCCCCCAATGCCCCTTAAGGATATCCTGCGCCCAGGGGGCTCCTCTCCCACACCATGCTGGAGCAGAGGATTACTCCAGCTCCTTAGCCTCACTGATCCTGTTATACCCACAGGGGCATGGTTAACCCTACCAGGGGATGCCCCCGGACCCTGACCGCCAAGCCTACCAAGCCCACTCCTCCCTGGGCTTCTGGCCGGCTGGGCCTGGGTCCTCCTGGTTGTGGATCTTCGGGGTGGCTCTGAAGTTGGCTGTGGACTCTCAAAGGCTTTTCCTCTGGGCTTGCTGGAGTTCAGTCTCTTGGCGGTGGATGTGGCGGTTGTTGTGGGTATCACCTTGCAGCCATTCCTTGTCAGTGGTGGGGATTGTCTCTTAAGGGGTTTGGGGGTAGCAGGCATAGTGGATGATATGAGAGGGCGGAGATGGGGCAGTCGGCATGGGAACCAGGTGAATGGTCTCTTCCTAAAATTGTTTTGACACCAAAATTCTGAGTTATTTTCCCACCATGTTGAAAAAGCCGTACAAGTACCTGGAGGAAATTGACAAAGAAAACAAAAATATGTTAAAATAATTGGTTTGACCTCTAGTGCCTGCAAGTCCATGTTTGATTGACAACATAACCTTTTTTATTTCCTGAATAAAACATGCACGTTTTCGTTTTTTACATTTACTGTGAACAAAAGCACCAACTTGTATAATTTGTAGCAAATGTTTGGAAATATTAAATTGCATGTTGTTGCATTAGGGAATTAAGTGTGTGACTATTCAAATAGGAAATATTGAGGTATCACACCTGATATCACACCTGATACCTCATATGAGTATGAGGTATCAGGTGTGACAATACGGGTTAGTTAGTTAGCTTGTCGAGTTACTAGCCATGTATTTCACTTTTATTTATAATTTTCAATAAACAGGCCTTGTGAACCCACTCACTTCCTTAACGGAAGGAATGGCGCGGGTCTGCCATGCCAAATAGAGTCCATTTTTGGTTTTGGCTAGGCACACACCGTCACAAGTTCACAACCTACAACACCTTGTCAAAGCAATTATCCGTGAAGTAAACACATGTAAGAGATTACACAATTTCCTATAAATAAATTGTTCATTGCAATATATATAGCTTTTATTATTCATCAATATATATGCTAAAGATCCTACTTCCGCCTGGCGGTGGTATTTATTTTCTATTTAAGATACGTCCTTTAAGAGTTAAAACGCAGAGGTGAAGGAAGCTCTTTAAAAAGTATAGGTTGCTACACGGCACCGAACCTGGCTAGCTGGCTAGTTCTTTTCCGCACGAATTTCGGACGGAAGCGTAATGACAATGTTGTAACCAGCTTGCAACATTGCCGCATCGAGTAGATTTTCTTGCAGTTGACCGAATGTCCGAACAATATCGAGTATTTGACACTCGTGGCATTGCATGGCTGACTAAGCTATTCGTGAATGTCACCAAGAACATAGTCTAATTACGTGATGTTGGTGTGGATTTTATTTACACGTTGACTTTAAAAGGCAGCTCAAATATTTTACATACCAGAGACAGTTGCACTGTCTGAATCGCTAATAATACTCCACCCCTGTTAGACACTGACGTTCATTGTATTGGTTTCCCTCGGAAAATATGTCTGGTTCTTCTTTACCACAATGATACATTGACACAATCTATCAATACTGTTTATATCAAGCGGCTTTTGATAGTGTAAAACATGCATGTAGCCATACTGGATACAAAACAATTTAAAGCGTAAATCCTTCTTGTGTCAATCCCTTCAGGGCAGCCCTCTCTCCCTCCTCTCCCAGATGCAACCTATGGTCTCGAGTCAACTCAGCTCTGGAGTAAAGAGTAATCGGGAAAACCTGGAATGGAATTCACGTTTGTCCACTTTCTCTAATTAGTATAAGTATCAAACTTCTATCAAACTACTTCAAACCCTAGACAACCCTTAAACAAGCTGATGTTCTGCTTCATAGTCTGTATTAAAGTTAATAACTGTTTTACAACTGTGTAATAATAACACCTTTAAAAACACTAACCTGCTCCACACAACTGCTATATGACCCAATATTTAGCAAATGATAAAGTGTTTGGGCAGTATGTTGACATGTTATTATTAATTGACACGTTTATGGTTTTATTGTGTACTTTATTTTATTTGATCAGTGACGTCATTGATATGCGCCGGTACTCTCGATCTGTGCACGATAAAGGGCACACTAGTGGTTGGTCATAAAAACACGTGCCTTCACCCTTCATACATTTAGCCCAGGTAGAAAACTGGTTTTGTTGCTGTTTTTCTAATAACTTTTGGCTATCAATTAGCTACGGATAACTTGCAAAAACAGGGACCGAAAACTGAACTCACAGACTTGTCGCTCGGTAAAGTTGTCTCTGCGAGCGCCCGCTAAGCATGTTTGTTTACTTGGGGAATCCGGAAGGGCCTGAGGCTGCCTGCAAATGCTAACGCGCCCGCTAGCTCCATTGTGCAACGTTCGTTCATCTGACAGTGTTGACCTTGCAGCGGGTAAGATGGCTAATATACGTTATCAATACAGCAACAGTCGATTGAACTGTGAGTAACTGTTTGAACAGTCCATTCAATTGTAGATTGAAAATTGTATTTAGCTAGCTAGTTAAAAGTTAATCTGCTGACGGTAACACGATAACGGTTAGGTCGACTTCAGTGATAGCTAACGTTAGCTACGTTCAATGACAGTTACTACAAGCTACTAGTGCTAGTTTTGTTTTGATACGTGACTAGCCGGCTAGTATCTACTTAGCTAGCCAAACCACACCATGTCTTGATTTATACTTTGCTTCAGTGATCAACTGACGTTAACGTTACATACAACGTTATGCCTCATCATCATTATGTGCCCCCCCCCCGTCAAGGCAATAATGTCTTATTGGCTGTCCAACTGTGATGGCGAGTGATATCCTTTTTAATTGTGGGTGTAAAGGTAATTATATGTCTGTTTTTTATTCTTTCCATAGTTATGGCTGCATTAGGGTCCTGATTGAACACACATCATGGCAACTGAGGCTGCAGTCTCCACCTCTGGTCGTCCTGCAATCCCCAACCACTCTCAGGGGGACTATCACTTTGTCCGCTCCTTCGTAGCTGGAGGTACGTGTGGCTGCAGACTTAACTAGTTGATTATAATACAGAAATGCAATACAGAACATGCAGTAGTGCACATCCAGTGACACAAACCCTGGTACTGCTGAGCTGCATGGCGTGCATGCTTTTTGTCCAGCAATAACGGACTACTATAATCTAAATCAGGGATGGGCAACACCACCACATCGAGAGCAAAACATTTTAGCAGCCCCCCTCTTGAGGTTTTTTTGTTTTAGTTAATGTTGTGCAATTCTAGACATTCTGCCATGGTGCATAGACAATTTTGGATTTTTAAAGCAAGTTTTCTGCAATTCTACACATTGGAGAGGAAAATTGGCTAATTTCCTATAATCCTACACATTTTGCCATAGAGTGGAGACAAATGTTTGCAGTTTTTAATATGATATCTGAGTGAGACTAACAAAATCAATGTGGGCCCCTTGGCCGATTATTCAACCATGAATACTAAGTTTAGATAGCTGGCCACTAGACTAATTTACCAATCTAAAAAGGTTAGCTGACATGGGCTAATTGAGTGACTATCAGTGACTGATATAACAAGAGAGAAACTGCTGTTGCACAACCAAATTTCAAAATTGCACTTTGTGTATTCTACTATTCTAACTTGCATCAGTATGTTGAAACCCTGACTGAGTTGTCAGAGGGCCTTCCCTGGGCCGCCAGTAGGCAATCCCTGCTTTAAAATAATGGTTTAACCTCACCAGAGGCAGCAAAGCATCCCCAAACCATCACACTACCACCACCATGCTTGACTGTTGGTGGAAGGTTCTTACTGTGGAATGCAGTGTTTGGTTTTCGCCAGGCATAATGGGCCCCTTGTCATCCAAAAAGTTATACATTTGACTCATTTGACCATAGACATTTATTCCAAGATTCTTGGTGATCATCCAGATGCTTCCAGGTGCTTTTTGACAAACTTGAGTCAACTTTGCGGCCTCACGTCCTGGATGACTTGCCTTAAAGAGCAGAATTCATAGTTCCTTCTATTATCAGATAATTCTACATGAGAATGTCAGGCCAGGCGGAAGCTGTGGCACAGCTGGGTCATGCAGCAAGACAATGATCCAAAACACACAATGAAATCTAAATGAAATTGTTTTTTTAGTTTTGGAATGGCTTAGTCAAAGTCCCAACCTAATCCTAATTGAGACGTTGTGGCAAGACTTGAAACGAGGAGTTTTTAATACTTGGAAAACCATTTACATTTAAGTCATTTAGCAGACGCTCTTATCCAGAGCGACTTACAAATTGGTGCATTCACCTTATGACATCCAGTGGAACAGCCACTTTACAATAGTGCATCTAAATCTTTTAAGGGGGGTGAGAAGGATTACTTTATCCTATCCTAGGTATTCCTTAAAGAGGTGGGGTTTCAGGTGTCTCCGGAAGGTGGTGATTGACTCCGCTGTCCTGGCGTCGTGAGGGGGTTTGTTCCACCATTGGGGGGCCAGAGCAGCGAAACCCACAAATGTCGTTAAGTTAAAGCAGTTCTGCATGCAAGAGTGGGCCAAAATTCCTCCACAGTGATGTGAGAGACTGATCAACAACTACATGAAGCATTTGTTTGCTGTCATTGCAGCTAAAGATGGCACAACCAGTTTTTGAGTATAAAGGGCAAATGTTTCTTTCACATTGAGTGTTTCATAACTTAAATAATAAATAAAATAAGTATACTTTTTTTGTTATTTGTGAAGTCCGTTTCCTGTTATCTAGCACTGTATGTAAACATTATAATAATCATGGTCAAATTACCGGCCAGGGGGGCCCACTTTATTTTGTTAGTCAGCCTCACTCAGATATCATATTCAAAAATGCAAAAGTTTCGCTCCACCCTATGGCAAAATGTGTTGAATTGGAGGAAATTTGCTGTAAAACACGTGTGTTTCCATTGATCTGAGGTCCTAGCAGTATTACGCATATTCAGTCATTTGTTTTCTAATGATCATGATTTTTTCTGTCAAAGAAGTTAATGAATGTACTACTGCTGATGTGAAGGCCAACTTCACTTGGGGAATGCTGCTTTTTCGTTAGCTTTGCGACCGTTTAAAACATTTAATTTATCGTTGTTTTATTCTCTACAATCAGGTTGGAAAAGTAGGTTGGTCGAGCAGCAGTGAGGGCTATTCGATATTGCATGGTACTGTCCTTCCAAGCTAGTTGAATTTGACATCCAATTTGGTGTAGCGCAAATTCCATTCCAATTTTTTGGAAGCTTGCTTTAGGGCTCAGGTATTTTCTGTATACCGAGGGAGCTAGTTTTTTGTGACTTTTTGTTTTTAGCAGGTTCGACCGCATCTAGGGTATTATGTATGGTTAATTTAGATCCTAAGTTAGGTGCTTAACAGATTTTTGTACTCTAATGTCCTTGGTAGGTGAAGGGAGTCTGGAAGGGCATCTAGGAATCTTTGTATTTATTAAGGATCCCCATTAGCTGCTGCTACATTAAGGCAAATATTCCATTACATTTCATAACTTTTCACAACACATTAAGTATGTTCCCTCAGGCCACTACTCTATCACTTATTATTATTTATATTTTACTTGAACCTTTATTATATACATTTTAATTGATCCTTTATTTAACCAGGCAAGTCTGTTAAGAACAAATTCTTATTTACAATGATGGCCTACCCTATTTACAATGGTGGCCAAACCTGGACGTCACTCGGCCAATTGTGCCCCACCCTATGGGACTCCCAATCATGGTCGGATGTGATACAGCCTGGATTCAAACCAGGGACTGTAGTGACACCTCTTGCACTGAGATGCAGTGCCTTAAACCGCTGCGCCACTCGGGAGCCCGAATATCTACATTACAAAATCCAAGTATGTGTACAGTGTGTGTCGTCAGTCACCACTTCCATAAGGGTCTTTTTATCTGTTTGAAAAAACCATCGGATTCTACTGCTTGAATCAGTTACCTGATGTGAAATAGAGTTCCTTGTAGTCCTGTGCGCCTCCCATAGTATGTTCACTTGGCGATTTGTGAAGAGACCTCTGGTGATATGTCTTGTGGGTATGAATGGGTGTCTGAGCTGTGTTCTAGTAGTTTAAACAGAAAGCTTGGTGCATTCAGCATGTCAACACTTCTTACTAAAACAAGTAGTGATGAAGTCAATCTCTTCTCCACTTTGAGCCTTGAGACTGACATGCATATTATTAATGTTAGCTCTCCATGTACATTTTGGGCCAGTCGTGCTGCCCTGTTCTGAGCCAATTGCCGAGGTCCCTCTTTGGCACCTGACCACACAACTGAACAGTAGTCCAGTGTTAGTATAATTTAATTATGCCGATGTGCTTTCATCAATTGAAAGCCCTTCATCTATTTTATGAGAATTTGTAAGATTTCTTGTTTGCATAAAATAGACGCAGACCCGTCTTTAAATAATAGGTAGGAATTTATTCTCGGAGCGCGCTACCACTCAAACACATGCATCAGTTTAAATACAGATCATGACGTCATTTCACTGCCTTAACCGAACCCCCTCCTTTCGACAGGACAATGTAAGGTGAAAAGTTCATTCTAACTTACCAACACACTCCCAGATAACTTTTGACCCCTCAACATTATCGATCACCACTGAACTGACAGTTTTAATTAACAGAAACCCTAGGAATGCACTCACTGCCTAATCTAAAAAACCCCAGAGCTAGTTTCAGGTTGATTCAACCATAGGCTAACGACCTTATGTGTTTACACAGTCCTCAACCCATTTGTTCCTGCCCAGTTGGAATGGTGTTCAACATTTTATTACTCCTTTCTCCTGTCAAACAATTTCTTCTTATGAACTCATATTGTCTATTAAACATACAGAGTATAAGTTTACCTAGATACAATTCTATTTAAAATGGGGATATTGTTTATTCATTTATCCATAATAAATTCAACATCCAGGTGCGACAAAACTAAAAGGCAGAACAGAGCTTTATTATGGACAGACTTCTCTCCATCTTAACTACTGTTTTTGAGAATTTACAGCGCAGTTCTGCGCTTTTGATAGTCCTTGGTTGATGTCCAACCAAATTATTTGTTGCGATTAGAAACATAATAAGATCGTGGTCCGATAGTCCAGGCTTGAGGAAAAACATTTAGATCCACTCTCAATTTCATGGGCCAACTTGATCCATGACCAGAAACTTCACGACAAGTCAAAAGTGATCTATAGTGAGCAAAAATATAAATGCAACATGCAACAATTTCAAAGATTTGACTGAGTTACGGTTCATTAAAATAAATTCATTAGGCCCTAATCTATGGATTTCACATGACTGGGCAGGGTTGCAGCCATGGGTGGGCCTTGGAGAGCATAAGCCCACCCACTTGGCTGCCTGGCCCACCCGCTGGTGATCCTGGCCCAGCCAATCAGAATACGTTTTTCCCCACAAAAGGGCCGGTTGAACTTACTGCCAAATTCTCTAAAACATAATTGGAGACAGTTTTGTGGTAGAAAAAGTCATGTTAATTTATCTGGCAACAGCTCTGGTGGGCATTCCTGCAGTCAGCATGCCAATTGAACGCTCACTCAACTTGAGACATCAGTGGCATTGTGTTAAGTGATACATCTGCACATTTTAGAGTATCCTTTTATTGTCCCCAGTACAAGGTGCACCTGTGTAATGATCATGCTGTTTAATCATCTTCTTGATATGCCACACCTGTCAGGTGGATGGATTATCTTGGCTAAGGAGAAATGCTCACTAACAGAGGATGTAAACAAATTTGAGAGAGAAAAGCTTTTTGTGCAAATGTTGTTCTGTGTAATATGCACTGATTCAAGCTAACGCGTCTAGATTCCGGTTTTAGCAGACAAGTATCTAACAGATACAAATCTGCAGAATAATTTTATGTTTATTTTACTCAGTCCAGCTCAGAGTTGCTCATGTTGTGGGTGTCTGTATCTCTATGGGTGTGTTTAGGTGTAGCTGGATGCTGTGCCAAGTCCACCATCGCTCCCCTGGACAGAGTAAAGATCCTACTGCAAGCCCATAGCCCCCACTACAAAGATCTGGGTATGGTTTGGATAACACTGCTGTTCTGAAATGGAGTGTTCCTCTTCCTGTAAACATGTCTGTTGTTTGTCAGTGCCACTGATGTATTCCCCCTCCCATGTAAATGTTGTATCATGTCCCGTTTAATTAGTCAGAGATGTTTTATCTTACACTAGATGGCACCGGAAACTAAGCAATGACATCACACTGATCTTTCTTCTGTTTGTCCTTTGCTCTCTCTCCCTTCCCTCTCCTCTCTCTCCTGTAGGAGTGGTAGCCACTCTCCGTGCTGTGCCAAAGAAGGAGGGTTACCTGGGGCTGTATAAAGGCAATGGGGCTATGATGGTCAGGATATTCCCCTACGGAGCCATCCAGTTCATGGCCTTCGACAAATACAAGAAGATCCTCAGTAAACAGCTGGGCATTTCTGGACACATCCACAGGCTAATGGCCGGTTCTATGGCAGGTGAGAGGATCAGTGGGAAGAATCCAAAAAAGACAATAGGAGGCCTGTATAATGCAGAGAAGATACTTCCTCATTCCTGATTACTTTTCAACAACAATAGTTTCCACAGTAGATACAATATACTTAACTGTTGTTCTATCTGACCATGTTGTTGTTGTGTTGCTTAGGGATGACAGCAGTGATATGTACGTACCCTCTGGATGTGATAAGAGCCCGTCTGGCATATCAGGTGAAAGGACACCATCGCTACACAGGCATCGGAAATGCCTTTCAGACGATATACCTAAAGGTGCCTTTTTATTTGTTCCTCTCAGTTTAAAATTATACCTGTAATTTGAGAGCGGTGTGCAAGTTTCCCTCCTGTGTTTGTGTGTATCTTGAGTTGAGGCTCAGCTGTTCTCTTTTTAAAGGAAGGAGGCATCCCTGGCTTCTACAAAGGTCTCATCCCAACCCTTATAGGCATGGCTCCATATGCAGGTGACCATGCACACACACACACACACACACAGTGTTGTCAAGAACTTTCTGCTGAGTTTTGTGGGCCTAATTTCTTCTGCCCTCCATCCTCCAGGGTTCTCGTTCTTTACCTTTGGCACGCTGAAGAGTCTAGGTCTGGCCCACTTCCCAGAGCTACTGGGGCGACCGTCCTCAGACAACCCAGAGGTGATGGTGCTGAAGACCCATGTCAATCTGCTCTGTGGAGGGGTGGCTGGAGCTATCGCACAGACCATTTCGTAGGTTGATTGACTGATTAATTGGGTGTTTGACTGATGGATTCATTGGATTTTAAAGACCTATGTCAACTGCTCTGTGGAGGGGTGGTTAATTGGTTGGTTAACTCATTTGCACTCTTTCTCTCTCTCTGTCCCCCCCTTCTCTTCCCCGTCTCCTCTCCCAGCTATCCTCTAGATGTTGCCAGGAGAAGGATGCAGTTAGGAGTGGTACTTCCTGATTCTGACAAATGTCTGTAAGTGGCACCATTTATCCCTTCCTCTCCAAACCCAGAGCTCGTATTACAAAATGAAGTGCTGATCTAGGATCAGGTTTCTCTTTCCATATAATCCAATTCTAAAAGGCAAAAGTACCCTGGACTAGACTTAGGGACTGTACTGGATATACCGTATACTGGGGTACTTTGAAATAACTGTATGATTTTCAATACCCTTCCCAATTTCTATTATTTACATTTTTATTTATAATGTCAATTGAACCAGTCACATAGTATGTTTGTCTACAAAGAGCTACATGCAGAAAATTGAGGTTTTGTGATGTGATGATCCACTGTTGTTCAGCAGAAGAAAGAGAGGTGATCAAGTTACACTTGAAATCCACTACTAATATTTGCCAGTGAAATATCTTAACTTTATGTTAACTATCTAATTCTCCAGTCAGGGCTTCAGCCATGCATTTGGTTTGCTAGCTATAGGTGGCTAGCTTGCAAGATCTTGCTTGTTGGTTACAGCAGAGACAATCATCCCCTCCTAGATCAAGTGTGAGTAGCCTTTTGCGATAGTTGTATGAGCTGGGTTCTTTGTCCTTGCAATCACATTATGTTTGCTTGATCTTGTTGGCATTTAGCTAACATCCGCTTTGGGAATTCACTAGTACTTTGCTAGTGCCTTCAGAAAGTATTCACGCACCTTGACTATTTTTAATAAATAGCTTGGACTCCCTCTTTGTGCAATAATAGTGTTTAACATGATTTTTGAATGACTACCTCATATCTGTACCCCATACATACAATTATCTGTAAGGTACCTCAGTCGAGGAGTGAATATCAAGCACCGATTCAACCACAAAGACCAGGGAAGTTTTCCAATGTCTCACAAAGAAGGGCACCAATTGGTAGATGGGTAAAGTAGACATTGAATATCCTGTTGCGCATGCTGAAGTTATTAATTACACTTTGGATGGTAAATAAATAGACCGAGTCACTACAAAGATAAAGGCGTCCTTCCTAACTCAGTTGCCGGAGAGGAAGGAAACCACTCAGGGATTTTACCATGAGGCCAATATTAACTTTAAAACAGTTCAACTTTAATGGCTGTGATAGACTGAGGATGTGTCAACAACATTGTACTTACTCCACAATAGTAACCTAATTGACAGAGTGAAAAGGAGACCTGTACAGAATAAAAATGTTTCGAAACATGCATCCTGTTTGCAACAAGGCACTAAAGTAATACTGAAAAATGTGTGGCAAAGAAATGTTTCTCCTAAATACAAAGTGTTATGTTTGGGGCAAATACAACATATTACTGAGTACCACTCTCCATATTTTCAAGAACAGTGGTGGCAGCATCATGTTATGGTATACTTGTAAACTGAAAGACCTGAAAACGGTTGTCTAGCAATGACCAACAACCAATTTGACAGAGATTGAAGAATTTTGAAAAGAATAATGGGCAAATGTTGCACAATCCAGGTGTGGAAAGCTCTTAAGAGACTTACTCAGAAAGACACGGTTGTAATCGCTGGCCAAAGGTGCTTCTACAAAGTATTGACTCAGGGGTGTGAATACTTCACTCTGGTTCCGTATGTATTATTTCATACTGTTGATGTCTTCACTATTATTCTACAATGTAGAAAATAGTAAAAGAAAGAAAAACACGGAAATTATTAGGTTTATCCAAACTTTTGACTGTCTACATTTATTTATTTTAGTTTGGGAAAAATAACACCCCTTGTGTGCACTGCTGGTTATACCGCATAGCCCAGTATGGTACAGGAACGGTATGGAAATCTGGATACTACCCTGTTTGAGTTTTGTGGAGTGTATTATTGAGTCCTAAGCCCTGGTTGGTCTTCCAGAAGACAGCTTAGTACCAGACATGCCTTTCAAAGTTCGCCTGCTTCACAGTGGCAGTAGAAATACTTCACCACCTGACACTATGATTCTAGAATTTATCCTTGTAATAATGATTTTCTAGAGGTGGACAACCTCTGGGTTGTCAGGGCAAGAATAGACTACTCATTTAGAGTAAGACCGAGTTACTATATTCTACTCCATACAATGAGAGCTTGTGTTTTAGATGATGTCAGTCCCGAGCCTGTGTACTGTGTCTGTATTAAACAGCTCTGTCTTTGAGGTTTAGAATGCCGAAACAGACTGGCACTGGCAGAATAACCTATTCTGAACGTCTTTAACAAATAGATTTGGGGGGGGGGGGCAAAATGTTATATTATGAGTGAACATATTACAATGTAATTGATAAGTACCTGGTAAGCCCCGCACTATAAAATAAAGAGTAACTTTGTCTTCCTACTTGTCTCCCTCTACAGTACCCTGACCAAGACTCTGAAGTATGTGTACAGTCAGTATGGGATGAAGAAGGGTCTGTACAGAGGGCTGTCTCTCAACTACATCCGCTGTGTGCCCTCTCAGGCTGTGGCCTTCACCACCTATGAGTTCATGAAGCAAACCCTCCACCTCAACTAGCTGCTCCCTCCCTCCCCATCCATCCAACTCCACCCTTCATCTCTGCATAGCTGGATTGGGGCACGTTCACTAAGGCTAAACACTCTGAAACGTTTAGAGCAAAATAGAGAGACCACTGCTAGAGATATTTTGCTATCTCAAAACAGCCTGACCAAGAGCAATCACTGGGGCTATACATTCTGAAATGTTTAAGAACTTCCTTAGAAACTCCCTGTATCTCAACACAACCTGACCAGGGAACTATAAATTGGACAACATTTTTCTGAATGTCTTTCAGTGCCCTGAATATTCCTTATTAGATGTGTTAATTTACCCTAGTTAACCTTTTTCTGTTTTCCGCTTGGAGGTATTGAACTCTGCTACCAGAGGAGGCCATTGAGGCTCAGCCACGGGAGCCACGCTAAGCAGATGAAGGCACTGGGCCCCATGGCAATGCCTCAAAACAACTGGCATTGCCAATCCAGTGCCCCTGTCTGTTCTCAGCTCCTGCTTTTGTGATTCTCTCCCTCTTATGTCGTTTTAAAACCGCCCAACCTGTGGCTGTGGAAAACACCCCGGCAACTATTGCCATGGATACCTATGGACAATGACTCCCTCTGCTTCGATGAGTGGCTATGTGCAATGAACCCCTAACAACTGTCATTGGTAATGGCATAGCAACCCAATTCTGTACACTGCCTCCCACCCTACCTAATGAGTCACACAGACATTAACGGAGGGGAAAGTCACACTGGGCAATCTGCCTTAACATAATCGGAGGTCTTCTTTTCCTCATGTACCTACCTGACACTAGTGAGTACAAACCTAGACACATAAAATAATGAGACATGGATTTAAATGTGTAATATGTCAGTTTTTATAAGAGTTATAGGACAACTTCTACATTTTATGAGAATTAAGAACACTCTCCCCAAGCTTGTGTTTAACACAGAACTGTGCTTTTTGAACGTCCTGAGTTTAGTAGAATCCAAATGATAAAATCCTAAAACATCACATTCAATTTGTTCAAAACTGAACCTCAAATTGTATTATTTTGATGGTCTCCAAAAAGTCTTATTGTCGGACATTGAAACAGGTTTGCCCCATGCAGTTGAACAGATATAACAGGTGTGTATCTGTAGGAGTGTTGTCTTTGGTATTGACGTGTGTGTGTTTATGTCCATTCAGGGTTTAGTGTGTAGTAAGTCTCTTCTCTACTGTGCAGGTTTGGGGTCCAATGCCTTGTTGTATACAAGTTGCTATTTATGTATTGTGTTCCTATCCACAAAGCCTCTGTGTACTTTGCCAATCTTTTACCTGTATAACCAACAGATCTATATAGATAGATATCTATCTATATATCTAAATGCAACAGAGACATAGGACACAGTGTCTGAAATGCCAACCTATTCCCTATATAGGCTCTGGCCTAAAGTAGTGCACTATATAGGGAAAAGGGTGTCATCTTGGACATAACCATGGCTGCTAGTCAGTTTTTACTTTAACCAGGCCAGCTTGTCATTGGCTATGACGTGACAATGTTGGCTAACGTTGGGTACAAGGCAGTGGTGTAGCGTGCAGAAACAGTCATGTTCTCGGGCTAATGATGCTGTGTACCTACCTGAAGAGGGTATCTGTTGAGGAAAGAGTCTAGCAGGGTTGCAAAATCCAACTTTCCCAGAAATTCCAGTTGGATGATTTTGATATTGTTCCTGTGAGATGACAATGAACTGAGGTAGGCTATGGACTGACAGTGGTGGTTTTAACGTGTTGTGTTTTCTTTACCTCTTGCCTACATTTCCCTGAGTTCAGGTGTGTGTCGCAGGGTGTAGAAAGCATTTGTCAGCTACTGATCAAGATCTAGACACTAGTATTAAAATATGTGCTATATAATGTATCCTATGTAAGAGTTGCTATGAAGTTTAAGCACCCAAATGGAAACCTGAGTTAAGTACTTCAAAGGGGGGGGGGGGGACTATCACTTCGGAGCCTTTGGCTTTTTTGTGTTTATTCATGAAAGTGTAGTGTGACTGCCACCTTGTGGCCACATGAGTCAGTAATACGTTTACCGACAACGATCATCTGTAGCCTGCCTTGCATGTAACTGGACATTACCATGCTGAAGCCTTCATAACCACTACTACAGCGACGTATGTCTTCTGATCTGTCCATGTATCATCATGACTTTGGATATGTCATTTTCCTCTTGGTTTGAATGTACATTGTGCAGCATCTCTGTTCTGTACCCGTATTCATGAAGTGTCAGTTTTGCCTTTCCGATCATAATGAATAAGAGGGGGATCTGATGTCAGTAATAGTGCTTCGTGACAATATGCTCTGTTCTTCTTGTTTAGCAAAATGCTGTAAGGAAGTGATAAGAATTATAATGCACATCTCTCTGGTCTCAAGTCACTTCCTTTCCCAATCTACTGTACTTTCCGTCACCTGCACTGAACGAGCTGGGTAGGTAAAAGCTACTTCCCGGTAGGCACATTGTCTTCCCAGATTTATTCCACTTAAAAATAACTGCTATTTTTGATTTGATAAAAGTTTAAATTCGCTATTCAGAAAAGTCTGTTGAGAAAAGTCCCTCCCACTAGAATAGTGTTGCCCAAACTCTGTCATTGGGACCCCAGGGGGCGCACATTTAGTTTTTTTGCACTGCACAGCTGATTCAAATCATTAAGCTTTGATTATTCAATTTGCTGTGTAGTGCAGGGGCAAAAATCAAAACATCTCCAGGACCGAGTTTGGGAAACGCTGCGCAAGAATGAACAATATTGATAGGACAGGCGCTTGTCAGTCACAATGTGAGCGATGACAGGGAAACACTGCTGGTTTGACAATCTGCTGTCTGTCTCCTCCAGGTACCTGTGGGATTTGTGTGCGCTGTGGTTGGTTTGAAGTCAAATTTCTTCACAGATAGCAAGATGCGCCTTCATCGTGGTAACGAGTCGAAGTCCACTGAGCCTAATTATTGTTTTCTTGCTAATTTTATTTTGTGTGTTTCCCATAGCCAGCCACGGAATCGTGATGCATAGACTATTTACAGTGCTTTGATTGACGACCGAATAGCAAATGTTGACGTGTCAAACTGACTGAAGAAAGGTGATCACCTATATCCCTTTGAAATTCATAAATCATACAACGTACTTATATGTTCATGGGATCGCTCCTGGACAAGGTAACCAAAGATCTCGTTTGTATTTTCCTAGGATATGAAGTCCATGTCGGAACTTTCCAGATAGTGGCGCAAAATGGAGTGTTGACAAGTCAGTGTACCGAATCGCGTCAGTGAGAGAACTGTTAATTTGGCTCCCTCTTTTGCATACTGGTATAAAAATAAAAGTCAAAGAAGGTGAATCCTCGCTGCAGGAACAAAAGGTATTGGAGCAGAGCCTAATTTTGTTCTAAATATGCTAATTTTACTTTAATTCATTTCTGTAAAATCATTAAGATATAATACTTAAGACTGATATAACCCTTTTATTTTTTTCAATTTTAATTTATTTTTCAAGATAATGTGCCTTATTTACTTTAAATTGAACAACAAACAATTTTTGCAATTTATAGATTGCAGTAAAACTGTAAATACAACTTTAAACCCGTCTTCCCTTAAGATTAATGTTAAAGGTTTTAATGTTTGCCACTTAGAAAATAGTCCTGATCATATAGGCCTAGAAAATATCCAAAACAACTAACCATACACTGAATTCACACATCTTCAGTATTTTAAATTGTAAAGTCATGTCTTTTTTACACAATACCTCAACTCATTTTACCAATCTGGGATGTATACTGGATAAAGTATTCAATCATTTTGCTGTGTATTTGAGATGTAATCAAGGCATTAGAATGTACCAGAAGCCACAGAAATGGTGCTTGTTCGGCCAGGAATGGCTACTTTTTCTACTTGGCTGGCTAGTCTGTAGTGAGGGAAAACACTATAGGCAGCTTTACATATTGCTTTCACCCATTCTGTGTTTTCAGATCAGTGCAGATGAATGCGAGGCGAGGAAGACACTAGGCTATTGAGATGCACCCTCAAACTTTCACAGGTGGTGGATACATGAATGCCAAGCGACAAAGGGGGAGGTAGTACTTGCATGTTACAGTGTTATAACAAAGTAAAACCATACTTTCTTTGGAGCACTAATGCCCTGTCCCAATGCTCATCCCTCTCCTATGAGATTATGTTAACCTATGATTTCTCCCAGCCCTTTGCCTCTAAACCCATATCATTGATGCTCAGACTATGGTGTTTTGTTCTTTTGGTGCTAGAAAACTTTACACAACAGTGCATAGTTGACTGAAACTGGGGTTGTGTTCAGCGGGTATAAACGGGAGAAAACATTTTCAAATGAACATTTAAAGATTATTTTTTTTACGATTCCCATTAGCGGACGACAGCTAGTCTTCCTAATGAAAAAAAAACTGCAATGTACGTACATTTAAAACGTTAACATAGACATTACAGACTTTTATATAAACCATTTAATAAAAAAATGTAAAACACCAAAAAATATGAAATAATAATGTGTGGGTGTGTGTGCACATCTATCAGTTGCACATACAGTACCAGTCAAAAGTTTAGACACCTACTCACCTGGGGCGGCAGGGTAGCCTAGTGGTTAGAGCATTGGAGCACCGGAAGGTTGCAAGTTCAAACCCCCGAGCTGACAAGGTACAAATCTGTCGTTCTGCCCCTGAACAGTCAGTTAACCCACTGCTCCTAGGCAGTCATTGAAAATAAGAATTTGTTCTTAACTGACTTGCCTGGTTAAATAAAGTAAAAATACAAATTCCAGGGTTTTTTAATATTTTTTTAATATATATTTTCTACATTGTAGAATAATCGTGATGACATCAACTATGAAATAACACATGGAATCATGTAGTAACCAAAAGTGTTAACCAAATCAAAATATATTTTACATTTGAGATTCTTCAGTAGTAGTAGCCAACCTTTGCCTTGATGACAGCTTTTCACACTCTTGCATTCTCTCAACCAGCAGCTTCATGAGGCAGTCATCTGGAATGCATTTAAATTAAATGGTGTTCCTGGTTAAAAGTTAATTTGAGGAATTTCTTTCCTTAATGCATTTGAGCCAATCAGTTGTGACAAGGTAGGGGTGATGTACAAAGATAAGCCTTATTTGGTAAAAGATGAAGTCCATATTATGGCAAGAACAGCTCAGATAAGCAAGAACAGCTCAGATAAGCAAAGAGAAATGACAGTCCATCATTACTTTAAGACATGAAGGTCAGTCAATCTGGACAATTTCAAGAACTTTGAAAGTTTCTTCAAGTGCAGTTGCAAAAACCATCAAGCGCTATGATGAAACTGGCTCTCATGAGGACCGCCACAGGAAAGGAAAACCCTGAGTTACCTCTGCTGCAGAGAATAAGTTCATTAGAGTTAATCGTCAATTAACTGCACCTCAGATTGCAGCCCAAATAAATGCTTCACAGAGTTCAAGTAACAGACACATCTCAACATCAACTGTTCAGAGGAGATGGCGTGAATCAGGCCTTCATGGTCGAATTGCTGCAAAGAAACCACTACTAAAGGACACCAATAAGAAGAAGAGACTTGCTTGGGCCAAGAAACATGAGCAATGGCCATTAGCCCGGTGGAAGTCTGTCCTTTGGTCTGATGAGTCCAAATTTATGATTTTGTTTTTTGTTTGCCCAGCAACAGCCCCAAAACGTCACTGCTCTAGAGGAGATCTGCATGGAGGAATGGGCCAAAATACCAGCAACAGTGTGTGAAAACCTTGTGAAGACTTACAGAAAACGTTTGACCTCTGTCATTGCCAACAAAGGGTATATAACAAAGTATTGAGAAACTTTTGTTATTGACCAAATACTTATTTTCCACCATAATTTGCAAATAAATTAATTAAAAACCCTACAATGTGATTTTCTGGATTTTTGTTTTGTTTTTGTACCTATGATGACAATTACAGGCCTCTCATCTTTTTAAGTGGGAGAACTTGCACAATTGGTGGCTGACTAAATACCTTTTTGCCCCACTGTATATACTGTGTTCTATACCATGTACTGCGTCTTGCCTATGCCGTTCTGCCATCGTTCATCCATATATTTATATATACATATTCTTATTCATTCCTTTACACTTGTGTGTGTGTATAAGTTAGTTGTTGTGAAATTGTTAGATATTACTGGACGGTCAGAACTAGAAGCACAAGCATTTCGCCACACTCGCATTAACATCTACTAACCATGTGTATGTGACCAATACAATTTTATTTGATGTCTGGTGGGGTAAGTACAGTGCATTCGGAAGGTATTCAGACCCCTTGACTTTTTCCACATTTTGTTACATTACAGCCTTATTCTAAAAATGGATTAAATCGTTTCCCCCTCATCAATCTACATACAACACCACATTTTAAGACAAAAGCAAAAACCTTTTTTTTTTTTTTTTGCAAATGTATTAACTAAAATATAACATTTTATATACAGTTGAAGTCATAGGTTTACTTTAAAAAATAAAAAAAATTTAACTAGTCAAGTCAGTTAAGAACAAGTTCTTATTTTCAATGACGGCCTGGGAACAGTGGGTTAACTGCCTGTTCAGGGGCAGAACGACAGATTTGTACCTTGTCAGCTCGGGGATTGGAACTTGCAACCTTTTGGTTACTAGTCCAACGCTCTAACCACTAGGTTACCCTGCCGCCCCATACACTTAGGTTGGAGTCATTAAAACTCATTTTCTAACCACTCCACAAATTTATTGTAAAAGAAAGTCAATTGGAAATGTACCTGTGGGTGTATTTCAAGGCCTACCTTCAAACTTGCTTGACATCATGGGAAAATCAAAAAGAAATCCGCCAAGACCTCAGAAAGAAAATTGTAGACGTCCACAAATCTGGTTCATCCTTGGGAGCAATTTCCAAATGCCTGAAGGTACCATGTTCATCTGTACAAACAATAGACGCAAGTATAAACACCATGGGACCACGCAGCCGTCACACCGCTCAGGAAGAAGACGCATTCTGTCTCCTAGAAATTAACATACTTTGGTGCGAAAAGTACAAGTCAATCCCAGAACAACAGCAAAGGACCTTGTGAAGATGCTGGAGGAAACCGGTACAAAAGTATCTATATCCACAGTAAAACGAGTCCTATATCGACATGACCTTAAAGGCCGCTCAGCAAGGAAGAAGCCGCTGCTCCAAAACCACCATAAAAAAGCCAGACTTAGGTTTGCAACTGCACATGGGGACAAAGATTGCCCTTTTTGTAGAAATGTCCTCTGGTCTGATGAAACAAAAACAACTGTTTGGCCATAATGACCATGGTTATGTTTGGAGGGAAAAGGGGGAGGCTTGCAAACCGAAGAACACCATCCCAACCGTGAAGCACGGGGGTGGCAGCATCATGTTGTGGGGGTGCTTTGCTGCAGGAGGGACTGGTGCACTTCACAAAATAGATGGCATCATATGGAGGAAAAGTATGTGGATATATTGAAGCAACATCTCAAGACATCAGTCAGGAAGTTAAAGCTTGGTCACAAATGGGTCTTCCAAATGGACAATGACCCCAAACATACTTCCAAAGTTGTGGCAAAATGGCTTAAGGACAACAAAGTAAAGTTAATGGAGTGGCCATCACAAAGCCCTGACCTCAATCCCTTAGAAAATTTGTGGGCAGAACTGTACAAGTGTGTGCAAGCAAGGAGGCCTACAAACATGACTCAGTTACACCAGCTCTGTCAGGAGGAATGGGCCAAAATTCACCCAACTTATTGTGGGAAGCTTGTGGAAGGCTACCTGAAACATTTGACCCAAGTTTAACAATTTAAAGGCAATGCTACCAAATACTAATTGAGTGTATGTAAACTTCTGTCCCACTGAGAATGTGATGAAAGAAATAAAAGCTGAAATAAATAGTTCTCTACTATTATTCTGACATTTCACATTCTTAAAATAAAGTGGTGATCCTAACTGACCTAAGACAGGAAATTGTTACTTGGATTAAATGTCAGGAATTGTGAAAACTGAGTTTAAATGTAAATGTTTAATCTTCCGACTTCAACTGTAAGTATTCAGACCATTTGCTCAGTACTTTGTTATGGCACCTTTGGCAGTGATTACAGTATGAATCTTCTTGGGTATGATTCTACAAGCTTGGCACACCTGTATTTGGGGAGTTTCTCCCATTCTTCTCTGTAGATCATCTCAAGCTCTGTCAGGTTGGATGGGGAGCGTTGCTGCACAGCTATTTTCAGGTCTCTCCAGAGATGTTTGATCGGGTTCAAGTCTGGGCTCTGGCTTGCCCATTCAAGGACATTCGGAGACTTGTCCCAAAGCCATTCCTGCGTTGTTGTAGCTGTGTGCTTAGGGTTGTTGTCCTGTTGGAAGGTGAACCTTCGCCCCAGTCTGAAGTCCTGAGCGCTTTGGAGCAGGTTTTCATCAAGGATCTCTATGTACTTTGGTTTGTTCATCTTTCTCTCGTTCCTGACTGGTCTCCCAGTCCCTGCCACTGAAAAATCTCCCAACAGCATGATGGCCAAAGAGTTCAGTCTTGGGACCTTGGGACCCAGTCTTGGGACCTAATATAGACTGGTGTGAGCCTTTCCAAATCATGTCAAATCAATTGAATTTACCACAGGTGGACTCCATGTTGTTGATCATCCTTGAGATGTTTGAGGATGTACCTGAGCTCAATTTTTAGGCTCATAGCAAAGTGTCTGAACACTTATGTAAATAAGGTATTTCTGTTTTTTTATTTGTAAAAACCTGTTTTCTTGTCATTATGGGGTACTGTGTGTAGACTCAGGATTTTCTTATTTAATCAATTTTAGAATAAGGCTGAAACGTAACAATGTGGAAAAAGTCTAGGGGTCTGAATACTTTCCGAATAGCTCTGACAGACATACAGTGCATATGTAAGTTGATTATACAGACATTTTGGCATTTTTAACACATTGTTTCTCACAAAAACAAGAATTGATGCGGTCAGTCTCTCCTCTATTATAGAAGCGTCCATTGAAGAAAACCCTCTACTGGATAGATGGCACTCAACCCATGATATTTTCTTTTTTTTCTTTTTTATTTCACCTTTATTTAACCAGGTAGGCTAGTTGAGAACAAGTTCTCATTTGCAACTGCGACCTGGCCAAGATAAAGCATAGCAGTGTGAACAGACAACACAGAGTTACACATGGAGTAAACAATTAACAAGTCAATAACACAGTAGAAAAAAGGGGAGTCTATATACAATGATATGGCAGAGGATGTAAAGCCATAACACATTTTTTCAGTTATAGATTATGGTCAATATTATCGGAGTTTGCACTGAAGTCTAACAACATACAAATCATTAATGTCATTTCAGTACATGTTGAGTGCCACTACTCTATAAGCAAGCTGAAGGTTTGTTCATTTGTCCAGAGAAATGGCATTGTATCTGGTCAAACCCATTTTTTCCCCAAAAGTTTGTTAAGAGCTGGCAGCAAACTGATTGGTTGGCTGTGAGAATCAGTAAAGGGCGCATTACCACTACCAATCTGCTATTTCAGATTGAAGTAGCATCTCTTTTTCCGTTTCAAAATGTTTTATCCTATTTGGTGTTTACTAAACGTGGCCATGTTAACTGTTTTGTTAACCCTCACATGGGTTTTAGACATATAATGTATGCTATTTAGCTTGGGATAAAAGAAAATTAGTCCTGCGTGCATACATTTTACAATGGGTGGTCCCGGGAATCAAACCCACTACCCTGAGCTACAAAGGACCATAATTGTCTCTGAAAATATCTATTTAGAGTGAGATTAGTTGCATTAATAAGTGGAGCTCCTGTCATGAATGTAGTAATGTAATTCCTGTCTCAGCCTCCAGTATTTATGCTGCAGTAGTTTATGTGTCGGGGGGCTAGGGTCAGTTTGTTATATCTGGAGTACTTCTCCTGTCCTATTCGGTGTCCTGTGTGAATCTAAGTGTGCGTTCTCTAATTCTCTCCTTCTCTCTTTCTTTCTCTCTCTCGGAGGACCTGAGCCCTAGGACCATGTCCCAGGACTACCTGACATGAGGACTCCTTGCTGTCCCCAGTCCACCTGGCCATGCTCCTGCTCCAGTTTCAACTGACCTGAGCCCTAGGACCGTGCCCCAGGACTACCTGACATGAAGGCTCCTTGCTGTCCCCAGTCCACCTGACTGTGCTGCTGCTCCAGTTTCAACTGTTCTGCCTTATTATTATTCGACCATGCTGGTCATTTATGAACATCTGAACATCTTGGTCATGTTCTGTTATAATCTCTACCCGGCACAGCCAGAAGAGGACTGGCCACCCCACATATCCCGGTTCCTCTCTAGGTTTCTTCCTAGGTTTTGGCCTTTCTAGGGAGTTTTTCCTAGCCACCGTGCTTTTACACCTGCATTGTTTGCTGTTTGGGGTTTTAGGCTGGGTTTCTGTACAGCACTTTGAGATATCAGCTGATGTACGAAGGGCTATATAAATAAATTTGATTTGATTTGATTAATGTGTTTATTCTGTAGGCCTAAATCATGCTGTTGAAACGCCACGTTCCGAAATCCTAACTTGAGATCTACAGTGGCAGGAAAAGTATGTGAACCCTTTGGAATTATTTGGATTTCTGCATAAATTGGTCATCAAATTTGATCTGATCTTCATCTAAGTCACAACAATAGAAAAACATAGTGTGCTTAAACTAATAACACACAAATTATGGATTTTTATGGTCTATGTTGAATACATAATTTAAACATTCACAGTGTAGGTTGGAAAAAGTATGTGAACCCCTAGTCTAATGACTTCTCTAAAAACTAATTGGAGTCAGCTAACCTGGAGTCCAATCAATGAGACGAGATTGGAGATGTTGGTTAGAGCTGCCTTGCCCTATTAAAAAATAACTCATAAAATGTGAGTTTGCTATTCACAAGAAGCATTGCCTGATGTGAACCACGCCTCAAACAAAAGAGATCTCAGAAGACCTAAGATTAAGAATTGTTGACTTGCATAAAGCTTGAAAGGGTTAGAAAAGTATCTTTAAAAGCCTTGATGTTCATCAGTCCATGGTAGACAAATTGTCTATAAATGGAGAAAGTTCAGCACTGTTGCTACTTTCCCTATGAGTGGCCGTCCTGCAAAGATGACTGCAAAAGTACAGCGCAGAATGCTCAATGAGGTCAAGAAGAATCCTAGAGTGTCAGCTTAAGACTTACAGAAATCAATGGAACATGCTCACATCTCTGTTGACAAGTCTATGATACGTACAACACTAAACAAGAATGATGTTCATGGGAGGACACAATGGAAGAAGCCACTGCTGTCCAAAAAAACATTTCTGCACGTCTGAAGTTTGCAAAAGTGCACCTGGATGTTCCACAGTGCTACTGGCAAAATATTCTGTGGACAGATAACTACAGTTGAGTTGTTTGGAAGGAACACAGCACTATGTGTGGAGAAAAAAAGGCACAGCACGCCAACATCAAAGCCTCATCCCAACTGTAAAGTATGGTGGCGGGAGCATCATGGTTTGGGGCTGCCTCAGTGCCTGGACAGCTTGCTATCATTGACGGAAAAATTAATTCCCAAGTTTATCAAGACATTTTGCAGGAGAATGTTGGTGTATCTGTCTGACAATTGAAGTTGGGTGATGCAACAGGACAACGACCCAAAACAGTAGTAAATCAACAATAGAATGGCTTCAACAGAAGACAATACGCCTTCTGGAGTGGCCCAGTCAGAGTCCTGACCTCAACCCGATTTGATATGCTGTGGCATGACCTCAATAGAGCAGTTCACACCAGACATCCCAAGAATATTGGGATGTCTGAAACAATGTTGTAAAGAATAATAATGAAACAAAAAAAGAATAATAAAGAGGAATGGTCCAGAATTCCTCCGGACCGTTGTGCAGGTCTGATAGGCAACTACAGAAAATGTTTGGTTGAGGTTATTGCTGCCAAAGGAGGGTCAACCAGTTATTAAATCCAAAGGTTCACATACTTTTCCCACACTGCACTGTGAATGTTTACACGGTGTGCTCAATAAAGACATGAAAACGTGTAATTGTTTGTGTGTTATTAGTTTAAGCAGTCTGTGTTTGTCTGTTGTGACATAGATGAAGATCAGATCAAATTTTATGACCAATTGTATGCGTAAATCCAGGTATTTCCAAAGGGTTCAAATACCTTTTCTTGCCACTGTACGCTTGTAACTCAAATGTTCAGGTAAATCCCCCATTTTATATCGATCCATGGTTTACACAGAAGTCCAAGTCAATTCCATTTCAATTCAGGAAGAAAACTGAAATCCCAATTCCAATTATCCTCATTGAAAAGCAATGATGAGAATTAGAATGTTGGTTTACCTGTGGAATTAAAATTGAATTGGACCAAACCTTGTCAGGATTCAGGCCTAAAGATTACAATCAACTCACTGCTGCTCATTGTAACCTGACAGTAGACTACACATGAACTATCCTAGCCTGGTTAAAACAGACTAAACGCTGTGCTCACCTTACAGTCTGGACAATGGTGAGCACAGCATTATGTCTGGTGTAACCAGACTAGAACTTCCCTGTCTTCAGGTCTGTCTATTTTTGATAAATGTATATGACAATATTATAATAATATATCAGGAAGGGAATTTTGGTTTTGTCTGAAATGGAAATCATTTGTTTGGTACTACTTTTTTTTAACCAGTTTTATTTGTCCATTTAGGCAGAAATGGTTAGTTTTGCTTGTTCTGATTTTATGAATTATAAAAGATCTGAATTGCACTTAAATGTTGTCTTAATGAGTCAATATGAAAATAAAGGCTCTTATTTCTCATACAGTACTTATGATTTGGTTGTGTGGTTTATATTAGTCATTTGACAGACAATCTTATCCAGATCGACTTACAGTAGTGAGTGCATACATTTTCGCTTACTGATCAAGTAAGAAATGTATTGTTATCCAACAAAATTAGCTACATAAATATATAATTTGAATATGTAGGCTAAACCTGTTATTATGTTGCAGTTCCCCCTAGTAGGACTGCTGTGGGTGTTGTCTTGCCAGTTGCTTTACACACAACTGTAACATTAAGGTTAGATTGCTGCATAACATCACAGAGTAAGCTGGGTATTATTGAGCTTCTTCATTCCTCCATGGCTTGAGGTAGAAGCTGCCTGTAACTGGACTAGGATCAGTTTACCCTCCACCAATCCAATCGACACACAACTGACTTTAGATGACTGTCTAGGCAGTGCAACTGCAGCCTACTCCTTGGTTGTGAGTGAGAGATTGGTACAAACCAAACCACATAAAGTACTGCTACAATATGGAAGTATATTAGTATATCATACTGTATCCAGTAGTGAAATAGTGGGATTCCATATTTGCATGTATTTTTCTTGAAACCATCCAACACTTGTTGTCTGACGTCCGCACATTTGACTGGTAAATATATGTGTAGCCTATTACTGGCTAGAGAGCTGCTCTCTGCCTTTCTGAGTATTCACTGTCAATGGAATGATCTCTGCACCCTTGTTTTCCCCATCCTATATTAAACCTAGCCTCGTCCCAGATCTGCTGTCTTACCACCTTCCTATAGTAATTTTGTATTGGCAAGACAGCACAATCAGTTCTGGGACCAGGCTATATTAGACCTATTTAATGTAATCATTTTGGAACACAGAGGCATTTCCCTGTCCCATATAAAGCATAACATATTCCATTAGACCCATACGGCCTGTTTCCATCTCCTCTCATTGGTAATGGAACATCGGGAGCATTAGTAAAATGAACCCTGTAAGTATAGATATTTGGTTGAATATTGACGTTGGAAGTTCCCATTGGATCCTCAGTCGTAGTGTTCCCGCAGAATAGTCGGCTGACCTATACAGGTGTGCACTGCTCATGATTTGGAAACTAAATAATGTAATGGAGCCAACATAGCTGTAATGTTTTCATCAAACAGAAGAAGTATTAACTGTGATGGGGAAAAGGAAGTGGATTTGATAATATCTTATGATGTCTAAAACCTTTACTAATACCTTTCTGAAGCTTTTATACACAGAGTATACCAAACATTAGGAACACCGTCCTAATTGGATTTGCACCCTCCCTTTGCCCTCAGAACTGCCTCAATTCTTCGGGGCATGGACTCTACAAGGTTTCGAAAGCGTTCCACAGGGATGATGGCCTATGTTGACGCCAATGCTTCCCACAGTTGTGTCAAGTTGGCTGGATGTCCTTTGGGTGGTGGTAAGCTATTCTTGATACACACCGGAAACTGTTGAGCAGGAAAAACCCAGTAGAGTTGCAGTTCTTGACACAAACCAGTGCGCCCCGCACCTACTACCATACCCCGCTCAAAAGCACTTACATATTTGACCTTACCCATTAACCCTCTGAATGGCAAACATACACAATCCTAACTTACTTAGTCCTCTTTGTCCCAGGTAGGACATACAGTGTACATGTAACAGTGCCGTTGGAGTCTATCTTTGCACTATTCTGTGAAGGGAGTAGTACTGTACACAGCCTTGTACAAGATCTTCAGTTTCTTGGCAATTTCTCACATGTAATAGCCTTCATTTCTCAGAACAAGAATAGACTGACGAGTTTCAGAAGAAAGTGCTTTGTTTCTGGCCATTTTGTGCCTGTAATCGAACCCACAAACGCTGACGCTCCAGATACTCATCTACTCTAAAGAAGGCCAGTTGGATTGCTTCTTTAAATCAGCACAACAGTTTTCAGCTGTGCTAACATAATTGCAAAAGGGTTTTCTAATGATCAATTAGCCTTTTAAAATGAAAAACTTGGATTAGCTAACACAACGTGCCACTGGAACACAGGAGTGATGGTTGCTGACAATGGGCCTCTGTACGCCTATGTAGATATTCCATAAAAAATCAGCCGTTTCCAGCTGCAATAGTCATTTACAACATTAACAATGTCTACACTGTCTTTTTGATCAATTTGATGTTATTTTAAAAATGGACAAAAACCAAGGACATTTCTTAAGTGACCCCAAACTTTTGAACGGTAGTGTATACAGTATCAGTCAAAAGTTAGGAAACACCTACTAATTGAAGGATTTTACTTTATTTTTACTATTTTCTACATTGTAGAATAATAGTGAAGACAACACTATGAAATAACACATATGGAATCATGTAGTAACCAAAAATAAGTTAACTGCACCTCAGATTGCAGCCCAAATAAATGCTTCACAGATTTCAAGTAACAGACACATCTCAACATCAACTGTTCAGAGGAGACTCCGTGAATCAGGCCTTCATGGTTGAATTGCTGCAAGAAACCACTACTAAAGGACAACAATAAGAATAAGAGACTTGCTTGGGCCAAAAAACACGAGCAGTGGACATTAGATCGGTGTGAGTCTGCCCTTTGGTCTGATAAGTCCAAATGTGAGGTTTTTAGTTCCAACCGCCATGTCTTTGTGAGACGCAGAGTATGTGAACGGATGCTCTCCGCATGTGTTATTCCCACCGTGAAGCATGGAGGAGGTGTGATGGGGTGGGGGTGCTTTTCTGGTGACACTCATTGATTTATTTAGAATTCAAGGCACACTTAGCCAGCATGGCTACCACAGCATTCTGTAGCGATACGCCACCCCATCTGGTTTGAGCTTTTTGGGACTATCATTTGTTTTTCAACAGGATAATGACCCAAAACACACCTCCAGGCTGTGTAAGGGCTATTTGGCAAAGAAGGAGAGTGATTGGAGTGCTGCATCAGATGACCTGGCCTCCACAATCACCCAACCTCAATCCAATTGAGATGGTTTGGGATGTGTTGGACTGCAGAGTGAAGGAAAAGCAGCCAACACATGCTCAGCATATGTGGAAACTCCTTCAAAACTGTTGGAAAAGTATTCCTCATAAAGCTGGTTGAGAGAATGCCAAGAGTGTGCAAAGCTGTCATCAAGGCAAAGGGTGGCTACTTATTTTATACTTTCATTTGTTTAACACCTTTTTGGTTACTACATGATTCCATATGTGTTATTTCATTGTTTTGATGTCTTCACTATTATTCTACAATGTATGAAATAGTAAAGATAATGCAAAACCCTTGAATGAGTAGATATGTCCCAACTTTTGACTGGTACTGTACATTTGTGAAAAATCTTACACTAATATATCTTGATTAGATAAGTATTCAATAAAATGGGTCAATACATGTTAGAATCACCTTTGGCAGTGATTACAGCTGTGACTCTTTCTGGGTAAGTCTGCAAACCTTGACTGTACAATATTTGGACATTAATTTCTAAAATCTTCAAGCTCTGTCAAGTCTGTTGTTGATCATTGTTAGACAGCCATTTTCAAGTCTTGCCATTTGATTTTCAAGACTATTTAAGTCAAAACTGTAACTAGGTCACTCGGGAACATTCAATGTCGTCTTGGTAAGCAACTCCAGTGTATATTTGGTTTTGTGTTTTAGGTTATTGTCCTGCTGAAAGGTGAATTTGTCTCCCGGCAGAGTGACCCAACTTATGTGAGTTGTTTAGCAAATTTTTACTCCTGAACTTATTTAGGCTTGCAAGAACAAAGGGTATGAATACTTATTGGCTCAAGACATTTCAGCTTTTCATTTTCAATTCATTTGTAAACATTTTGAAAAACAACATAATTCCACTTGGAGTATTGTGTGTTGGCCAGTGACCCAAAAATCGAATCCATTTGGCTGTAACACAACAAAATGTGGAATACGTCCTGAATGCACTGTATATTGTCATAAACATTGAAAGAGTGAAAGACAGATCTGGCCGTTCCTTTAATGCACGATAAGAGGGTGGGGTCAAACACTCACTCTTACAGTACACCAGCCAGTGTGAAACATTATCGAATGCCTCTGCATCCTCTAGCTGTTTTACAGCATTTGCATTACATGTGTGGTGTCAGTATATAAGGGGGTGTTTATGAGAGAGTGAGCTAGAGATAGAGGGAGGGAGGAGCGAGAGAGAGGGACAGAGAGTAGGAGATCTAGAAAGTGTGAAGGTCTACATAGATTCATTAGCAAAAAGGGGAAATCTAATTTTGTCCAGACTGAGTCAACAACCGACACACTTGTAGGAGGCTATCATATCTGCCTGCAGACAACCAGTGGATATCAGTTCTCCTGTCCATCGTGTGTGTGTGTACCACCATGCCATCCTACACAGTGACGGTGGCTACAGGAAGCCAGTGGTTTGCAGGGACTGATGACTACATCTATATCACCCTGGTGGGAACAGAGGGATGCAGTGAGAGGACTTTACTGGACAAGCCACTCTACAACGACTTCGAGAGAGGGGCGGTGAGTTGAGTTACAGGTGGCAAGAGTCAGTTTGAAAGTTTCACAGTGTGTGCATCACTTCAAATACACTCAGGGGTGACCTTGTTAATGATAAAGAGAAAATATTTCCAATAACTGTCCGATTTTAAACTCTGGCTGCATCCTGATTCTTCACCCTTCTCCCATTGTTCACGTGCATACTTCTCCTCACTTCTCAGTCAATGCTTACTAAAAAGCACACTTCCTTTAGTATCTGTCCTGAAGCCTCAACTCAAATTATGCATACTATTTGGACTGATTACTAGTTTGTGAAAATGACATACTTGTTAGACCACAAGATTTCTCCCTCTGGAAGCCCTCACAATACCTCGGTCTGGGTGAATGAACTTACATTACTTTGTAGTGTAACAATAACATTTGACATGCCTTTTGGACATATTCATATTTATTACATCGACATTGTATTATTCATTTTTTATTATTTTAACGTAATTAAGGACTGACATTTGAAAGACAATGTTGTGCAATGTTTTAAATGCATACTGCTAATAACTGCACAAAGTTCCTTTAAGAAATGTACAAATAAATAATTTGTTTTATTTGACTGTTCCCTGGTGAAAGATCTGCCACAGAATGTATTACGATATCAACCCCAGCCACTCTATTCTATTCAATAAATAGTGCTTTAAACTGTGCTGCAATATGAGGTAATGGGAGTAATCCATAGCATAATGAGGAAATAAATGGTCTTTGTGCTCAATACTACTATCACTTTACATTGTCTTGTAGAAACTTGCCTTATCCACTACCTAGTACAGTGACAGATGAAGAGGCGAAACTCCAGTGCAGAGTGCGCCCTATAGGTGCCATCACCATTTCTGTGTATGAGTGTATTTCTCTGTGCTTTTACTCTAATGAAGCAAAATAATAACATAAGGCCTATTGCCAAACCTCTATTAGAGCCAATTACTGATTAGTGACCTGCTCATGGCCTTATGGCCCATGAACACCACATGGGAAGATCAATACAAAAGCTTTCCAATCTAATAAACTGTCAATTCATTCTGGCATTAACTTCACCAGTGTCTGAATCCTGTACACTACATCCAGTTGTACGCTTTACTTCACGATGTAAGTGGCTGTATATTGCACCAACCGTCAATGACTCATGAGCTGCTAGTAACCGCATGCTGTCTCTTTCTTGCTGTTTTGGGCAGTTGTGTCAGGACCGCAGAAAAAGTATCTGGCGCAAAAAGGAACAGCTAATGGGCAGCCAAACAAACACATTGATAAAGTGCATTTTTTATTAATGACTTAATGTAACAATTACAACTTGGTAACGACCATTGTCCGTCCTCAGGTTAGGCTTAATCTGGGTCCGGAAAACTGTCCCATTTTGTCCACTCTGCTCAAATCTTTCTAAACCTGGTTGTCTGTTCTCAGGTGGACTCGTATGATGTGACGGTGGGGGAGAACCTGGGAGAGATGGAGCTGGTGAAGATAGAGAAGAAGAAGTACTGGGTTCATGATGACTGGTACTGTAAGTACATCACAGTGAAGACTCCCTCTGGAGACTACGTAGAGTTCCCCTGCTTCCACTGGCTGGTGGACGACAAGGAGGTGGTCCTCAGGGACGGCAAAGGTACCTGTCTGTCGGGTCTGTGTCTGCCGGTTGGTCGTGTCTGTCAGTCATGTCTGTCGGTCGCTCATGTCTGTCAAAATCTGTCCCCAGTCTTTAGCTTAAGGAACATAGAAGTGAATCTAAAATCATCCTCATTATCGTTGTTCACCCTTTTCTTTAAGCACTGCTGCCAAAGGATGACAAGACCAGACTGGTGAAGCAACACCGACACAAAGAGCTGGAGAGCAGACGGAAAACCTACAGGCAAGAGCTGGATTTATTGTGTATCACACATCTACCTCACAATGACGTATTGATGTTGTACCAAGATGCATTCAACAAATAAATGTATTCAATGTATTGAACTAGTAAATGTTTTTCTAGTATTTATTCAATGCACTGTAACTACATATAGTGTAGCCTACCAACATTAAAAGACCTGTACACAGTGTTACGTAGTGGTGCTTAACCTGATTCTATGATGTCCTCCTGTGTGTAGATGGAGGGAGTGGCAGCCTGGAATTCCTATGAGTATAGATGCCAACACTCACAAGGAGCTTCCCAGAGACATCCAGTTTGATAGCGAGAAAGGAGTGGACTTCATACTCAACTACAGTAAGGCGTAAGTACTGCATTCACACTACACTCTGTAACCTAGTGTAGACTTCCTTTATTTGTTATATGCATTGCAGACTCTGCCAAGAGTTCTGGGGTTTTATGGCAGAGTAGTGTCATTGTCCTGTCACAACACTCAGCTGCAACTATTTCCCCTTATTTGCAACATTGTCCATACAGTCTTATGCTCTGTTCCATGTTTACACTCACAGGCCTACTGTTAAACCTACAGTAGGCCTCTTTCTAATGTGGAGATTTCCATGAAGAAAGCACATACTTGGCATGGTAGGGGATTTTCCGTTCATTGGGTTCAGCATTTGTTTATTACAGTGATGGTATTTTCTAAATGTCAGGACTTCCTGGTTTGAATAAAAGCTAAGTGGGAAACAGATAGAAGCTGTTAGTTCAGTAGGTGGGTGGTTGGTGAGTAGTATGTGGAACTACTAGTATTTAAAAATATATATTAAATATTGAACCTTTATTTAACTAGGCAAGCCAGTTAAGAACATATTCTTACTTTACAATGATGGCCTACCCCAGCCAAACCCTCCCCTAACAACACTGGGCCAATTGGACAACAATGGGCCAATTGTGTGACGCATCTAGCACTGAGATGCAGTGCCTTAGACCGCTGCGCCACTCGGGAGTATGTGGATGTGACTAAAAGGAAGCCTGTTTTAATACTCTGTATGAAATCATGTTGACTAGGGACATTTGCATGTATCCTACACACCAACAGGCTAAACACAGACATATTGTTTCAATGAGACTAGCTGTGTGCTCTGACAAATACTTTGCATCAAACCTATCAGCATACTAGTATGCTTTTTTTCTTCTTCTTTTGATTGCTTAGGAGGGATAACAACCTTCCAGACAGGTTGTGTGTCTTTGCTCTGTAGTAGTTCAGTTATGGGATAGTAGCCCTCATTATCAAAAACAACCATCTATAATAGACTTGCCATGTATTGATGAGGAACTAGAGGAAGTGGCCGGGGTTAGCAAGACACATACTTTATTAATAGAAGTGTTATGGCTGTCTGTGGTTCTCCTGCTTACTTGTGGCTTGTTTGTGCAGATGAATTTGCATTGATAACAGCTCATCTGCAGAGAGCACAGGGTATAAACTATTATGCCGGACATTATGCTATTCAGGCATTGCTTGCTTGACATAGCATTACCAGACTGGTAATGGATAGGATTAGATTTAAAGCATAATAACTTACATTGACAGTATCAATGTACTGTATCAATGACTAGCAGACTTTACTCACCAGCAAGTTAGCAGCAACATCTTTAGCATCCCAAGTGTTGAGCACTGGCAAAGTACTGCACACGCGTGTGCGAATCATAGACAGGAAGGGAAGCAGAAACTATTTTTCTTAAATTCATCCCTGGAAAGTGGCAACCAATGCTGCTAACGATTGAAAATAACGTGGATAAGTGTGTAATTCATGTGTAGTAAACATCAACTCCCTGTTGTCAGTGACTGACATTTTCTGAATCCATTAGTTTTTGTTTGGTTATCACAGTGAAAATGGAAGAAAATAACTCTGGACATAAATCTTAGCCTCGTTCGACCATCCTTATCTCACAAAACCACTTTCTGTTTTTCTATGGTATTGCAGCGGTCAGGATGGTGGCTCAGGCTACTTAAATGTTTCCCTGCAGTTTGAAGATGTTGTTCTCTCCTCCCCAGGATAGAGAACCTCTGTGTGAACCAGTTCATGCACATGTTCCAGTCCTCCTGGAATGACTTTGCTGACTTTGAGCGGATCTTCGTCAGGATCAAAAACACCATCTCAGGTGTGTGGTCTCAGTTTTCTCCATAGAATGTGGTATATGACTCCTCTCTCCTCTCTGAGCAGCTGCTGCTTTAGCAGTAGCTAATGCGGATCCTAGTCATAAAAAGCATCCTCTCCTCTCCGTATTCCTATCCTAGAGTATGTGATGCAGCACTGGAAAGAGGACTTTATGTTTGGCTACCAGTACCTGAACGGCTGTAACCCAGTGATGATCCAGAAGTGCACCAAGCTGCCAGAGAAGTTCCCCGTTACACATGACATGGTGGCAGATTGTCTGGAGAGAGAGATGACTCTGGAGGAGGAGATTGAGGTAGAGACTGAGACACACATATGTCAACGATGTCACTCTTGCTGCGGGTGATGCCCTGATCCACCTCTACGCAGACGACACCATTCTGTATACATCTGGCCCTTCCTTGGACACTGTGTTAACTAACCTCCAAATGAGCTTCAATGCCATACAACACTCCTTCCGTGGTCTCCAACTGCTCTTAAATGCTAGTAAAACCAAATGCATGCTTTTCAACCGTTCGCCCGACGAGCATCACTACTCTGGACGGTTCTGACTTAGAATATGTGGACAACTACAAATAACTAGGTATCTGGCTAGACTGTAAACTCTCCTTCCAGACTCATATTAAGCATCTCCAATCCAAAATTAAATCTAGAATCGGCTTCCTATTTCGCAACAAAGCCTCCTTCACTCACGCCGCCAAACATACCCTCGTAAAACTGACTATCCTACCGATCCTAGACTTCGGCGATGTCATTTACAAAATAGCTTCCAATACTCTACTCAGCAAACTGGATGCAGTCTATCACAGTGCCATCCGTTTTGTTACCAAATCCCCTAGCGGCAGGGTAGCCTAGTGGTTAGAGTGGTGGACTTGTAACCGGATTGCAAGTTGAGGTGTTGCAAAGATGTTGCTGCTAACATCTTTGCAAGTTCAAATCCCCAAGCTGACAAGGTGCAAATCTGTCGTTCTGCCCCTGAACAGGCAGAACCCACTGTTCCTAGGCCGTCATTGAAAGTAAGAATTTGTTCTGAACTGACTTGCCTAGTCAAATAAAGGTAGAATAAAAATAAAAAAAGTCGGTTAGAGCATACAGGTCGCAGTGGTGGGTGTTATTTTTTATATTTATTTTTATATTTTTTATTCTAAGTCGATAAGCTCCGCCTTATCTCAGCTCACTGGTCACGATAACAAAACCCATCCATAGCACGCGCTCTAGCAGGTATATTTCACTGGCTATCCCCAAAGACAACACGTAATTTGGCCGCCTTTCTTTCCAGTACTCTGCTGCCAATGACTGGAACGAATTGCCAAAGTCACTGAAGCTGGTGACTTATATTTCCCTCACCAACTTTAAACTTCTGAGCATCTAACCGATCATTGCAGCTGTATATAGCCCACCTGTAAATAGCCCACCCAATCTACCTACCTCATCCCCATATTGTTTTTATTTACTTTTCTGCTCTTTTGCACACCAGTATTTCTACTTGCACATCATCTACACATCTATCACTCCAGTGATAATTTGCTCAATTGTAATTACTTGCTACTATGGCCTATTTATTGCCTTACCTCCTTACTCCATTTGCACAAACTGTATATAGATTTTCTTTTTTTTCTATTGTGTTATTGACTTTATGCTCACTTATTCCATGTGTAACTCTGTGTTGTTGTTTGTGTCGCACTGCTTTGCTTTATCTTGGCCAGGTCGCAGTTGTAAAGGAGAACTTGTTCTCAACTGGCCTACCTGGTTAAATAAAGGTGAAATAAAAAATAGATACAAAACCTTGTATTACGTGTTGTTTGCAGGCTGGTAACATCTACATAGCAGACTACGAGTTGATGGAAGACATCAGTCCCAACAGTACAGACCCCTGTACTCTACAGTACCTGGCTGCTCCTATCTGTCTGCTGTACAACAACAGCCAGAGCAAGATCCTGCCTCTGGCCATACAGGTAGGCTATTCTGCATGGTTTGAAAAAGAGCATGGAGCAGTGTTTCTTCACCATCTAACAAAACATACCCCTCCTCCTCTCTCTCTCCCAGCTGGGTCAGACTCCAGGGAAGGACAACCCTATCTTCCTGCCCAGTGATGGTCAGTATGACTGGATGCTAGCTAAGATCTGGGTCCGCTCCTCTGACTTCCACATCCACCAGACAGTCACACACCTGCTGAGGACTCACCTGGTCTCTGAGGTGTTTGGAGTGGCCATGTTCAGACAGCTGTCTGCTGTACACCCTGCTTATAAGGTACACCAAGTACACTTCAGTCTGTGCCTGTGTTTTGTGGCTGATTAGTTGGTTCATGGATTGTTTAGATGGTTGGTTGATTGGTTTGTTTGTTTATTTATTTATTGCTGGTCTGTCCTCTAGTTGCTCCTTCCTCACATTCGTTTCACCATCGCCATCAACACCAAGGCCAGAGAGCAGCTCATCTGTGAGTTTGGCATCTTCGATAAGGTGAGTGTGTGAGAGAGGGACATTGAGACATATTCAGAAGTGCGTCTACACATGGTACTAAAATCGGTATCTTATCTGTCTTCATTGTGACTAGATTTCCTGGTCCCTCCCTGTATGTAAATTACACAGAAAATAAATATACACTCTGCAATTTCAAAGATTCTACAGTTCATATAAGGAAATCAGTCAATTGAAATAAAATATTAGGCCCTAATCTATGGATTTCACATGACTGGGAATTGGTCACAGATACCTTAAAAAAATAAATAGGGGCGTGGATCAGAAACAAGTCAGTATCTGGTGTGTTCACCATTTACTCAAGCTGCGTGACACAACTCCTTTGCATAGATTTGATCAGGCTGTTGATTGTGGCCTGTGGAACGCTGTCCCACTCCTTTTCAATGGCTGTACGAAGTTGCTGGATATTGGCAGGAACTGGAACACGCTATCGTACACGTCAATCCAGATCATCCCAACCATCCTCAATGGGTGACATGTCTAATGAAAATGTAGGCCATTAAAGAACTGGTACATTTTGAGCTTCCAGGAATTGTGTACAGATCCTTGCGACATGGGGCCAAGCATTACCATGCTGAAACATGAGGCGATGGCGGCGGATGAATGGCCCGACAATGGGCCTCAGGATCTCGTCACGGTATCTCTGTGCATTCAATTTGACATTGATGAAATGCAATTGTGTTCATTGTGTGTAGCTTATGCCTTTCTATACCATAACACCACCATGGGGCACAATGTTCACAACGTTGACATCAGCAAAACGCTGGCTCACGCGACCCCATACACGCTGTCTGCATACTGCCGGTACAGTTGAAACCATTATTCATCCATGAAGGGCACACTTCTCCAGCGTGCCAGTGGCCATCGAAGGTGAGCATTTTCCCACTGAAGTCGGTTACAACACCGAACTGCAGTCAGGTCAAGACCCTGGTGAGGACAACGAGTACGCAGATGAGCTTCCCTGAAACGGTATCTTAAAGTTTGTGCAGAAATTCTTTGGTTGTGCAAGCCCACAGTCTCATCAGCTGTCCGGGTGGCTGGTGTCAGACGAACCCGCAGGAGAAGAAGCCAGATGTGGATTCCTAGGCTGGTGTGGTGTATGTGGTTGTGAGGCCGGTTGGACGTACTGCCAAATTCTCTAAAACGACGTTGGAGGTGACTTATTGTAGAGAAATTAACATTTTATTCTCTGGAAAAAGCTCTGGTGGACATTCCTGCAGTCAGCATGCAAAGTTCCCTATGGGACTCCCGATCTCATACGGTTGTGATACAGCCCGGGATCGAACCCCGGTCTGTAGTGACGCAGTGCCTTTGATCGCTGCGCCACTTGGGAGGCTCATATTATTGGAAACATTTCAAGTTTACCAGTAAATTACCTGAATTTTTGTAACTTTCAAAGATTTTATGTAATTTATCACAAGACATCCAGTGGCCCTTTTGGGTACTTCAGTTTATCACAGGTACCTAATTATCTCTGACCCTCTGGCCTTATCGCATGTAAAATATAAAACAAATAAAGCTGTAAAACCTTATCCTAAATATAAACCATAGACATGGTAAGATAAATAAGTGTGTAAAAAATGTAATATATAAAAGATATTTCATGTTGAAACCCTATTAAATACCAATGTTATTCATGAGTTTATATCTTGGTTGTAAATGTTTTTGCACTGAACTGGTGGCAGTTGTGGAAAAAGTAAATAGTTGGAAGAGTTGCAGTTGAATATAATGGCGTTGTTGATTAGATGCTTTTTTCCATTAATTAGGCTATTTTCTCTTGAACTATATGGTCTATTCACAAGAAACTCATGGACAAATTGGACACACAAAATAAATACTATATATGAATACATTTGTTTTTTGTAATTCAAGTATAAATGACCATAAATGACCTGTTAATTACAAAAATTACACAAGCTTTTGCAACCCTAGTCTATACTATGAGCACCGATTGATAACGTGCAGTAATAGTTCCTGTGTTTTAGAGGTTTGCTGTCCAGATCTGTCTACACTTGTAAGATCTCCAGACACAATTTGTGCCTGATTACTTCCGGAGGTGGTCAGGATGATCTGATCACAATCAGATCAGAATATGTCCTTTAATCATCTAAACCTGTCTAAAAATGTGGGCCCAATCAGAATGTGGACACGATCAGGACAAAGGATGCATGTTAGCACCAGGTAAAAATGGGCCTAGAGACGGAGACATAGAGAGCTAATGTGTACTGTCTCTCCCCAGGCCAATGGTACAGGAGGTGGAGGTCATGTGGAGATGATCCAGAAGGCTATGAGGTCACTGACCTTCAGGTCTCTGTGTTTCCCTGACGCCATTAAGGCCCGCGGGGTGGACAGCCCTGAGGACCTACCCTACTACTACTACAGAGACGACGGGAACAGGGTCTGGGATGTCACCAAGAGGTCAGAGATCATGGGGGAGTGGGGGGTCTGTGTGTGTGTCCTTCTTGACACTTTTATAGGAGGAGGAGAACCAGGTCAATCACCAGGAAAAGATGCCATGAGATGGCTAACACTAACCCTAGCTTCATGTTCACACCCCGGCTCAACCCTAACCCTATAGCCATAACCCTAAAGCCCTAGCCATTACCCTAACCATAACTTCATGTCCACACCCCGGCTCAACCCTAACCCTATAGCCATAACCCTAAAGCTCTAGCCATTACCCTAACCATAACTTCATGTCCACACCCCGGCTCAACCCTAACCCTATAGCCATAACCCTAAAGCTCTAGCCATTACCCTAACCATAGCTTCATGTCCACACCCCGGCTCAACCCTGACCCTATAGCCATAACCGTAACCCAAAAGCTCTAGCCATTACCCTCACCCTAAATTTGATTTTCCGTTTCGCTAGTTTTGTGTGGGACGTGGTGTGTATCTACTACGACAGTGATGACACAGTACAGAAGGATGAGGAGATCCAGGCGTTTGTTAAAGATGTTAGCAGCTTTGGGATGCAGGACCTTGACTGCTGTGGTGGGTACAAAACACATTATAACCAACAAACACTACAATGGCCTAGCCTGCTTTAAAATGCTGTTTTAGATTTATCTGCAATACAAATACACACTTCTTATTTCTCTGGACTGTGTTGAAAGACATAACTGACCATGGAGCAACATTATCAATATTTAGCTATGCAGAAATGTACTTCACTTTTAAGTTGGTCAAAAGCCTCTGTGCTTGTCTGTTGCTGTGGTAACAGTGGTGTGCGAGTGAGGAACTCAGTCTGGTCTGATCAGGCTAGAAGGGGCCACAACTCCACTCTTCGAGGGCCACTCTGCTTGTTTACATCTGACAGAACCACTGAGTAACCAGGTGTATATACACCTCTGCCCAGTCAACATGAATTGCCAGGGAACGCAAAAACCAGCAGGAGATGCAGCCTTCATAGAGCAATACTGTAGTTTGTGATTGCATGACAATGTGTGTCTAGGGACTGACCTTAGTGACTCACTGATGAAACAAGTGTCAAAAAAACATGTTGCGCAAAAAAAAAACTTTCTGCAGGGTTTCCCAAGGCCCTGAAGACACGCGAGGAGCTCACAGAGTATCTGACTGTCATCATCTTCACTGCCTCTGCACACCACGCTGCTGTCAACTTCGGACAGGTACGGCTCAGGGCTCCATATGATCAGATCCGTTTTAGCAAACATCCGCTTAGCAGTTGTTTAGGCGGTGTCTGAGGTGGAACTGCGTCAGAGCTGTCAACTCTAAGTGGTTTAGGCATAATGAAACGGACATTGCCTTTGGCTGCACTGAGTCAGATTAACAGAAATCCCATCTAGCCTCGTTTCCAAGTTCGAACAATGGAATGTGAGATTTAATCTACACTTCAATTAGGATAATTGAAATCCTCATTATTTGTTCCATGATTTTTCAATTTGAGCATAAATATGTCTATATAGCCTACACTTTCTCATTCTGAACTTTTAATGCAAGTGGGGCGGATGTGGTTTCGTTAGCAACTGTTCACCGAATTTGACAGCTCCAATGTAGTTCCACCGCAAACACACGCTATTGTTGGTGTCTGCAACACGTGCACCGCGTGGGATATATATAGTCAGGTAACCTTGGGACAGTTGGTCAACATTACTGTAGATGAGCTTGATCAGTGCTTGCAGACAAGAGCCTGTACATTGTCAAGAGCACCACCTAGCTTCCCTTAGATGTTAATGTCTGCCTACTCTGTGTATTTCAGTATGACTGGTGCTCGTGGATCCCCAACTCACCCCCCACCATGCGGAAACCCCCTCCCAGGCAGAAGGGGGTGGTAGATGTGAAGTTCATCATCCAGAGTCTCCCTGACCGCGGCCGGTCCTGCTGGCACTTAGGGGCCGTCTGGGCCCTCAGTCAGTTCCAGGAGAATGAGGTACACACACCACATGCCCACGTACAGATACACACATGGTGTTTGTCTGTTTGTTCTTAATAATAAAGTTTTCCCTCCAATTCCTGTGTCCTCTCTCTGTCAGCTCTTCCTGGGGATGTACCCAGATGAGCACTTCATAGAGAAGCCAGTGAAGGAGGCCATGGAGTTGTTCAGGAAGAGACTGGCAGAGGTCAGCAGTGTCATCAAAATCCGCAACGAAGGCAAGAAACTACCCTACTACTACTTCTCTCCCGACCGCATCCCTAACAGTGTTGCTGTCTGAGAAAGGAATGAAGGGGAGAGAGCAAGGAAGGGAACAAGGAGGGATAGCTATATAGTCTGATATACACTGAGTGTACAAAACATTAGGAACACCTGCACCTCCTTTCCATGACAAGACAGGTGAATGCTACGATCCCTTATTGATGTCACTTGTTAAATCCACTTCAGTCAGTGCAGATGAAGGGGAAGAGATGGTTTAAAGAATGATTTTTATGCCTTGAGACAATTGAGCCATTCAGAGGGTAAATGGGCAAGACAAAATATTTAAGTGCCTTTGAACAGTATGTGGTAGTAGGTGCCAGGCACACCGGTTTGCGTCAAGAACTGCAATGCTGCTGAGGTTTTTTACACTCAGCAGTTTCCTGTGTGTATCAAGAATAATCCACCACCCAAAGGACATCCAGCCAACTTGACACTGTGGGAAGCATTGGAGTCAACATGGCCCAGCATCCCTGTGGAAAGCTTTCGACTTGTAGAATCCCAACCTGGTCTCAGAGCATTTCATATTATTCTGTATGTAAACTCAACACTCCATTTAGAATGATACGTTTGGTATGGTTACATTAGAAAGATGGTTACTGAAGTATTTCTTTATTTAACTTGGCAAGTCAGTTAAGAAAAAAATCTTATTTAGTCAAAAATGAAAGTAGGGTGGATGGGTGGGCATGGAACACAAACATCTAGCAACCCAAAGGTTGCTGGTTTGAATCTCACAACTTTAGCATTTTAGCAACTTTGCAACTACTTAGCATGTTAGCTAACCCTTCCCCTAACCTTAACCCTTTTAGATACCCTTCCCCTAACTCCTAAACTTAACCCCTAGCCTAGCTAAAATTCAGAACATATACATTTTCCAAATATGAAACATATTGTGCGTTTTTTTCAATTTGGAACATTGTACTTTTTGCAAATTCATAACATATCATACAAAATGGGACATCTACAAATTAATACATACCATACGAAATGGGGTGTCTTGGATTTACATACAGAATAATACAAAATGCTCTGAGACAAGATTGAGAGCCCATGCCCCGATGAATTGAGGCTGTTCTGAGGGCAAAAGGGGGTGCAACTAAATATTAGGAAGGTGTTCCCAATGTTTTGTATACTCAATGTATTGTGAACATTTATGGTGTTGTGTCTTACATCATGTGCTGCAAGTATCGTTTGCTATAATAAGCACATACCCACTGATGCCATTCAACTTTTTGCAAGCTATTTCTACAGATAGTCCCACATTTAAATCATGTGGATGTATCTATTAAACTTCATTGGTGTCTATTTCAAATAAAAATACTCAAAATTGTATTTTCTATTTCTCCCTATAGCAGTGTAAAACTGTTGGTGACAATGAAAATATAAGCATATCCAGTAGCTAAAACTAAGACATTTAGTTTAGGTTTTCATTTTTATTTGGTTGGTTTTTCATTCTACATACTTTGTTCAAACATTTGGGAATTAAACAAATGAAAACACATCAATATTTATTTTCCAAAACAAGTACTTTAAAAAAGATATATTTACAGTTATAATTCATAAGTAAACTCAGACAGACGTGTGGAATGATATCTGAAGGAGGGAAACAGTCTTGTATGTTCAAGTCCGTAGTAAAGCACTGTAGTTTTATGCAAGTAACACTTTCTCAGCACAACAAGAGTTATTATGGGATGGGATGGCTGCTTATGTCATGTTCTGCAGAAGAGCTGTGTTTTCTTTTACATTTGAAATGACTTTGAAAGAACACACAGACCTCAGACAGGGTCATCCCCAAAATAAAATGTCATGTTATACAATATGGCTTAGGGTTGCTTAATGTTGCTGACTTTCCCACAATTCTCAGGTTTTCAAGAAATCTGGGAATCTTTCATCTGTGACAAAACCTGGGAATCTGGGTAAAGTTGCTGGAATTTTGAGACTGTAGACATTAAAGTTATTATAGGGCTTAGCAATAAACACTGTTCATGTAGCTAAGCAAAGCCTTGTCCACAAGTCTTAAGGTAAAAAATGCAAAGAAGCATGAAGGGACAACATCAACAAGTTTCTTCTCTCAAAATCACAATTATAGGAGCCAGTTATACATAATCAAAAATCAATCATGTACATTCAAATATTTCTCTGAATACAATAAAAGCAATGATCATTTGGATCCATTGTATTCATTGGGTACAGTGGTGATAAAAGCTGGCTGAATATCTTCTAGGGGTAGAACTATAGATCACAGCTGAAGTGTAAGTTACCTTTAAAAGTCAAGTGCAGTGCAGTTTGAATGCTGGCCTCACTGTATTAAGTCTAGCCCTCTCAAAGACTCTTGCCTCTGACAATAACTAGGACAGTGTGAGAAAGTCACGTACAGAAGAAGTAGAATTGTTTTCCAGGGAGAAAGCTCAAATAGCTCATGTCTGGAATTGGATACTGATAGTGTTAGTTGCATAAAATCACAATTTGAAAGGGTATCTTTTGACACAAATATAAATACAACACAAACAATTTAAGCAATATTGTATCCAGAGAGTGAACCTCTGGATGAGAAACAGCGACAGTACTAGAGAACTGACCAGGTCAACTAAGGTAATTGCACTTTTTCTGTCTAATCGTACAGACCATCTTGGGGACTGTGTGAGGGGATCCTAAAATGTACACCGTACATTGAAACCGTGTCCACAGATATAATACCAAAATAATATGTATTAATACATATCTGTGCTGGTCCTGAGAAGCATTAGGCCCTTATCAAACATGCTTCTCAAATACTACACTACCCACAACTCCAAACCTGACTTTTACAATTGGAGAATACAATGGAGCTTTACATTTCAGGAAATGCAGATGTTGAAAGAACAATTGTTTGACGCCATTGTACAGTAGAAGTGTCATGAACACCGTATTGGCTGGACCTCTTGTTATGTATATTTACACTGGTATCAAAAACAAAGTTGTTAAAAATGAGTGTTTGCTGGAATGGCTGTATAGGGCCTGAGAGGACCCTGGCAATGTGGTTCTCTCACAGATACAAAAGCACTTACACAACAGACTGTAAGCCCAAAACCGTGCTGCCTTGAGAAGGCCACAACTCCTGTTTAGACTGCACTTCCCTACTCCCAACCCTCGATGGCAACCCAATCAGGTCCTTACCCCCACACATTTTTTGCTGACAGTTCCAATAGTTCATGTTCTGTCATGCTCTGCACTTTTACAGTATTGTAATTAACTAAAGAAATCATGTTCTTGCATTTTTTCGCAGTTTGAATTTTACATTAGACTCTTACCAAGTTACATTTAACCAGTGGTGGAAAAAATACTCAATTATCATACTTGAGTGAAAGTAAAGATACCTTTTAATAGAAAATAACTCAAGTAAAAGTCAATGACCCAGTAAAATACAACTTGAGTAAAAGTCTAAAAGTATCTGGTTTTAAATGTACTTCAGTACAATGGCGGATAAAGTACTCCTTTCTCATACTTGAGTAAAAGTAAATGATTTAAATTAAATATATTATATTAAGCAAATTAGACGGCACAATTTTTTTAACTTAAAAAATGAAATAAATTACAGACAGACAGGAACACACTCCAACACACTCTTTTTGTTTAGTGAGGCCGCCAGATCAGAGGCAGTAGGGATGACAACCATATTGCGGCCCTGCCTGTGCATTTGAAATGCAACGAGTACTTTCGGTTGTCAGGAAAAATGTATGGGAGTAACATATACATATTGTCTTTAGGAATGTAGTGGAGTAAACATTGTCACAAATAAAAAGTAAACTACAGATACCCCCAAAACATACTTAAGTAGTACTTTAAAGTAATTTTGCTTAAGTACTTTACACTACTGCATATGACTAACAACACAAGGCATTTGGCTCAGGGAAACAGTGTCTTTATTGTCAACATATGGCAACTCTGCTTTACTGGAGAGAAGCCATCAGATGTTACTTTAGAAACATTATCTGGACTGAAACTGATCAATTTACAAATGCATCTAATCAAACCCTCATAATGCCAGATGTGAGAAAGAACGATACATTAAGTTACATTGAATAATAATTAGTGAAACAGTAGGTGGGTTATGGACTGATCGTTGTAACACAATACATCTGAGTTATCGTGGTTGGAAACTGGAGGCTGTCGGACTGTGCAGAGACTTTAGCTCGACTGAAAAATGTATGTTATGTCGCGGGTCTCTGTATCAGGTGATTGTCCGTTGCTCACCTGAGTCTCACTGACTGACTGTATGTATAAAACTAAACCAAAAAGACATGCTACAGTATAACCCACCCACGATCATCACCATAGTAAAAATAGGCTCAGTATTGTCTCATAGGGCCTCTCATAATAATGATAATAGGCCGTGTATCCAATCTCTTACTACCTCTGATCAAATTCACATCATCTCATGTAAATTTGGATTTGAATAATCCCATCTGCATGATCATTATTAGTGTGATCAGAGAAGTCAATAGGAGGTTGAGAAGAGAACAGTCAAAATATAGCAGGCTGTAGCTTCCTCAAGGCATCATATAGAACCCATGATTACTATTATTACAAACTGCACATGGAATACCACAAGTACTGTATCATTCACACAATAGAAAAAACATGACCGATTGGTTGGTTTTCCAAAGGTTCATGTTATGATGATGACTGACATGGGAGACTATTTAGCGATTTCCTGTGAATGAATGGTTGGTAGAAAATGCTTTTAAAAACATTACATTCTCAGAGCCTTCAGAGAGTTCTTATGTCAGAGGGAGGTAAAGTCAGGTGGATGGCTGTATCTGATGTTATCCCAAAGTTATGTTTTGGTTGTATTAAAAACCACAGGGCTTGAGTAACCAGTAGGCCATATTTAGCATTACTTTCAGTGTTATGTGAAAAGTGCAATGATCATTTCGGCAGAATTCCATTCCCCCCCATCATTCATTGCTTTCCATGATTTCCATCCAAGGGAGGGCAGGTCTGTGTGTGGGACATTAATGTCAAATATAAAACAAGGGATTTTTTACAGAAATCTTCCTATTTGTAGCTGTACAATTTCCCACACTTATCCCTGCAAACAAAAGTGTCCATAGGACGTCCCCAGAACGTCAGGACATTGTGTCATGGTCTTGTGTTTTTTGTCTACTTCCCGGTTATCGGAACCTATTTGTAATGTTCCCTATTGGTCATCAAATTACCTTATTATAAAGTTATACTACAACCAAACTGGGATCAGTACTGAACGTCCCCTTATCGTCCTGATGTTAATGTCATGTTTGAATATTTCTAGAATGTTCTCAGAACGGCAGTGGAATAACATTTAGCCAAAACCCTAAAAGGGGCCTAATGGCAATGTTGCTTAGGACGTCCCCTGTTTGCTGGGATATACTATAAAGTACTTTATTCATATTAAAAGAGAAGAGGGTTGAGAGGGGTATTGGTAGAAACCAAAAAGTGCTTCAATGCATGGTCAGATCCGGTCCAATCCAGTCCCAAACTCAGAGAGGCGGGGGAGCGGGCCTTAGCGGGCTCTCGGACGACAGCAGTACGGTGGCAGTAGTTAGAATGTTCAATGTTCCAGAATGTTCTAAAATATTCCAGAGAAATGGCAGCGCTGATCCATGATGGTTTAGCCCATGATTCACAGGAAGTAAAACAAATAAATCAAACAAACAAGCTAACAAACACACAAAGCAACAAACAAACAGCTCAACAGAAACCTCTGGAGCCGAGTGAGATCATCTGTCTCAGGTGTGTGTGTGTGTGTGTGTGTGTGTGTGTGTGTGTGTGTGTGTGTGTGTGTGTGTGTGTGTATATATAGATGAGGGGTCTATTGGCCCAGTCAAGGTCTAGTCCTGGGAGCGGGTACTGGTCCATACTGTTTCAGACTGTGTGGAGATGGGGGAAGGGTGAAGGTGGGTCACTCACACCTTAGTACAACCCCCATACTATGGTCTTATGCATGTCTGTGTGTTTTGTGTTTTTTACTTGGTTTGCTCGTGTTTGTGTGTGTATATGTTGGTCAGCCAGAGTGTGACTGTGTATTAGTATATGTAAAATGGTCTGGGGGCTTCAGTAATATGTTGGTCAGACATGTAGCACTTCCATACTGTAGTCCTCTGTCTCTGTGTACTGGGAGGAGTTTGTGTCAGACTGGGTGAGGGCCAGAGCCTCCTTGTGCTCCAAACTGGGCTCCATGAGGGGCAGCTTCTCGACCACTTGCTTTTTACACATCTCTGGGCGGTTCTGGACGTAGATCACCCGGTTGTAGGCCTTGAGTCTCCTCCACAGCTGGATGTAGACTTTACACTGGACGTACATGAAGACCAGGCCACCCGTGAAGCCGATGGCTACCACCACCAGCTTGGTCCAGAATGGCCACTCCAGGATACCTGGGGTTAGAGTCAGAAGAGCGAGAAGAAAGAAAGAGGGAGGGAGAGACATGTAAAATACATTGCCAACAGTCACAAATATTTATATGCTTATCTAGGATGCAGATGCTACAATAAATGGAGGGTGAAAGAATTGGATCAGTTCTACCATGAAGAGGAGAGGAGGGTAAAGAAAGGGAGGGTATTGTACTGTAGGAAGGAGGAACAGGAACTAGGCTCTATCTTAATTCCTCTTTCTGCAATTCCTTGCGTCCTATCTCCTCACCTCCTTCCCAAACAGATTGGAGAAGAAGGTCCAAGTTCTCTCCACTCTGGCCTTCTCCAATGCGTTTTAAAAACATTTGACATTTTAGTAGGCACTCTTATCCAGAGCAACTTACAGTTAGTGCATTCATCTTAATGTAGCTAGGTAAGACAACCACATATCACAGTTATATTACATACAGTAAGTACAACTTTTCCTCAAAAAAGTCAGTACTGGGGGAGGGCAAAGAGGGAGGATGACAGGAACCAAGGTAAGATTCAATTAGAAAAAGCCCTATACACCCAGTCTCACAGGAAATTACACAAAACATGGTTAACGGTCAAAGGTGAAAAGTTTACCTGGGATTCTTCCGGCTGCATGGGTGAAGAGATTGCCATTACAATGTATTACCAGTGATAGACAGATAGACAGAGAGGGTGGAGAGTTTATAAGTTTATCATGCACTTATACTGCTTATTCACTTACACTGGTGAAAAGAGAGTGGGTCTCTATCCCCTCCCCCCACTCCTCTCTCTAGCAGTACAATAACAGCTGAAAGGGGAGCTGAACTTCCTGATCTAGCCTTGGTTTCAATTCTCCTCACTAGGAAATGTCACTGATATGGAGATTTTTTGGAGGCGTGCTTTCATGTGGGTGTCTTGTGTATGTGTTCAAACGTGGGAAGCGTTTTGTCTTTTTACTCTGCCAAAACAGTGCACAGTTACAGTCACTCAACCTTCTAGACAACTTGAAACAGTCTAACCAGGTCTTGTGTCTGGAAGTAGCCAAGACTACCTAGCAAGATAGGCAACTTCTTTTGCCAATTATCTTCATCCGGATAGCCTATCTATGGGGCTAGTTAGGGACCGTCAATACATTTCACAATGTAAATGGAACGATATTTTCACGTTGCACACCTTTTAGTTGTTTTATTAAATGCTTTCAATATTTGTATATGCATTTCTACAATTTAGAGTTGGTTTGAGGTTAAGTCATTGAAATGTGGAACTATTGACATTTTAAAATAGTGTCCCATGTACATTGTGTCATTTACTGATGTTCCCTAATTAGCTCCATAGGGATATCGGATTTCGGACAATTTTGACCATGGGCATTACGATCGGATGCTCTTAGAATGGATGATTACTTGGATGATGCCAGCTGTGGGCATGTGGGCAGGATTGAAATAAACCAAATTCAAAGAAAACTGTTACGATACCCTTCATTCAGTGACATACCATTTTTTCCTAATTAACTCAAAAATCTCTGTTTTGAATGAGACTGACTATATGACCAAAAGTATCATATTTTGTATATTTCACACTAGAATACATGTTTCTGACTAATATCATAGACTGTTTTCTACCCGAAGAAGTTGTTTATTGCCTTCAGTTGCTCTTTACCAGACCCAGAAAAACAGTTCTAATTGTCTTGCACCATGCTAAGAGTGCTGTCTACCAAATGACTTGATGTAATAAGAGAGAGATACAGTGGGTACTTACTCATTATAACAAAGAAATATCACAAACACTGACTTTAGATTTATAATGATCAACACAACATGACAATCTGCATGAACGGGCCTGACCCGAGAGTAGGGAAAGGGGATACCTCGTCAGTTGTACATTTCTTCCACATTTAACCCAACCCTTCTGAATCAGCGCGGGGGGCTGCCTTAATCTACATCCACTTAATCTTAACTGACATCTATGTCATCGGCGCCCGGGGAACAGTTGTTGTTGGGGGTTAACTGCCTTGCTCAGGGGCAGAACGGCAGATTTGTTTCACCTTGTCGGCTCTGGGATTCAAACCAGCAACCTTTCAGTTACTGGTCCAAAGCTCTTAACCGCCAGGCTACCTAGAGAGAGAGAGTGTGTGTGTGTGTGTGAGACGTTGTACTGTACTAGAGTTGTGTGTTGTGGTGCTTTGGCATGTTATGACTGTATTGAGTGAGGGGTGTAATGGGTTTTTTGCCATGCAGTGAAAGTATTTAAGTGTGTGCAGTGTCCATTCTGAGGAGTGTTGTGGTGGTTTTGGTGCCTGTGATGACCTGTTCTGATCTCGTCTGCAGTGCGGTCAATGAGCACGTAGAGGGACCACACCACGCAAGTTATGGCGATGACATGGAACGTCACAGAACACATGATCTTCCTCCTCTCACTAGACGTCATCTGGAGCTTCTCCCACTGAGAGAAAGAGGGGAGGGAGGGAGTTTAAAACCAAAGAGTTTAAGTCAGATACACACATTTAAATATACATTGTGTTCTCTCGGACAGGGTTTGGGCGATTGACCATCAATGGACTATGAGCAGTCTGGCAGAAAGTGCTCGCATGCCCCTCTTCACAAGCTGCTTAAATGAGTGCTAAATATTTGATGGCCATCATTCTGTCCGTGTTATGTGGATCATTCAGTCACACACTGATGCTGGTTAACTATTTATCAGCTGTCCAGTACTACTCAACCTCTTATAGATCCAACACACTGGACTTTCTTTTTATTGATCCATGAAACCCATTGAAATCAATGGTCAAAGTCAAATACATGACGAAAGGTTATGCTACATTATACCTCCTGAATATCAGATGCAATCTCTCAATAACCTTCATAGATGTCAACATGCTTTGAAATGATTTATGACAAAATGAAATTAATGAAATGAATGTAGACAATTTATTGGCATTGATTCGAGGAAAGGGAGAGATGAGAGTGGAGGAGAGGAGAGGTATGACATAATATAGAATGGGGAGAGGACAAATTAGTGAATAGGAAGAAGAGGAGCAGGGAGGGAAAGTGGACTTCTCTTCCCATCCACTGTTCCTTGGCAGAAAGGAGGTATAGATCTGTCTTCCTTGGCGATAGAGCCCAGTGTGCCAGTCCTATAAACCAATATCCTGGCACCATGACTTCCTGAATAATGCAACATTTACAGAGGAACAGAGGTAGATAATAAAGACACTTCATCCTGATGGAGAAGAGGAGGAGGGTGAGAGATGAGGAGGAGGGGGAGAGGGAGAGAGAGCGGAGGAGGAGGAGGGAGAGAGAGGAGGAGGAGGAAGAGGAGAAGGAGGGAGAGAGGAGGAGGAGGAAGGAGAGAGAGAGAGGAGGAGGAGGGGGAGAGAGAGGATGAAGAGGAGGAGGAGGGTGAGAGAGGAGAGAGAGGATGAGGAGGAGGGGGAAAGAGGAGGAGGAGGGAGAGAGAGGAGGAGGAGGGAGAGAGGAGGACGAGGAGGAGGAGGAGGGATGAGGATTTGGCCTGGTTATCATGATATTGTACTGAATTAACCCAGGATCTAAATTAACCTGATAACTATTAACAGCATTTAAGTGCTTTTGTTCAGTTTATCATTTTAATTAAAATGTTGAATCTGCAAGCGTTAAAGATTGATAAATGCCTTAAATAAGACTGTATCATGTCAAAATCACTCGAAACCAATTGCAAAAACCCAATGTCACGCTACTCTTATCAGTATTAGATAAATAAAACAGCTTTCTGTCTTGTCGGTGTCTTCGACTGGGATTCACATCTGCATGTTCTGGTCACAGTCATCTCTGGGAGTGTAGAACTAGAACAGAATGAGTGTAGTATGCGCACACACACCCCCCTCACCCAAACACACACACACACACACACACACACACACACACACACACACACACACACACACACACACACACACACACACACA